>NC_034595.1:74776572-74794582 GCF_900095145.1 Mus pahari
GCCTGCCTCTGCCTCCCAAGTGCTGGGATTAAAGGCGTGCGCCACCACCTATCTTTCTACCTGCATGGTGACACCAACATCTGCTGTGATGCTGAGCATACTCAGGGAGATAGTTGTGGATGCCCTCAGCAAGGCAGCTCTTTCATTAAGTCAAAAACAACACTGAGGGCATCAGATCCCATTACAGATGGCTGTGAGCCACCATGTGGCTGCTGGGATTTGAACTCATGACCTCTGGAAGAGCAGTCAGTGCTCTTAACCGCTGAACCATCTCTCCAGCCCCAAGCCTTGGCTACTCTTCCAGAGGACCCAGATTCAGTTGCAAGCACCCACACTGATGCCACCCATCACCACCTGTGACTCCTTGCCTCCTCTGAGACCAAAGCCTACACCCCTAAGCACATCCGCTTAGAAAGGGCAGGCAGGCAGCTCCTGACAAGGGCAGGCAGCCCCTAGCCCTCACAGCGACAACCGAAAGGCAAGCTGACAAAAGGCGGCTTCTCCAAAGACTTCCTTATATGGAAATAACACAACAGAAATCAAAAGGTTTTATTCCTAAACATAATCATTATAGTATTGTCGACTACAGCAGAACACTGGGGAAAGAATAGGAGTTAGAGATAAAATCTGAGCCACGTGTGGTGGCACATCTCCTCTCCCAGCACTCAGGAAGCACAGGCAAGTGGATCTCTGTGATTTTGAGACTAGCCTGATCCACAGAGCAAGTTCCAGGACAACCAAGGCTACATAGACCCTATCTGGAAAAATACAAAAATTAAAAATTTAAATAACCCATAAAGTCTGAGATGTAAATCTGAAGCTCTTTTTAAGGATGAATGAAGAGAACAAGTCCACAGTGGGACACAGGCCACCAAGGTAACTATGTACATAAACTACAGCCTAGTGGGAGAAACACAGGGCAGAGGTGCAGATAGGAGACTAGGCCTCATTCAGCACGGGGTAACGGGGCAGCAGGCTTCCTTTTTCTTTTTTTCCTTTCTTTCTTTTTCTTTTTTCTTTTTCTTTTTTTTTTTAGGTTTCTCCTGAATGCTCTTTTATCATCTTTGCAACAACAACAATCACCATAACAACAAGTTAGATTCCAGCTGACTTGACTCTGAGGACCTCTCACCACCTCACCATGGAGGTGCACACTGACCCAAACTCCCTCAACCCCGAAACAGGCAGCTAGCAAACGCTGGAGGTCATTCTTACCAGCAACTCGGACCACGGCCCGTTCTGCAGGGTCCAGCACAGAATCCTGGCTTTTCCGCTTCTTCTGCTCATGCAGTGGCAGGTTCCAGGGCAAGGTGTCCCCGGGGGGACAAGGAGACAGGCTCCCTGACCGCTCACTCCGGTAAGATCTCTCACTACGACATGACCTCTCACTCCGACAGGATCGCTCACTGAGCGTTTCTTCATCAGAGGAAGACATGGTCCAAGCAAGAGTGGCTACAGGAAGGACCAGATGTCCTGGGAGAAGGGATCTGGAAGAGAGAAAGAAAAAATGTGAACAGGATCAAAAGTCACACAAGGAATACTGACGCTTGGGTCCTGACTCCTGGCTTTGTCTGCTACTGACTTGACGTCTTTACCTACTTGAACTTCAGTTTTGTTTTGTTTTGTTTTGTTTTCATTTACAAAATGAAATAGCACGTGCCAAGACTAATTTATGGGGCATATGAGCAGTGGTGGCACATGCCTTTAATCCCAGCACTTGGGAGGCAGAGACTGGCGGATTCTGAGTTCAAGGCCAGCCTGGTTTACAGAGTGAGTTCCAGGACAGCCAGGGCTACACGGAGAAACCCTGTGCAAAAAACAAAAACGAAAACAAAACAAAACAAAAAAGAGAGAGATGGTTAAGAGAGTATACTATTGTTTTAGGAGACCTGACTTCCATTCCCAACACCTGCTTCAGGCAGATCACAACCGCCTGAGCTATCTGTGACTTTAGCTCCAGGGAGCTGAGGCCCTCCTTGAGCCTCTTCAGGCTCCAGTGCTCATGTGCACATATCCATACACAAACAACACACACATACACAGAATTAAAAATAAAATGAGTTTTTAGCTAGGCCTGCCTGGTAAAGCATGCCTGTAATCCCAGCACTCAGGAAGCAGAGGCAGCCAGAGCTCTGTGGGCCTGGTCTACATGGCAAGTTCCAGGCTAGCCATGGCTACAGAGTGAAATTCTGTCAAAACAAACAAAAACAAAAATACTGTGTGAGTGTTAGCTTCTACTACTGATCGTCAGGCAGAAAAATAGGAGCTTAAATTCTACTCCATTATCCATTAGCTATATGTCCCCAGAGAAGCCATTTAATCTTGTCACCCTCAACATTCTCACCTGTAAAATGGAGATGGTGCTAGTTAGCATCCCATCTCACAGGGTTGTTTGCAAGAACTAAACCGGTAGCTGTGATTTGATGTCAGGTACCCAGTAAGCACTACATACAGAATCTCTTCTTACCTCCCCCTTCCTCTCACCTCCCAGGAATGCTATAAGGATAAATTGGGACAACAGATGGAAAGGATTTTCAAAAGCTCACGCAGGATCTCATCGGCAGGAATGGAAAGAGGCATGAGCTAGAACAGGTGGAAATTCCCGATTTCTCCAGCACACAGATTAGACACGGCCCGGAACCTGAAGCAAGGTAGACCTGGCGTGGCCACTTACAGTTGGTGAGATCAGGGTCAAGTCAAACCACCTCTCGGAGACTCAGTTTCATCATCTGCACAGTGGGGGAGGGACAATACTTCTCCTTAGAGGATATTTTAAGGACACCGCAAAATGTGCGTGTAAACTTAGCTGGTTCCATGTATGTCACACAGCAGGCATTAGATAAAATATTCATTGGCTCATTCCAAGGGCTGTTCGGGAATAGATCACACAGCGTGGGGGGAGGGGTGATGGTAAGGACTGGCAGGTTTTCTGGTCAGTTTAGCTAGTGGAGGGAGAAGAGTGGAAACACAATCATTTCAAGCCAGCTGGGTTCCACCAGTCAGACTGGGCAGCCTTCCCTCAGCCGGGCTCAGCTCACTGCCCAGAACCATCTGCTACACATGGCCCACCACCCCAAGGGCTCTCAGAGCCAAGCTGGTGCATGCCTTCAGCTGTCAGCCTTCCTATAAGGCCCCAGATCTAGCTCAGGTACACAGTTCTGTTGGGGCTCTAGAGTCCAGGGAAGGCAAGAGCTGTCTGTCAACTTTTCCTTACAGGGGAATATCTGTATACTGAGCTGTGCAGAGCAGGAAGGTGGCCTAAATGGCTGGGTCTTTGGCACAGCTCCTCCCGGATTCTGGGAATCTCAGCTTAGAAGCAGCAAGAGGCAGAGATTGCCTCCTGGGTCACTGACATCTCTCCCAGAAGCACAGAACTCAGACAAAAGAACCGTCTTACGATGCAGGGGGGCTCTGTGAAACCCGGAGCAGATAGAACAGCTCTGCCAGGACATTCCTGTGCCAGGAGTGTGTGGATCTTCTCATGGAACACTCAGACCCTCTCTCACCACCAAAAGGGTCGAAAGATCCAAGGACTGGCACAGCTTTGCCCTTTGTCGCAGCACTTGCCCCCAGTCTCATCATTACCATCTAGCACCTACTTGCCACCTTTTTTGTCCGTTCAGGTGAAGTGACAGCCCCAACCTCCAGGAAACTCAGGCTGTGCCATCCTACCCTCAGCGCTGGGCAGGAAACTGCCCCTCCTCTCAGACCACCTGCTTCATTCTAGAGCCGCCCATTCCCCTCCTAGACGCCCATTTTTACTACAAAGGCCCCCCGCAAAAGCAAGGCCTCTTCCGTGAGAAGCCCTGCCCTCCTCGGCTCTACCCGCTCGTTGACAGTCCCCGACCGTTCACGCACACTCACACCTGTGTGACCTCCGGTCTTCCGCCCTACTCCTCAATCACTCGGGTCACTCCATCCAGTCCCGGTTGGAAGGAACGCGCGCCCACACCCCCAGTGCATCGCGACGGTCCCCAGGCCACCTAGGTCCGCTACAAGCATCTGACCGGGCACTGACAGGCTGCGGACCTCCCCACCTCGCCTCCACCCCCACGGTGGGGGAGGGGCGCCCCCCTGGGAGCCGGTGGCGGCGCGGGTGGGTCCGCGTGCCCGCCGCGCGTGGCTGACAAAGAGCGGGGACGCGTGACCGAGGATCGGCAGGGCGTCGGTGGCACCGGCCGATCTCAGGCATTCGGAGGCGACTTTCCCTGTCCAGCCCTGCCCGCTCCTGCAGGTCCCTCTCGTGTGCCCCATTTCCACCCCCCCGGGAAACACGCCTCCCTTTGGCCGGGGCAGCGGCCGCCCGAGGGAACCGGGGCTCCGCGCGCCCTGCGTTCCCCGCACTCCCCGCGCTGCAGGTGCGAGGCCCGCACGGCCGCGGTGCCGGTTGCCTGTCAACGGGTCCGCCAGCCGCCCCGGGGCTGGGGCGCGGCCGCCCCGCTCCAAGGCTCCCCGCGCAGCCGGCGGAGGAGCCGGGACCCCCGAACCCGCCCCGCGCCTTACCCTGTGAGCGCGAGGAGGTGGCCGGCGGGCGGCTGCGGTGCGGCGGAGGGGAGCGGCTCCCACAATGGCCGAGCTCGCGGCGCCGAGCCCCCCGCCCCCCGCGCCCTAGCGGCGGCGGCTGAAGCGGAGCCCGCGCAGCCGCCCAACCCGCTCCCCACCCCCGGCGCCGGCGCCGCCCCCCGCCCGCCCGCCGCGCTCTCCGCCCTGCACCCCGCCCGCCGTGCCCTGCGGGGCCGCGGTCCCGCGCCCCTCCTCACTGACCTCGTGTCCTTTCGCGGTCCCTCCCCTCGCGGCGGCTCCGAGGCTCCCGGGGTCAATTCTCACCCCTCATTCCCCGCCCTCTGCACGACCGACCTCTCCGCCCTCAGCCCGGGGCTGCTCGCTGACCCTGACCGGCCCCTGGGAGCTCTTCTCGGCAAGTCCCAGGGAGATTCTCCCAGGCTTCGGCTCCCTGCCCGGCGCAGCCGGCGTTCTGGAATAACCCCAGCCTGCCCTCCTGCCCACTTCTCTAAAACCACATTCTGTCACCCCTCCTGGGGCACCTCTTGGAGAAGGCCCTAGGAAAACTGAGTCCAGGAGAGACCAAGAGGCTCCATTTTCCCAAGGGGTAAAGAGAAGAGGGGAACCAGGCCCTGAGAAGAGAATCCAGTCTCTTGATTAGAGACACTTATAGGCAGCGCCTTGCTTTGAAGAAGCTTCTTCCACTGATAAGACATTTATTAAGATCCTTCTGCATGTGTGAGCTAGTGATGTAGGCATGCCTTCTATCCTCCGTGGTGCAGATTAATGAATGTGCCTAGAATGTTTCTGCATAGAAACAGCCAATACACGGGTATATCTTTCAGTTACCGTGCAAAGCGCTTTCCCTGGTTGATGTCAGGGGTAGATCTCTCCTGATTCATTCATTCAACAAATATGTTTTGAACGTCTACATGCTAGTTACTGAAGATACATAGCTCAGCAGAATGAGTCTGATCCCCGCCCACCGGCCTCACTGCGTTTACAGTCCAGCAGACAAAACGAAGAATCATTAAGGCATCCCAAGAGACAGCATTATGATCTTTCACTTATGAATGTAAAACTAAAACAAGATGATTAATCAAAGGTCCTCCGGGGAGGTAGAGGTAAAAGGACCAGAGCTTCAAAGCCAGCAGAGACCTTGCCAGAAAACTTGTACCACGGAGCACACAGAGGTGAAAGAAGAGTCAAGGACAATGGGTTCAAGGTCTACATATATGAGATCCTGGCTCAAAGAAAAAACAATCCCCCCTAAGCCCGGCAGTGGTGGCATAGGCCTATAATCCCAGGCAGAGGCAGGCGAATTTCTGAGTTCGAGGCCAGCCTGGTCTACAGAATGAGTTCCAAGACAGCCAGGACTACACAGAGAATCCTGTCTCAAAAAAACAAAACAAAACAAAAAACAACCAGCCCCCCCAAAAGAAGCCACAACATATCATAAATGCTAACTATATATAACTTTTACAAATCTCCAATAAGATTTAATTTTTATTATGCACACACACTTATATGTGCCATGGCTCAAATTGTGGAGGTCCAAGGACAACTTATGGGAGTTGGTTCTCTTCTAATTATTTTATTATCTAAGTATAATCTGATGTTTATTTGTAGTATTACGGACCATAGTAACAACTGAATTTCACCATTTTCTTTTTAAAGAATTTCATAGCTGGGCATTGGTGGCACACACCTTTAATCCCAGCACTCAGGAGGCAGAGGCAGGCAGATTTCTGAGTTCAAGGCTAGCCTGGTCTACAGAGTGAGTTCCAGGACAGCCAGGGCTACACAGAGAAACCCTGTCTCAAAAAAAACCAAAAAAAAAGAAAAAAGAAAAAAGAAAAAAGAAAAGAAAGAAAAGAAAAGAAAAGAAAAGAAAAGAAAAGAAAAGAAAAGAAAAGAAGGGGGCTGGTGAGATGGCTCAGTGGGTAAGAGCACCAGACTGCTCTTCCGAAGGTCCAGAGTTCAAATCCCAGCAACCACATGGTGGCTCACAACCACCCGTAACAAAGATCTGACGCCTTCTTCTGGAGTGTCTGAAGACAGCTACAGTGTACTTACATATAATAAATAAATAAAATCTTAAAAAAAAAAAAACCACCTTTAAAAAAAGAAAAGAAAAGAAAAGAAAAGAAAAGAAAAGAAAAGAAAAGAAAAGAAAAGAAAAAAGAAAAGAAAAGAAGAGAATTTTATACATGCACATCATCGGGATGTATCTTGATCAAATCCACCCCACTTCCTCCCTTCCAGTTCCTTTCCTTTTCACCCCCCATTTTCTTCTCCCAACTTCCTGGGCTCTCTGGGATGCCCTCAGGCTTAGCTGAAAATACCTTTGTCTGCTGAGCCATTTCATTAACTCTACACATAAATTTTAAAAATAAATTGCGTAGTGTGGTGGCTTATGACTACAATACTAGCACTTAGGAGGCAGAGGCCGGAGAATTACCATAAGTTCAAGAATAACCTAGGCGGGCTGGAGAGATGGCTCAGTGGTTAAGAGCACGGACTGCTCTTTCAGAGGTCCTGAGTTCAATTCCCAGCAACCACTTGGTGGCTCACAACCATCTGTAATGGGATCGGATATTCTTCTGGTGTCTCTGAAGAGTACAAATGGTGTACTCATATACATAAAATAAATAAATAAATCTTTAAAAGGAAAAAAAAAAAGAATAACCTAGGCTACAAACTGAGTTCTGGGCCAGCCTGAACTATGCTGTAAGGACTTGTCTATAAACAAGTACAAGAAGTAAAGTTTCTGATTCAGTAGATGGTCCTGTATCCATGCATATACAAGCAGCACCAGGTGAACTCAGTGGGTTTCAAACAGAACACATCAGGGGGTAAAGAGTAGTTGAACCCAGTTTTTAGCATCCACAAGGCGGCTTCCAACCATCGGAAACCCGGGTTCCAGGGTAACCTTGTATTATCTCATTGAGCACCAGGCATGCATGTGGTGCACATTCATACCAATAGGAAAAACACTCATAAATATAAAATAAATAAATCTAAAAAGAAAAAAGTGTATAAAGTTGAGAGGAAAGTGGAGGTGGGAAGGAGGAAGAAGTGAAGGGGGTGTGGACTTGATGAAGATATCGCATGATGATATATGCACATATGAAATTCTTTTAAAAGAAAATGTTTGGTGAAATTTAGTTCTTACTATGGTCAGTAATACCCCAAGTAGACACCAGGTCATATTTAGATATTAAAATAATAATGAAGGGTCCGTGAGGCACAAAAACACCAAGCTTAAAAGTCATTTTTCAATTTAGAAATGAAAAAAGAAAAAGAAAAAAAAATTTAGAAATGAGTGCCATGGTGCTCGCCCAGTGAGACAAGACTGTGGGCACCAGGGTTTGGGGAGCAAGTTGAAGACATAGCAAGAGCATGGGGAAACAATCTCTAGAGGCGGGGAGCTGTGAGCAGGGTCGCTCTATAGACAGGGCCCACGGCAAGGCTCAGGGAGAGAACTGCTAAAACCCTGAAGGCCCAGCCTGTCTGCCTAGAGGACATCTAAAGGTTCTCCTCCCTCATCGACCTTCCCAGTTCTGACCACCAGTCTAATCCTGAATTATTCATGCTGCAAGCTGTCAGAAGGTGGAGCTTCTGGAACCTTCTGGAGTCAGGACATTCGAATGTAAAACCCCAGGGCTATGTCCCTAGCTCCAACTGTACTACCCTGGGATTTGCTCCTGGTGAGATTTGCCAAGATTTTTGCAGCTGGCTGTGGGCCGATGACCTTGGGCTACTGGGCTCCAATTCATTTCAGCGATCTTTTGTTACGGAATACCACGTGCATGGGAACATGGAAGTGAATCCAATCAGATCCTTGTCCTCTGTCACAGGACAATAGAGGTAGCAGACACTTCAGAATGATTGCCTTCCAGAGGCGCCCTCCATTGCGCCCCTCCTCTGGATCCCATTTCCAAGCAGGCCATTACTGATTCTCAAGTGGACTTGGAATCTCATAGCCTATGTGCTGGGTTTGGAGGGTCCCAGAACACCTTGGGCCACAGTTTCGTCTACACTTGGAGCATGGCATTCACTCAACAAAAATAGCCAAATACTCACTGGGGCCAGCCACTGAGCTTCATACCTGTGGCTTGTAAAAGGATCAGAAGTTAGAGCCACAAGATGGTGGAATAGACCTTTAATCCCAGCACTTAGGCGGCAAAACCAGGTAGATCTCTGTGAGTTTGAGGCCAGCCTGGTCTCTCCTTTTAAAGGCTAAAATGGAATGTATGTGCCTCTGTGTCCAGATTTCTTCTGTTACTATTTCTTGTTTTTGCTGTTGTGGAGTTTGTTTTTGTTTTTCAAGAAAGGGTCTCTCTGTGTAGTCTTAGCTGTCCTGGAACTCCATATGTAGATGAGGTTGAATTTGAACTCACAAAGATCCTCCTGTCTCAGCCTTCTGAGTGCTGGGATTAAAGCCAGGACACAACTTTTGTTATTGTTATTGTTGATGGAGGTGGTAGTTGTTGGTACCTGGGATCCAAACCCAGAGCCTTGCTTATACTAGGCAAGTTATCTGCCACAGCTACCTCCCTATCCTGATTCTTGCCATACATATAATGATGGCATAGATACATCTGTATCTCTGGATGCAGCTTCTCTTCCTGGCAATTGCTGCTTACTCAGCATCTGGATACCCTAATCCCTCTTGAGTGACTGAGCTAAAAGACATAATAGAGAAAAATGTTGGAAAACTGACTGTATTACAGCAATGGGGTGCCTGAAAAGACTCTGGCTTGAAAGAGGAGAAAAGCAGGGTATTAAGGTGACAGACATGTAGATGTGGCTGAGGCAGGGTCTGCTACCTTGTTCCAAGCTTCTTTAGTCGCTGTCCTTTTGTCATCTGGGTTGCTGTGCTACCTGAGTGTTGTTTGAGAGCCAGGCATAGTAGCATGTGTTGTCATCTTAGTACTCTGGGAGCAGGAGAATCAAGAGTTCAAGGCTAGCTTGGGCAATATAGCACATTTGAGGCCAGCTTAGAAAACCTATCTCAAAAAGCACTCCCACAACAAGGTCAAGAGCAAAAGCCTGTGGGGAAAAGACCTGCACCTACTTTGTCTCTGTTTTATCTCCTGTTTCCAAGAATGTGTTCAATGAATATTCCTTAATTAGATGAATGAATGAATGAATGAATGAATGAATGAGCAAATGAACAAGTTAACTATAACCTCTAAGACTGTGGTCATTACTAGGACAGAGGCATGACAGTGAAAGTTGTAGAATCAGGCACAATAACAAAAGAGGGACCAAATGTGTGGCACTAACCTATAGTTAGGCTTGATTGTATGAAATAAACCAAACCACCCAGGTCCCTAGCAATGGCAAGGCTGGGAACCTAACAGAATCTAGAGTCACCTAGCCTAGCGGCAAATCTCTGGGTATATCTGAGGGGAAAAGGTTGAATATTGTGTATCAGATGTTGAAGTTTGTGGGAGGAGTTCACTGAGGCAGGAGGATTCACCCTAAATAAGGGAGGCACAGTTCCCTGTACTATAGCCCTAGACTGAATAAAAAGGAGAGAACACCCAGATACAATGTGACTAGCTGTCTGACTCTCTTGCTCTAGCCTCCTGGTCCTTAATGGAAGATAGTTAAAACTGAGAGCTAGAATAAACCCTTTGTTCCCTAAGTGGCGTTTGTCAGATACTTTGTTGCAGAAAGGAGGGAAGTAACTAACACATCCTAGATCTGGGCTCTCTTTTAAGCCTGCCACACCCCATGAGGCAATTTAGGAACCAAGTACCAGCCTACTCAAGATTGCTCCCCCCTCCATCCATCCATCTACTCGTCCCTCCTTCCTTCCCTCCCATCTTCCCTCCTGGCATCTGAGACAGGGTCTGGTTACAATGTCTAGGCTGACCACAAAATCACAGTTTTGTCTCAAGCTCCTGTGTGCTAGGATTACTCATGTGTCTCATCAGACCGGACTTCTATGCATTTCTAAATTGGGTATGGATCTGCAGTCTCAACACTTGGAATGGGAAAGGCTCTTGTTTAAATATTTTCTAATCTATAAATAAACTTCTCCTTAATTTACATTATTTATTATTGTTGTTGTTGATGATGATGATGATGATGATGATGTTATTTTGCTTTTTTGAGCTGTGTTTCTCTGTGTAGCCCTGGCTGTCCTGGAACTTACTCTGTAGACCAGGCTGGCCTCGAACTTACAGATGTTTCCTGCTTCTGCCTTCCAAGTCCTGAGATTAAAGGTGTGCACCACCACTGCCCAGCTCATATTTTATTTACTTTTAAAAATATTTTATTTATTTTTTTATGTATATGGGTGTTCTGTGTTCATGTGTGCACCATGTGCATGCACTGTTATAGACAGATATGACTGGAGTTATAGACAGTTGTGAGCTGCCATGTGGGTACTGGGAGTAAAACATATATCCTCTAGAAGAGCAGCCAGTGACCTTAACTGATGAGCCATCTCTCCAGCCTCTCCTTTGTATTTTCATTAGCCATGTGTTTCCTTGAGCAATAGGACATTATTATTCATCAACAGCGAAGAATGGTTGACTGGCTTCTGGTTGTAATCTCGGGACAAGGAGGGTTCGAATGGCATAAAAAGAGCTGTCAGGCAGCTCAGAGTCTCATGGGCAAACTGGATATTAGAAAAAGACCCACAACACACAAAGCCTTTATTGCCTCTGGTCCAGCCTTCCAACACTGATGTCCTGGATTGATTTCCCTCCTGGATGGTGAGTTGCCGCCTATGGTTGGCTGGTTTTATGTGCTTACTCCAGTCTACACACGGTGTAGACACACATGGTGGCCTGAGATACGTCAGCAAGATACTATCTAAATTATTCCAGTAGGCTTCAGGTCAGTCTCCATCTCCTCTGCTTCAGGCCTCAGAGCGCTGTCACATGACACACATTTCTATCCTTCCGTTCCAGTTCTGATGTTGGTGAGGCAAAGCAAGCCTCCAATGAAAGCATTCAGTGATATATGATAGTTCTAAAATTCTAAGTAGCAAAGGATAGCATATTCCAGTCTTGGGCTAGGAAAACTCAGGGTGAAAATGTTATTTTATTTCTCCACAAACCTTGGTTGTTGTTTTTAATTTAAAAATTCAACTTTATTGAGGTAAATTAGGATGGTCAAGGTTGTGTACATCCCAGCATGTAGGAGTCCCACATAGGAGAATCACAAGTTCAAGGCCAGTCTGGGTTACATAATGAGGCCCTGCCTCCAATACACAAGGACATCCATCTATCCTGGGGCTGGAGAGATGGCCCAGTAGTTAAGCGTACTCATTGCTCTTCCAAAGGACCTGGGTTTAGTTCCCAGCACCCACAGGCTCACAACTCTCTTTAACTCCATTTTGAAGAGCTCCAATACCCTCTTCTGACCTCTGCAGGCTCCAGGCACACAAGTAGTACACAGACATACATGCGGACACAACACTTACACTTGAGAATACTAGGGTTTTGTTTTTTTAAGATTTATTTATTATTTTATGTATGTGAGTACACTGTAGCAGTACAGGTGGTTGTGAAGCTTCATGTGGTGGTTGGAAACTGAATTTTAGGACCTCTGCTGGCTATGGTTAACCCTGCTTGCTCAGTTCCTGCTTGCTCTGGCCCAAAGATTTANGTGTGTGTGTGTGTGTGTGTGTGTGCGCGCGCACTGCTTTGGGGTTTTGCTTATTTGTTTGGAGACAAGGTCTTACTATGTAGCCTTAGCTGGCATAGACCAGGTTGGCCTTGAACCTGCCTCTGCCTCCAAAGTGCTGGAGTTAGGGGGCTGGGTCTTTGGCTTTTTAGAGTTTCTGCTGGCCACTGGCAGAAACTTACTTTCTTTCTTTCTTTCTTTCTTTCTTTCTTTCTTTCTTTCTTTCTTTCTTTCTTTCTTTCTTTCTTTCTTTCTCCCTCTCCCTCTCCCTCTCCCTCTTCCTCCCCCCCCCCATTCTCTCTCTCCTTCAACAAAGGTCCCTGGGTCTGTTACTGTGTCTCAAAGGATCTCAGCTTGTAGCCTACAGCCCTACCCCCCAAGCCAGACAGTCAAACTGACCTTAAACACCCTGGGAACTTGGCATTGACTTTACCTCCTTATGGAAGCAAGTCCTTTTAGGCTCTTTTCCAGAATAGAGAATTCTCACCCCGTGTTCAAGATTTGCTCTGGCAATTACTTTTCTTGCTCAACCAGTTTATCTAGAGTTTCCAAACATTCCTCAGCACTCTTCTCATTGGCTCATCTACATTGTGTGATGGATAAAGATTCCTCAGGGGCTTAAACCCACATCACAGTCAGATGCAGCATTTTTTTTTCAACTCTGATTTTCTTTCAACTCTGGAAAGTTTTGGCTTTGGCGCTAGCAATCTTTAGTGTTGGAAGGGATGTGCTCTGTCTGTTTGGTCAATCCAGATCATTAGGAGTTTTGTTTTAATTAGTTGATTGTGTATGTGTGAGAGACAGATTGGGGGAGCAGGCACATGATGTGGCATGGTATCAAAGTCAGAGAACAGCTTTTGGAAGGTGGCTCTTGCCTTCTACTTCTTCTACTTCATTGAGATAGGTTCTCTCTCTCTCTTTCTCTCTGTCTGTATTTTTTGGGGGACAGGGTTTCTCTGTGTAGCCCTGGCTGTCCTGGAACTTGCTCTGTAGACCAGGCTGGCTTCAAACTCTCAGATGTTTGCCTGCCTCTGCCCTTGGAGTGCTGGGACTGAAAGTGTGTGCCACCACCACTTCCCAGCTTCAATCCAGATTTTTAACTTTGGATTCCATGGATTGAACTTGGGTTGTCAGTCTTGTGCAGCCTTTACCTACTGAACTATTCCTGGAGCCCATTAGAGCTCCTCTATATCTGATCTGGACCTTCTCAAATATGTTTGCCTCCTTCCTTTTTTCCTCAGCTCCCTCACTCTCTTCCTTTCCTTCCCTTCCCTCCCCTTCCCTTCCTTTCCCTTCCTCTCCCTCCCCTCCCTCCCCTTCTTCTCCCTCCCCTCCCCTCCCCTCTCCTCTCCTTTTCCTTCCTCCCTCTCTCCATCCCTTCCTTCTCTCCTTCCTGTTCCCAGTACCCACATGGTAACTTACAACCATCTGTAACTTCAGTCCAAAGAGATCCAACTCCTGTCATCTCTAGGGCACTGCATGCATGTAGTACACAGACATACATTCAGGTGAAACACTCATACACATAAAATAAAATATAAACAAACAAACAAATAAATAAATAAATAAATGGAGGACTGGAGGGATGGCTCAACAGTTAAGAGCACTGACTGTTCTTCAAGAGGACCCAAGTTCTATTCCCAGTACCCACATGGCAGCTCACATCTATTCTCCAGTCCTAGGGGATCTAACGCCATCTTCTGGCCTCTGTGAACATCAGAAATGCACATGATCCACAGACATTCATGTTGCCAAAACACCTGTACATATAACATAAATAAAGAAGCAAAAATTTAAAAAGAAGCCAGGCATGATGGCACACACCTTTAATCTCAGCACTCCAGAGACAGAGGCAGGTGGATCTCTGAGTTTGAGGCCAGCCTGATGTACAGAGTAAGTTCCAGGATGGCTGGGGCAACACAGAGAAACTCTAGCTTGAAAACAAAATGAAACAAAACAAAAACAACAAAAATTAAAAAGAAAAGCAAAATATAGTACAGTAAAAATGTAAGCAATTAAGTTTACACTGTGTTTGGTACTGTGTACTGGCCATTCACTTGATGGCAGTGTAAGATATTTATCCAAATATAACCATGAACTCTGGAGAGATTCTTACATTATGACAGTTAGGATGTCATGATGGGATAGGAAATTGTCAGCCCCTTTGTAATTTTATAATATGTTCTATATGATATACATGGATCATCATTGACTGGAACATCCTTAGGTGGTCCAGACTGAACCAATTGATGAAGACACTTTCTCTCTTTTCTTTTCTTTTCTTTTCTTTTCTTTTCTTTTCTTTTCTTTTCTTTTCTTTTCTTTTCTTTTCTTCTCTTCTCTTCTCTTCTCTTCTCTCTCTCTCTCTCTCTCTCTCTCTCTCTCTCTCTCTCTCTCTCTCTCTTTTGGTTTTTGTTCTTTTGTTTTTTGAGACAGGGTTTCTCTGTATAGCCCTGGCTGTCCTAGAACTCACTCTGTAGACCAGGCTGGCCTCGAACTCAGAAATCTGCCTGCCTCTGCCTCCCAAGTGCTGGGAAATCCTGTCTCAAAAAACAAAACAAAACAACAATAAAAAAAAAAAAAAAACCAAGGTCTCTCTATGTATCTCTGGCTGTCCTGGAATTTGCTATGTAGACCAGGCTGGCCTCAAATTTACAGAGGTCTGTCTTCCTTTGCCTCCTGAGTGCTAGGAAATACTTCTTCTCCTTGAGACTTTTTTTTCTTCATTTGTCCCAAATGATGGAGTTGGTAGCAGAGACTGTGGTATTGGTGTGAGAGGGACAGCCATGCTTTTGCTTGGAGGAATGTGGACTCTGGGAGTTTTGGATTAGGAAAGCAGAAGAATACTTTAAGATGAGCTTATGGTCTATATTATTAGGAGGATGGAAGAGAGTGGTGCTGAGGGTGATTTGAGCTGTCAGGCCCAGCTTGAGATGTTTCAGAGAAGAATATGAGTATGTATTAGTATGTGGCCTAGAGATCCTTCTTCTTTTTTTCCCTTTGGTCTTTTGAGATAGGGTTTCTCTGTGTAGCCCTGGCTGTCCTGGAACTCACTCTGTAGACCAAGCTGGCCTCAAACTCAGAAATCCACCTGCCTCTGCCTCCCGAGTGCTGGGATTACAGGCATGCGCCACCACTGCCTGGCTAGAGATACTTCTTGTGATGCTTTGGCAAGTAATGCAGCTGCTTTCCGCCCTTAACCAACAACCAACAAACAAAAAAGAATCGGCCTGAGGCCAAATTGAACAGTTATGAATTAATAACTTTGGCAGAGGAAATTTCTAGACAGTCTAGTATTGACTATGTTTGGTTATTATTAGTGACCACACTCATGCAGATCTAAAATGAAAAGGAGCAAGCTGAGCAAGGAAAATATACATAAATACAAAATATAGATAAAAAGTTTAAAGAAAAATCTGATACTAAATGGAATAAAGAGAGTGGGACCCCAGGGCAAGACCCCACTCAGCCAGGCTTCCAACTTGTGAAAAAAAATTTTTTTTAAAAAGTGAAAAGGAATTGCAGAAATGCTTACAGCCTAGTGTAGCACTCACCTTTAACCACAGCACTTAGGAGGCAGAAGCAGACTGGCCTCTGAGTTTGAGCTAGCTTGGTCTGCAGAGCTAGTTCCAGGACAGCCAAGCTTAGGCAGCAAAGGAAACCATTGAAAACAGAAAGCTGGTGAGGATGTAACTGAATGTTTCAGCCCTAGCAAGCAGCAGAACTTAGCAGCTTCAGCCATGTGGTTATGGCTTTAGAATCAAGGAGACAAGAAACCGGTTATGAAATCCGCCTCCTCAACCAAGGCAAGCTGCTAGGGCCAGGCATATGTCAGGGGTGGCCCTCCCTGCACGGAGGCCTAGAATAGCTATTTCCTGAAGCTGAGGAGGTGAAGCTGGGATTGCCTTGGAGACCCCAAGATGCTGGAGATGCCAGAGCCCTGGGATACCAGCTGAGGAACACCACTAACAGGGAGTGGAACCAGCCCAAGAGAAACAAGTGTGTTGTAGACAGAGCTGAAGAGCGCTTTGACATCAGACATTGGAGATGCAGTGTTTGGAGTTTGCCCCGTTGGTTTTTGGTCTTGCTTTGGTCCAGTATTTCCCCACTGTGCTCCCTTCCCTCCCTTTTGGGATGCCAGTGCATATTCTATGCCATTATATCTTGGAAGAATGTGATTTGCTTTTTGTTTGTTTTGTTTTTGAATTTTCTTTCTTTCTTTCTTTCTTTCGTTCTTTCTTTCTTTCTCTTTCTTTTTTTAAGATTTTTAAAATTTATTTTATGTATATGAATACACTGTAGCTGTCTTCAGACACATCAGAAGAGGGCATCAGATTCCATTACAGATGGTTGTGATATACTATGTGTTTGCTGGGAATTGAACTCAGGACCTCTGGAAGAGCAGTCAGTGCTCTTTTTTCTTTCTTTCTTTCTTTTTTTTTTTTTTCAAGACAGGGTTTCTCTGTATAGCTCTGGCTGTCCTGAAACTCACTTTGTAGACCAGGCTAGTCTCGAACTCAGAAATCTGCCTGCCTCTGCCTCCCGCCACCACGCACGGCGCAGTCAGTGCTCTTAAGCACTGAGTCATCTCTCCAGTCCATGTTTTTGAATTTTCAAGACAGGGTTTCTCTGAATAGTTCTGGCTGTTCTGGAACTCACTTTGTAAAGTTCACTAGCCACTAGCCTCAGAGATCTGCTTGCCCCTCCTGAGTATTGGATCTAAAGGTGTGTGCCGCCACCCGGCCTATAGATGATTTTTTTCTCCTTTTTTTAAAAAAAAAAAAAAGATTGATTTATTTATTATATATAAGTACACTGTAGCTGTCTTCAGACACACCAGAAGAGGGCATCAGATCTCATTACAGATGGTTGTGAACCATCTGTAATGAGATCTGATGCCATCTGTGGTTTCTGGGATTTGAACTCAGGACCTCTGGAAGAGCAGTCAGTGCTCTTAACCGCTGAGCCATCTCTTCAGCTCCCACCCCCTTTTTTAAAAGATTGATTTATTTTATGTATATAAGTACACAGTTGCTCTTTTCAAACACACCAGAAGAGGGCATCGTATTCCATTACAGATGGTCGTGAGCCACCATGTAGTTGGTGAGACTTGAACTCAGGACCTCTGGAAGAACAGTCACTGTGCTTAACCACTGAGCCATCTTTCCAGCCCTTTTTTTCTCCGTTTTAGTTAGTATCTCAGGTAGCCTAGGCTGGCCTTGAACTTGCTATGAGGCCAAGGATATCCTTAAACATTCTGTCCTCGTGTCTCATCTTTCCAAACATGTGTCATCATATCCAGTGTAGTTTTTTTTCTAATGTTTTATCATGCTCAATTACTCATGTGTCTAGGTATGGGATCTGCAATGAGTGAGGAGGAGGAGGTGTGAGGAGGTCTGAGGAGGCTAGAGGTGTGAGATGCTCTTGGGTTGGAGTCCAGTTGGTCAGGAGCTGCCTGACATGGGAGCTAGGAACTGAACCAGGGTCCTCCTCAGGGCAGTTTGTGCTCTCAACGATTGAGCCATCTCTTGCACCCTGCCCATGGAGTTTTTTGAAACTGAATTAACAATTGTGTGTGTGTGTGTTCATGCTTATGTGTGCATGTGTTCATGTGTGTGTCTCTGTATGTGTGTGTGCGGGCATGCGTGTGTGAGACAAGGTGAGCTTATGGAGGCCAGCAGATGATTTTTCAGAGCTGGTTCTGTCCTTTCCCCTTTACATGGTGTTCTTTTTTGTTGTTGTTGTTATTTTTTTGTTTTTGTTTTTTTTAAAGATTTATTTATTTAATATATGTAAGTACACTGTAGCTGTCTTCAGACGCTCCAGAAGAGGGCGTCAGATCTTGTTACGGATGGTT
>NC_034595.1:74794657-74803904 GCF_900095145.1 Mus pahari
GGACCTTCGGAAGAGCAGTTGGGTGCTCTTACCCACTGAGCCATCTCACCAGCCCTACATGGTGTTCTAAGGATTGAGCTTAGGTTGCCATGTTTCTACAGCAAGCACCTTTACTTGCTGAGCCAGCTTACTGGCCCCTTCTTAATTATTTATTTAAACATATTGTTAAGATGTATGTCAATAGGTCTTTTGCCTGAATGTATGTTTATGCAGTGTGTGTGTGGCTGGTACCAGAGAAGGCTAGAAGAGGGCATTGAATCTCCTGGGACTGAAGTTACAGAGGCTTGTGAGCCACCACGTGGGTGCTGGGAATCAAACTAAGGACCTTTAGAAGAACAGCCAGTGCTCCTAACTGCGGAGCCATCTCTCCAGCCCCAACAAGCTTCCTTTAACATTGTTTATTATTATTATTATTATTACATTAGGATATTATGTAAGTATGTACATATGCATACATGGAGAACAAGATGTGGGAGTTTGTCTCTCATTTTACCATGTGGATCTCAGTTATCTTAGTTTTATTGCTGTGAAGAGATACCATGACCATGACAAGTCTTGTTAAAAACAAAACAAGACATTTCACTGGGGCTGGCTTATAGTTTCATTTGGCAGCATGCAGGCAGACATGGTGCTGGGGAAGGAGCGGAGAGTTCTACATCTTGACCTGAAGGCAGCAGAAGGAGACTGTGAGTCACGTTGGACATAGCTTGAGCATGTAAGACCTTAAATCCCACCTTCACATGGACACACTTCCTACAACAAGGCCACACCTACTCCAACAAGGTCACACCACCTAACAGTGCCACTCCCTACGGCCAAGCATTCAAACAGGAGTGTATGGGGGCCATTCCTATTCAAACCACCACTCCGGGAACAAACTCAGCTTGTCAGGCTTGGGGGCAGCACCTTTACCTATGTAGTCATCTCCCTTCCCTTTTCCCTCACGTAAGATTTGCCAGGTTCTCGATGTGCAGAGTGATTTGGGCTTGAGAACAAGATACTCTGAGTACAATCAGACTGTGGGTCTCATTTATATTTGTGCTTACTCCTCCTTCCACACCGCTCTGCAGGGAGAGCAGAGATGGTGTCTCCTAGTGCCAGGAGGGTGTGAAAGTCCAGGATCTCCCTTTGGTCTCCACTGGCAGCTGGAGTTGGAAGGGGGAGGGGAGTCCTTCTAGGCAATAGGCAGTTTCTGCAGTATGCCTCTACTGACTGCACCCTAGCTGGGTGTGTCATAGTACCTCCTTCTGACCCCAAGTGGTCTCCACTACTGTTGTGGACAAGCATGGATAGCCTCTCTGTGGGTGGATGTTCTGAGTGGCTCTCTGATCACTTGGAGGGGAGGGGCTACATCATGGTTAGAGTAGCCTGCTCTAGGCTTCCTACTTGGCTCATGGACGGAGTGAGAACCAGGCTGGAGTCGAGATGATGCTGTCCAAACATTATCTGTCTTTCTAGTACCTTTCCTGGTCTTTTAACTAAAGGAAGCAGGCTTTCCTCAGGACTTTCAGTTGTCACCAATACTGGCAGATTTGGGTTGCTTGGTGTCTCCGGTATCCATTCTGTCATATATGGGGTAAAAAGAACACTCAGGAAATAACACCAAGTTTTTTGATCCCAATGTACCTAGCAGGCCTGTTTTCTAGTTCATTCTGCCTGTTCCATTTACAGGGTCCAGCATTTAGTTGCACTTAGCAAGAAGACTTGGGAAAAGCCTGTCTACTCTGTCTTTCCAGAGGCAGAAATTGCCCTGGATACTTAAAAAAAAAAAAAATTTATCCAGGCATAGTGGCCAGAATCCCAGAAGTAGAGTGAGAATTTGGAGTTGAAGGCCAGTCCAGGGTACACAGTGAGACTTTGTCTTAAAACGAAACAAAAATTAAACTTACCACTAAATGCTGATAAAAATATAGGCTTCTGATCTCTCATGAAACATTGGGAGATGTCATGCTAGTCCCTTGCTACAGTCTGCAAACAGTTGGCCAAAGCCGGGAACCCCTCCCTATGGATGGGGATACCATCTAGGCCAGTTTACAAAGTGGCCTCAGACACCTCCTCAAGGTCCTGCAGCTAGAACTTGATGCCTCTGCATCAAAACCTGTATCATTCCCAGGAAGGGATGGCCACAGTAAACACTGTGTCAGAGAGGGAGTTCCTGGCAGGATCTTTAAAGGATTCTGCTACATCATTGCAAAAATGTTTCCTATCTCCCAGTGAAGAAACTAACCACAGAAGGCTTTAAGCAGTTACAATTAAAACAAAAAAGTTCCCTTCTCCCTCCTAAATAAAGAGCTAGCCTATTTCCCTTAAAGGAGTTAAGACTCCAGACCCAGATACAAGGTACGTGTGCTATGCCCTTTAAGGCAATGGTTCTCAACCTTCCTAACTCAGCAACCCTTAAATACAGTTCCTCATGTTGTGATGACCCCCAACCATAAAATTATTTCTGTTGCTACTTCATAACTGTAGTTTTCCTAAGCTATGAATCATAACACAAAATATTTGATATGCAGGATATCTGGTGTATGATCCCTATGAAAGGGTCATGACCCACAGGTTGAGAAATGGTACTTTAAGAACTTGTGTTTCTCTGGTAGGGTTGAGTGGGCTGTCTGCCTGAAATGATTATTAATTTGTACCCGTATCATCCTTACTGCACTCTGAGTACCATGACAAGGACCACTCACTGCTCCATGCCACATCTTGGTTCTTCCAGAAAGTGCAGCTAAGGATTAAACTTTGTAAATGATATTTTTGATGTTATTTAATAACCCTATTAGTTATTACTATGGCCAGGCAAGTCTCCCAATAATTGAAGCAGAGTCCGATGAATTTTAAAATCAGTTTTAGAACAATTACTGGGTGAATTACCCCTAGTCTATTTTTCTGTATGTTAGACTGTCTACCTCCCCAGCTGCGCTCTCCAAATACTTGCTGTTTGAGTGTCACTAGGGCTACTTCTGCCTGTCCTTAGGGTCCCCTTCTGTCCACATGCTCATGGTTTATCTCCTTTCATGGTGATATCCTTCTTCCCCTTCTTCCTCCTCTTTCTTCTCCCCCTCCTCTTCCTCACAGGATCCCTATCTGTAACCTCCAGCCCAGTTAACTGAAATCTCACCTACCTCTCTCCCTGTAGCCACTTTTATGTAACCAATAGCTTTAAATTGGGGAGCAAGGTTTACACAACAAAGGCTTGTGCAAGGGGGTAAGCAGATCTTGGGGTACAGAATTTAGTATTGGAATACATAGCAGCACCAGATCAAGCCAACAAAACTTGGTTGTGTGCCTAGTGCTCTGCCTTAATGGCAATGAGGTCAGAAAGGGGAGAAAGGTTGGCGCTCTTGCCTGTTACCTGGGTAAAGATTCTCTGAGCTGGGAGCTGGGAGCTGGGAAGATGGCTCCATAGATAAAAATTCTCTCCAGGAAAACATGAGAACCCAAGTTTGAATTCCCAGAACCCACCGAAACCTTATTCTTTCCTCATTAAATGGTCCTGAGTATTCTTGCCAAAAACCAACTGACCATAGCTATATGAGCACATGGGACTCTTCTCTGTTGATCTCAGTTTATCCTTCCTTATGCCATCTTGATTGCCACTGATCTGTAGGGAGCTCTGATTCGGGAACTCTGAGTCCCCCAGTTATGCTATTCGTTTTCAGAATGTGTGTGTGTGTGTGTGTGTGTGTGTGTGTGTGTGTGTGTGTGTGCACGCGTGTGCACGCATGTATTTATTCTGCGGTCTTTATTATTCTGGATTTTATGTAAGAGAGTATACTGAGTCTGATATTCAATATAAAGACACAGTCTTTTGGAGAACACTGCCATTCCAATACAATTTTCCTTCTTTTCTTTCCTCCTTTTTTTTTTGTGACAGGGTTACTGTGTCACCCTGGCTGTCCTCGAACTCACTCTGTAGACCATAGACTACGCTGGCCTTGAACTCATAGACATCACTTGCCTCTGCCTCCCAAGTACTAAGAGTGCATCACTGCTTTTGTTTGTTTGTTTACAAACAACTTTCCACTGGTTTTGATGTTCTTTAATTGCTTTCACCGTGGTTTTGTAGTTTTTAAGCGGCCGTTTTGCAATCTGTTTTGTTTCAGTATTTTTTTGAAAGAATCTCAATATGTAGCTCTGGTTGGGTTGGGTTCCAGGTCTTCTTGCCTCAGTTTACAGGTTATTTGTTTTGTTCTTAAACTTACTTATTTTGAGACAGGGTCTCACTATGTAGCCCTAGATGGCCCCAAAGTCTCTATGTAGACCAGGCTGGCCTGGAACACATAGATTCACAGAGATCCTTTCTTCTGCCTCCGAAGTACTGGGATAAAGGCATGTGCCACAGTCCTCCCCCTGAACAGCATTTTGCTGTGTATTCTAGCAGACTGACTTGGAAATCTCCACCCTTCTGCCTTAGCTTCCTGAGCATCAGAATCATGTATGTGTTCTACGATGTCTAGTCTACTATTTAGAACTTTATTTACAAGTATGTGAGTATGTGTGTATGTCTATGTATATGCATGGGTGCAAATACCTACAGGGGTCAGAAGAGGGCCTCAGATTCCCTGGAGCTGGAGTTATTATTAATTTCCAGTTGCTCAGTGGTGTTGGTGCTGAGAATAGCAAGGTTTTTAACCACTGAGCCTCATCTCCAGTCCCTATACACACATTAGGGATCATGGGTGAACATCAGGGGTCTTCCTAAAGAACTCTCCCCTCTCTCTGCAGCCCTGGCTGTTCTGGAACTATGTAAATCTTGAACTCCTAAATATTCTCCTACCTTCACCTCCCGAGTTCTGAGATTAATAGCCTACACTACCAGAACCATCCACTATGGCTTTTTATGTGAGTTCTGGGAATCTGAGTTCACATCCTCATGCTTGTGAGGCAAGGCTTTTACCTAGCGCGAAACATAGCCTCGGGCCCTATTTTAAAAATGCCTAAAATATTTAAGACCTTAAACCTTTTCAGCATTAAATCCAGAGGAAAGATCATCCCCAGCATCATGAAAACAAGCAAGAAAACAAATATTATAGGTATTTTACTTATGGAAGGTGCTTAAAAGAAAACAAAACCACAGAAAGACAGAATAGTGGTTGCCAGGGGCTCAAGAGAGAGCATGGGAACTGCCTTCTAATGAGGAAAGTTTCCATTTTAGAAATAAGAGTCCTAGAAATTGATGCTGTTGCTCTGGTGATTGCTGCGCAACAATATGAGTGTCCTTAATACCACCCAGCTGCTATTCAGGGGAAGAACTGGGAGAAGAAGGCTGGGGATTGGACCCAGTGCCTTACACATACTAAACAAGTGTTGTGCCCATCAGCTACACCCCCCTCCCCAGACCTAATTAGCAAATTAATTTACAACTACAACTTTTATATGTGTGTGGGTTTGGCCTGTGGGTATGCCTATGCACCTCTGTGTGTCTGGGGCTCTGAGAAGCTGGGAGAAGAGAGTTACAGGAAGTTATCAATAGCTTGATGTGGGTAAAAAGAAACAAACCCAGGTCCCCTGCAAGAGCAGCAAATATCTTCACTGCTGAGCTGTGTCTCCAGTCTCACAACTGAAATTTTAGAAAGGGCAGAAAGATAGCTAATGGGTGTGGTAGTTTATTCTTATAATCCCAGCATTTAGTATGACCAGGAAGGAGGATCACTATGAATTCAAAGCTGACCTGGTTTAGCCATGCTACCTCAAGATAAAACAAGAAAGCAGGCTCAGTTGCCTGCCTGACACGCCAAGCCAATGCTGGGGTTGGGGGATGGGGAGATAGCTCAGTGGTTAGGAGCAGCTGCTGCTTTTGCATAGAACCTGATTCAATTCTCAGCACCATCAATAACTCTAGTTTTAGAGGATCTAATACCCTCTTCTGACTCCTGGGGCACCAGGTGGGTCACATGATACACACACACACACACACACACACAGAGGCAATACATAAATGAATACTTTTAATTAAAAAATGAAGCACTGAGTTTGATCCAGCCAGTACACATTCCTATATGTAAGGCAAAACAAAAATAAACCACACAACCCACAAAACACATCCCCGAGTCTAAATTTCCTTCATTTCTTTTTTTTTTGATTTTTTTGAGACAGGGTTTCTCTGTGTAGCCCTGGCTGTCCCGGAACTCACTCTGTAGACCAGGTTGGCCTCAAACTCAGAAATCTGCCTGCCTCTGCCTCCCAAGTGCTGGGATTAAAGGCGTGCACCACCACCGCCCGGCTTTCCTTCATTTCTTAAGTGTCTTATTTCCCGTGTATGAGTGTTTTGCTTGTATGAATACAAGTGCACTTTACGCACGCTCTAGAACAGGTACTGGATACGCTGGTATTACAGAGTCATCACGTGGCTGCTGGACAAGGTTTTAATCCTAGTACTCAGAGGGCACAGGTAGGTGGATCTGTCAATTTTAGGCTAGCATGGTCTACACAGTGAGGTTCAGTACAACCAGGGCTAAACAGAAAAACTGTTTCAAATAAAAATAAAATAAAATAAAGCTGGGCGTGTCTGCCTTAGAACACCACCACCAACTGCTGGGGTCTGAAGTAAGGCTACATGAGAACATGATGCACTTGTGACATAGGCTTGGGAACGTCCCAGGATGCTACTTCTCAAGAAGGGAATTTGTAGAAGGAACACAGGAATAGCTGCGACCTTCCTCAAAGAATGCTTCCACACCTCAGATGTTTCCCTGATGACAAAAAAATTCTGTGCATTTAAATAACCTTGAACAGGCTGCCCTATGAACCAGCCTTCACTGAACTGCAAACTCCTAAGACTGTTATCAAAGGAGGTATGATAATAAAAATGAGCCTTGTTATGGAAATCGCACTCAAAGGCTGGCTGCCTAGAGTCCCCATCCCCCTACCGGGTTTCTGGCTTCAGTTCTGCAGGCAATCATTAGGAGAGGCAACCAGGACAACTTTTCTCCACTGAAAAACATGGCCCAAAAGAAAACAGACTAAGACTGAGTAATTCTTTATTTCTACATACTTAATGAAGGAGCTTTCCTTAAACATTCTCTCCAGTGGAAAACAGAGCATGAAGAGTGGCTTCCAGCTGCTCTGCTCAGGGCCTGGGCTCCTCCTTGCCCAAATGGTGAGGTGGAGGGGTGTATTTCCCCTCTTTCATTAGCTTATCCCGCTGTTTCTTGATATCATGCATTCGCCTTATCTGTCAAGGATAAAAAAAGAATTAAGGCAAAGGGAAACAGGACGCAGAAAGCGAGAGCTAGAGTCTACTGCTATCCTTTGGTTTGTTTGCTTTTAAAAATTCCTAGCTGGGAATAATAGTACATGCTTTTAACCCAGCACTCAGAAGGCAGAAACAGAGGCAGGAGGATCTCTGTGAGTTTAAGTTCAGCTTGGTTTACATAGCCAGATCCAAAGAGAACTCAACCTATCTACTTGGTACACCTGCTGGGAACTGAATTCAAATCCTTTGAGAAAGCAACAAGTGTTCCCTCCAACCCCACTAAATTAATCTTTAAAGAATTAATTGAAAAACCAAAGAACCAACTGGAAATCACTTTGAAACTTTTTAATAATAAGATTTCTCTCCCTCTCCTCCCTTCCACTCCCTTCCTCTCCTCTTATCTCTTTATTTTTTTGTTTTTTTGAGACAGGGTTTCTCTGTGTAGCCCTGGCTGTTCTGGAACTCACTTTGCAGACCAGGGTGGCCTCAAATTTAGAGGTCTACTCCTGCCTCCAGAGTGATGGGATTAAAAGCATACACTACCACCACCCCTGACTCAGCATTCTAATATATATAAAATACATCCGTGAAAGCTAATAATTAGGATATTCTCAGTATATATGAGAAAACAGGTAATTGTAATACTATTAAGAGATACATTTGTGGGCTTGTGAGGTAGCTCAGTGGGTAAAGGACCTTGATCATGTAAGCCTGAAGACCAAAGTTTAATTGCTCAGACCCACATGGTAGAAGGAGAGAATCAACTTCACAGAGTTGTCCTCTAACCTCTGCCATGAACCACTGCTCACCCAGTGAACACACATGTACAGAGAATATCTTGTGTATTGTATGGATGCATCATCAGTCAATTTAAAAGTCTACAGCTTATAACTTAGCCAGGAAATAGAAGGTGGGACACCCAGAGGCAGAAAGGATTCTGGGATAGAGTCGGACAGGAGATTCACTGGGAAGATGTGTTGAGATGCATGCATGGTACCTAAGCACAGGCAACCAGCCATGTGTCAGAATGTACGCTAGAATAAACGGGGTATTTTAAGTTATATCTAGTCAGAGAAGATCCTAGCTATATAGCCAAGGTATTTGTAAATATATTTTGAGTCTGAGTTTTATTCCTTCCAAGTTTGGTTTCTTTACTGAAAAAAAAAAAAGAAAACAAAACAAAAACCAAAAAACCCACACCAAACAACAACGACAATAACAAAAACAACTTTTTTTTTTTTTCTCACTCTGTATCCCTGTCGGCCTGTAGCTTACTATGCAGTGATGAGACTAAAGACACAACCACACCATTCACCTACTAAAACTTCTTGATACAGGTAACTTGACTATGAATTCAAGAGAAATCTAGATTTTCTCCTTGAACTCAAGAGATAAAATAAATTCAGCTAGATGTAGTTGTAGACACCTTAAATCCCAGTACTCTGGACCTTGACACAGGCAAATCTCTGAGTTCAAGGCCAGTCTGGTCTATAGAGTGAGCTCCAGGACAGCCAATGCTGCGTAGTGAGACTGTCTCAAGCAAACTAACAAACCCCAATCAACTGAACAAAAAATATATTTGCAGATACAACTGTAACACAGAAACAGGCAAAATGATTATCTAAAGCCAAAGCTTCCTTCTCTAAGATTAGGGCCCACACATTATGCAATTCATTCAGTTAAGACCTTTGGTCAAACTTGCCTAAAGCAATGTCATTAATGAATGCCTCTACCTTCTTCAGAAACACCTACAGTTGGTCACACTAGGTTTACTGTGCTAGATCTACAGGGTTTGACAGCTTCTCCAACTGAGCTTCGGGGCTCAATGACTGTGAAACAGTCCCACCCCGGAGTTTTCTTTTTAATTTTGTAAAAATTATCTTCTGTTACATAGATGGGTGTGTTGAATGCATGTATGCCTGTGCTCCACAAGTGTGCCAGGTGCCTGTTACATAGATGGGTGTGCTGAATGCATGTTATGCCTGTGCTCCACAAGTGTGCCAGGTGCCTGTTACATAGATGGGTGTGTTGAATGCATGTGTGCCTGTGCTC
>NC_034595.1:74804301-74810301 GCF_900095145.1 Mus pahari
TGAATGCATGTATGTCTGTGCTCTACAAGTGTGCCAGGTGCCTGTTACATAGATGGGTGTGCTGAATGCATGTATGCCTGTGCTCTACAAGTGTGCCAGGTGCCTGTGGAGGCCAGAAGAGGTGGGAGTTACAGATAATTGTGAGTTGCCCTGTGGGCACTGAGACTGGAAGAGCAGCCAATGCTGTTAACTGAGCCATCTCTCCAGCCTTGTGCAAAACTTTTCAAGAATGACCAACCAAAGCCAGTGTGGATTCTTGCTTTATAGACTACCAAAAAGACAAGGCCTAAATACACATACAATTCTGGTTATAGCAGAAGACAAGAAGAGGAAGCTAAGAAGAGGAAGAACAGGCCCTCCTTAGATCCAAAGGGTCTTAACTGCCTACATGCCAGGAGTCTTCCCAACTACAAGTGAGCAGCCACATCCAAAGACCAATTGGACATTCTGCAGTTGGCCCAGGGGACTAGGGATTTAGTACAGTGAAAGAACTTACCTAACGCGTGCAAAGCCCTGGATTCAATCCCCACCAGGGCCAGAAGAGAGAGAAAGGGAAAGGGGAGGGAAGTCATTCAGCTCCCACCACCATTACTTTCTTACCGTTTTGTACCGAAGTAAGCATTCTTCGAAGTCTTCGAACTCTATTTTGCACTCCTTTTTCGCCCGGGTCCCACCGATGCCGTGTGCACACTCTATCCACTCTTTTTCAAAAGCATGGCAGCGAGCAGCATTCTTGTAGGGCTGCTCAGAACTTAGGAACATAAAGTGACGGTCCAGGCTGATACCCAGCTTTTTCTGAATATCAAGGAAAGGCATGGCTGTAAAAGAACATCAAGGAGATGAGAGTGTGACACAATGACATGCTTCCGAGAAGAAACGAGAAACTTCATCTGTGAAGTCCACTGCCCCAGATCTCTTCTCACCAAACTTTTTTTTTTTTTTTTTGAGCTAGCATCTCATGTAGCCCAGGCTACCCTTAAGTCACACTGTAGTGAAAACAGCCTTCATTTCCTCATCCTCCTGCCCCTATCTTCCAAGTGCTGGGATTACCAACCTTTTTTTTTATTAAGATGGGTTCTCCCAGAGTAATTTGGGGACTTGCACAAAACTCATGGACTAAAGACCAAAATTAATTTTTTTCTATGTATAAGGTTATTTTTGTCAAGGGTGAAAAAATTGTTTTGACTCAAATAAACAAACAAAAAGCAAAACCAAAAAAAAAAAAATCCCAAAACAACAACCCTCCCCCCAAAAAGGAAAATAAGAATATAAGCACACTATTTATTTACATTGTTCTATACATTCTTTCTATCCCATCCTAAATGTCACGTCTCTTTGGACACTCTCTGTGTCTCTCCTTTTATAGAAGTAGTCTGTCCTAGGCTGGAGAGATGGCTTAGAGGTTAAAAGTGCATGCTGCTCTAGCAGAGGACTCAAGCTGGATTCTCAGCAACCACTTTCGGTGGTTTACAAGTAACTGTAGCCCCAGCTTCAGGGCCATATAATGTGTCTGGCTTCATGGGGCAGCTACACCCACATGCCCACAGTCACACATAACTAAAATTTAAAAAATTTAAAAAGTACTTTGTCTGCTGGGCAGTGGTGGCACATGCCTTTAATCCCAGAACTTGGGAGGCAGAGGCAGGGAGGCAGGCGAATTTCTGAGTTTGAGGCCAGTCTGGTGTCACAGTGAGTTCCAGGACAGCCAGGGCTACATAGAGAAACCCTGTCTTGAAAAACCAAAAAAAAAAAAAAAGGTACTTCGGCCATTACTGTAACAGTCTATTTACTTCTATGTTTTTCCTACTGGTTTTTGTTTTGAGAGCAAAATCGAGCAAATGCTAGTTAACTGCTAAAAATAAATGAACAAGTCAAATTAAAATTTTGTAAAAAAAAAATCAGTAAATTTCAAACAACTTACACGTACATCTACAAAGCAATGGATAGAGTGGTGCTCAGTAGACTATGACATACATTAAGCAAAAAGAATACATGGAAAATATATAATAAAGCTGACATAGAACAAAATAATCCCAAACGACAAATGTGCTTAAGACTGGAAAGCAAGCGCTGCACCCGCATCAAAATTATCCTGTACGCGGAAATTTAGGTGAATTTAATTTATAGAGCTCCCTCCCATTCTTTTAGTCATTTACTGTGTATGTTACAGGCAAATGGGGGAGGCAGCTCTCATAAGCCCTGGAGACCCACACTGGGAACTTGAGTAAGAATTCGGGGGGAGGAAGCCCTTGGAGACTAGAAAATAAATCCCAGAGGCGAATCCACATCACACACACACACACACACACACACACACACACACACACACACACAATGACAACATAAGTTACGACAATGAGGACGGACAGAGGCTCTGGCGCGGCTGCTGAGCCAAGTGCACAACAGGAAGAAAGCAGAGGGCTCAGGAGGATGGGGACCAAATTCAGGACGCCTTTAATCTCGACACTTGGAAGGCAGTGGCAGGTGCTTCTCTGTGAGTTCAAGGCCAGCTTGGTCTACAGCGTGAACTCCAGCCAGGGCTACACAGAGGAACCCTGTCTCAAAACAAAAACAACAACAAATAAAAGGAGTGGGCTGTTAGGGTAGAAGGAGGCCAAGGCAGGAGTCCGGCAGGCGGCGGATTTGCTCCGGAGGGCCGGGGGGACCTAGTTACGGGGTGAAGGGAAGGCAGGAGCACACGCCCAGACCTGGGCCACCCACAGAGAGAGGAAATTTGTCAAGGAGCGAAGCTTCTTGGCTGCGCGGACACAGCAGCGCCTACCGCACTTCAGCAGTGCCCTTGTCAGGTCCCTGGGCGCAGTTCACCACCGCCGGCTGCGGGAGGACGCCTGCCGTAAAGGACGCCCGCAGCACGACAGCTCCAGAGCGACGCCGTAAATCGACCACCGGCCGTGTCCCTGCGGGAACCGTAGAAACTAAGCACAGCGGGTCTGCGCCTGCGCAGCAAGCCGCCCAGCCTCCAGCCTCTGACGGCTGATAAACCGACTCTCCCCGTGCTACTGCGCCCGGTAGTGAGTTCTCCCTTTCAGCGCTGTCGTGACCGTTGGTTGTTGTGCGACTTGAGCAAGGTCACACTCGAGAAAGAGTATTGCTTCCCTCACCCCAAGGAAATGTGGTGGTTAAAGCTCGTGGGCCGTGACCCCAAAACGTGTGTGACTCTGTTTCCCAATTTCACCGTGGCCGTTTCCCTTTTTTGGTAATAAAAATAGCCGGCTGGAGAGACGGCACAGAGGTTAAGAGCATTTGTTGCTTTGGGAGAGGTCCCCGGTTTAACTCTAGATTCCGGGGACCCAACATAGTTCTTCCTACCTCAGCAACATAAGGAGCACACATGTGAGGCACTTACATGAAGACAAAACCCTCGCACATAAAGTTAACCTTAAAGAAAGATAATAGCGCCTAGCACGGTGGGTCAGGCCTTTAAATCACAAAATTTAAGAAACGGAAACAGGTGGATCTCTATGAGTTCTAAGCCAACTGGGGCTACATAGTGAGATCTTGTTTCAAACTAACGAACAGTTATAGAGTTACTATAGGGATTTCTTTATACTGTGACATGATAAAAAACGTTCTTTGATGTACTAGCTGGCATTTGCACCAAAGCAATCAGAAAGCTGAGACAGGAGGATGAATCCCCTTGAGTTCAAGGCTGGCCTGGCCTATAAGACAGATGCTGTGCCTGGGAATAAACAGTTTCTGGAGAAAATTCCCGAAGTCCATGTGGTGGGTTGAATAGCAATGGTCCCCATAGATTCACTCACGTGTGTGAATGCTTGCCTCATAGACAGTGGCTCTATTAGGAAGGGTGGCCTTGTGAGAGTATGTGTGGCCTTGTTGGAGGAAGTGTGTCACTGTTGGGGAGGGATTTGAGGTCTCATATGCTCAAGCCAAGCCTAGTGTGGATTAGTCTCCTTTTGCTGCCTGTTGATCAAGATGTAGAAATCTCACTTCCTTCTCCAACACCATGCCTGCCTGCATGCTGCCATGCTTCCTGCTGTGATAGCGGACTAAACCGCTGAAACTGTAAGCCAGCCCCAATTAAATGGTTGCAATGGTCACAACGTGTTTTTTACAGCAATAGAAACCATCCTTGCTTTCCTGTTTCTCAGTGGTGTCGTCTTTCCAGTCTCTCAGGCAGTAAGGTCAAATTCTTTCCAGAAGTTTCTGATGTATTTCTCACTTCCGGTGAGAACAGGACCACTATAAGAAAATGACTATAAAGGCGTGTGATTAATGACAAATGATCCTTGGCACCAGTTTCAGGACTGGAAACAGCAGTAGGAAATGTAACTAGAGCTCTATACTCTGTCTAAAGACAGAAACAGCCTCCTCCATAGCTCCGTCTTATTGTTATGAGAAAATTAAGGTATCAAATCTTCAAATATTGCTCTTTAGTTTTGTTTTGTTTTGTCTTGTTTTGAAGACAGAGTTTCTCTGTGTAACTGCCCTGGCTGCCCTAGAACAGCTTTGTAGACCTCACTAGCTTTGAATCCACCTAGATCCACCTGCCTCTGCCTCCCCAGTGCTGGGATTAAAGGTGTGTGCCACTATTCCTGGCTCAAATCTTGCAAAAATTTCAAGAGAAGCTAGAAATCTGCTGTAACCCCAAGTACTGCCTAGGTAATTTAACTGAATTTCTTCTTTGTCCCAATCTTATCTTTTTTTTTTTTAAGATTTATTTATTTAATGTATATGAGTACACCATTGCTGTCTTCAGACACACCAGAAGAGGGCATCAGACCCCATTACAGATGGTTGTGAGCCACCATGTGGTTGCTGGGAATTGAACTCAGGACCTCTGGAAGAGTAAGCAGCTAATGCTCTTAACTGCTGAGCCATCTCTTCAGCCCTCCAATCTTATCTTTATTTTTGAGGATTCCCTCCTCAAGTGGGTTAGTCATCCTTGGTTGCCAAACAACTTCTATCTTTACTAACTTACCAGATGCAGGAGAGATTGGAGCTGAGATGGTAGTGGGTAGCAGCCCCGCACCTTGGCCAGACAGTCTAGTTATGCATATCTCTTGCCTTCTGTTTAAACCCTAACTTCATGTCAGGGTCCAGAGGAGGAACTTGGGGCAATCACTGGATCTTTTTGTCCTTCTTTTCAGTATTACTGCATTGAATAAATCTTGTCTTGCTTTTGCTATTAATTTACCTCTTTTAGAAGTAGCTGCCAGCACTCGGGAGGCAGAGGCAGGTGGATTTCTGAGTTCGAGGCCAGCCTGGTCTACACTTCATCCTTCTATTAACAGATCACTGTCACACAATCTGACTGTATCTTAGTGTCGATAACCCAACAAGGTCCATGGCATGTGGCAAGGTGACCTGGCTTCAGTCACAGATTGTGCCCCAACAAGCCAGGGTTCAGCTACTTTTTTTTTTTTTTTTTGGTTTTTCAAGGCAGGGTTTCTCTGTATAGCCCTGGCTGTCTTGAAACTTGACTGAGCTGGCCTTGAACTCAGAAATCCGCCTGCCTCTGCCTCCCAAGTGCTGGGAGTAAAGGCGTATGCCACCACTGCCCAGCCAGTTTGATGTTCTACTTCCAAATCTTGAGCTATACTGCCTCCCACTCTCCCCCAAACTTGTCTTCAGTTATCCAGAAATAAAACTTACAGTGTGTGTGTGTGTGTGTGTGTGTGTGTGTGTTCCATCCTTCTACCAACATAAACCCAGGGGATTGAACTCTAGGGGCAAGTCATTAGGCGGCAGGTGTCCTTCCCCACAGAGCTCTCTCTCTCTCTCTCTCTCTCTCTCTCTCTCTCTCTCTCTCTCTCTCTCTCTCTCTCTCTCTCACACACACACATTATTATTATTTTTAAGATTTATTTATTTATTATATGTAAATACACTGTAGCTGTCTTCAGACACTCCAGAAGAGGGAGTCATCAGATCTTGTTAAGGATGGTTGTGAGCCACCATGTGGTTGCTGGGATTTGAACTCTGCACCTTTGGAAGAGCAGTCGGGTGCTCTTATCCGCT
>NC_034595.1:74811011-74812471 GCF_900095145.1 Mus pahari
AACTCACTTTGTAGACCAGGCTGGCCTCGAACTCAGAAATCTGCCTGCCTCTGCCTCCCGAGTGCTGGGATTAAAGGTGTGCGCCACCACGCCTGGCACAATGGAAACTTTTAACTGTCTTACACTGTTATGACAATCTGAACAAAATGTTAGCCTACAAAGCCCGGCACAAGGGAAGCCCTCAATGCTGATCAGGTCAGTTATTGGGCTGCAGGACAGAAGCAGACCCTGTGAATTCCATTTGGAGATGGAGGAAATACCAAGCTGAATAAACCAAACCAGGAATCCCTTAAGCAAAATGAGTCAGAAACACGGCTGTCAGGCCCAAGAGGCCAGAGGCAACTGGAGGGCAGTAGATAGTCTATCCTTAGAGCTCCCCTTGGGAGGCAGAGGCAGGTGGTTCTCTGTGGATGCAAGGCCATCCTAGTCTACATAGTGAATTCCAGGACAGTTAGAGCTATACAGCGAGATTGTGGCAAAAACAAAACAATAAAAGAACTCCCTGTAATTTTGTTTTTTTTTCAAACATTTTTCTTTCTTTTTTTTTTTCCAAACATTTTTAATGATGGTTCTTAAACGCTTTAACCTCCCTTGTGGCCCAGCACCTGACAGAGGTAGTGGAACTGTTTAGAACGGTTCTTTGGAGCAACTCCCGTCTGTGTTGTTTGGAAATCGGCAGTTCAGTTCACAGGTTAGTAGGCAGCAGCAGCTCGAGCCACTGGAAAACACTTCACGGATACTCCAGCAGTCCAGTTTGGTAGAGTCAAGATAGCAACAGGGGTGATGAGACCTAGCAGAGACAGCCAGGCCTTGGCCTCAGCACAGGTCAGCAGGAGGGACCAGGGAGGAACGCCAGGAGTAGTTCCCAGCTGTGCCTTTCATATCAAAGCGAAGATGCGAAGATAAGACCAACAAGCGTCGCACAGCTCATTCTATAAGCAAGCCAAGTTCAGCCTCTGTCACTGGCCATGAGTCCTATTGATACTCTCCAAACATCATGTGTCCTCCATGGGTCTTGCCTTAGCACATGCATCTGTCTCAGCTGACATCACTCTGCCAGCCAGAGAAGCAGCAAGAATCTGCAGCATGCCACCAGAAGTTTCTTGGTGTGGTTCTCTTTATGGAGTCCTGACAAATGCAGCTCAACTATGCAAGGTAAGGCAAACCAATACACGTGCATCATTAGCAAAGAGAACTTCATCATGTGCCCTTTCACATGCTTGCTTTAGCAGAACATCCTCTCTCCTGTGTCTGCTTCAGTTAAATGTTCCTTCACGTGTTTGCTCCATCAAAACACCACCCAACTGACTTTCCAAAGAACCCTTAAGATTCCACTTCAACTCCCCTTGGGCTGGGAATGTGCCATGGTTGGTAGTGCTGATTCCCCAAAGCCTTATAAAAAAACAAAACAGGGGGCTGGTGAGATGGCTCAGTGGGTAAGAGCACCCGACTGCTCTTCC
>NC_034595.1:74812566-74813675 GCF_900095145.1 Mus pahari
CTCATAACCATCCATAACAAGATCTGACGCCCTCTTCTGGAGTGTCTGAAGACAGCTACAGTGTACTTACATATAATAAATAAATAAATCTTTAAAACAAAACAAAACAAAACAAAACCCCCCAAAAACCCAGTTATTGTGGTGATATAAACTTGTAATCTCAGCTCTTGGGAGGTGGGCTAGGAAGTAAGGTTAAGATCACCTTCAGCCTCAGCAGGAGCCAGCCAACCTGGACTATAGAAGACCCTGTCCCCACCCAAGACTTCCTCTTATGTTGATGTATGGAGCTGCCTCTTGACCTGGAAAGTTGGGCTTCCTGAGTGATAAAGTCACTGATTAAGCCAGCCAGGCAATTTACTGCTCCCGCCATACATTCTCACTATACATTAACTCACCGGAGTCTGGTTTCATAAACCAAATAGCTTTATTACCGAGTCATCATCCCTAAGAGCAGGTAATTAAACTCCTGCAGGGCCCACAAGCCTTCCCTAGCATACACTCCCTCTTTCCTAGAGGCACACAACACCTAACAGAGCAGGGAACTGGTGCCATTCCGTCCACTGACTGTGAGATAGCCTAGAGAAGGCTTAACGTAATTGACCTGGAAGTAAAGGAGTCCTGGGTCAGCGCTGAGCAGGCACATAGACATGGCCTCCACTCATCCATGAGGAGGTGAGATAGTAGGTGATAAAATAACTCAGTGCAGTAGTGGGAGAGTCACCGAGACAAGCGCCTTCCAGGATGTGTGAGGACGACTGCAGGTGCGGTATACCTCAGAGGTCCTCACAGCCTAATCGCCCAGGGACCGCCACTACCACTTGATCTTCGTCACTCGAAATCTTTTGTGTGTATCCACACATGTTCAGGTGTGCACACACCTTGAGGCCTGAGGATGTCAGCGTTTTCCTCTTTCACAGTGCCTCTAGCCCTGGAACCATCTCTCCAGTCCCTCCCTTACTGGTGTTTTTGAGAGCTTTAGAGAACTTTGGCAGGCCCTGAACTGCAGCTATGGTCCTGAATCTTTCTACTTCTCAAATGCTGGGTTCACAGGTGTGAGCAAACTTGCCCAATGTATGTAAACCATTTCTTTTCTTTTTTTTTTTTTTTAA
>NC_034595.1:74813980-74817397 GCF_900095145.1 Mus pahari
AAAAAAAAAAAAAAAAAAAAAAAAAAAAAGTAATCCTGGGGGCTGGAGAGATGGTTCAGCAGTTAAGAGCACTGACTGCTCTTCCAGAGGTCCTGAGTTCAACTCCAGCAACCACATGGTGGCTCACAACCATCCATAATGAGATCTGATGCCCTCTTCTGGTGTGTCTGAAGACAGCTGTAGTACTCACATACATAAAATAAATATATCTTTAAAATAAAAAAGTAATCCTGGAGGCTGGGTTGTCTGTTATTTTTTTTTAAAGATTTATTTATTTAATAGATGAAAGTACACTGTAGCTGTCTTCAGACATTCCAGAAGGCGTTAGATCTTGTTACAAATGGTTATGAGCCACCATGTGGTTGCTGGGATTTGAACTCCAGACCTTTAGAAGAGCAGTCGGGTGCTCTTACCCACTGAGCCATCTCACCAGCCCTGTTATTTTTAATTATGTATATCTTAGGTGTAGGTATGTGCATGGTATATGGGTGCCTGAGGTCAGAGGCATCAATCAAATTCCCCCGGAACTGGAATTACATGGGATTGGTCATAATCCAGACTGGAGGCTTCAGCCTTAAACTTTAGGTTCTGGTCCTTTATGGTGTGAGTATGAACCCAGATTGTTGGTGCTGGGGTTCAGGAATCATTGCTCAAATCACACATACACCATCTCAAGTTAAGCAAGAATAGTTTATTGAACGAACACCGTAAGACTGGATGTCCAGGACCGCACAAAGGACTCAGGGGCCTAACTGCAGTGCTAATCAGTCTCAGAGTACTTTTCATAGGAAAACCAAGTTCACAAGTTAAAGGGCAAGGAGAGGAGCAGTTGGCTTACTAGGCAAAGTATTATCCGTTAGCCTTTAAGCTGACTGGTCCTGAGTAAGGTGGATGGGTGGTAAACAGAATTTCTGAACACTGAGGTAACAGAGCATGAGAATTAAAATCGTAGCTTTTTGGCTTATCAGTATCATTCTTCAGTGTCAGCTACAAAAACCATAGTGAGCCCAAATGTCATACTTAAGTGCAGTAAGGGCTGCCTGGTGGTCAGCTCTGACTCAAGCCATTTTAGACAGAACACTTCATATTGGATCTGATGGTTCCTATGTAAAGCTTTGTGGAATTTCTTAAGATTAGCAAACCTCATACAGAAGATACAGAACAAAACATGTGGTCAGCATGTTATCCTTGAGCCAAGTGACTTCTCTGTGTCAATGACTGGCAGGCATGGGACAAAACGTCTACAGCTATTGGGGGTGGCAGTGGCGGTATCAGACTCTAACAGCTGGGACATCAGAATTGTCCTGTATGCAGCTCAGCTAGCATACTGGCACAGACTCAGTCCCTCGGCGTCTCAGTTTACCTTTGCTTACGGAATCAGGCCAGGCAGATACCTCAATCTGTAAAGCACACAGAACCCAAACTTTAAAAGCCATGTGTCCCCCCGGCGATGGGCAAAGAGGCGCCTAGTTGGTGATGTTCTTGTACCACTCTGGGGCAGAGCAGAGGGCAGTCCTTTGTTCATCCTGGCTTGATGCCTGGCTTGGTGGGCAAAGCTGCCTTATGCTTGAGACGCAAAGGTCAAATCAAATTCCAGCAGATCTGGGCAGGAGGAGACAGACCTCAGACCTGTCCTCCAGTGCATGGCACAGGTGTGACATAGACACCATGCAGCATGGATGATGGAGCCCAGGGGCCCACCAGTCTGCAGCAGGGGGGTGGGGGGGGCACCACAATGTGCAAGTATGTGGTGGTCAGATGGGAGAGAAAAAGTGGAGAGGCTTAAGAATTATGAGGAGAAGCCGGGCGTGGTGGCCCACGCCTTTAATCCCAGCACTCGGGAGGCAGAGTCAGGCGGATTTCTGTGAGTTCNAGGCCAGCCTGGTCTACAAAGTGAGTTCCAGGACAGCCAGGGCTANACAGAGAAACCTTGTCTCGAATAACCAAAAAAAAAAAAAAAAAAAAAAGAATTATGAGGAGAGATGAAACTAGAGACTTGAAGGAGCAAAGGAACAGCCTACTATGAGGGGCTAGTTCTGCCACCTGGGGACATGGTAAGGTCCCAGCCGGAGGTGCCACTGAGGGCCATGTCAGAGTTCATGGCCACATACCATAGGGAGTTGGTACCACTAGAGAACATGGGGATGTCTTTGGTGGGGGCAGCTACTGAGATCACATGGATATCCAGGGGCTGTGCAGAACTGGCCCCATCCCTCACTGGACATGGCCTCTAGAGAGCTGGCCCCATCTCTCACTTGTGGCAGCACAGTGGAGCTAGTCCTGGTGGCTGGGGTGTGGGTGAGCCAGCCCTGAAGGCTCTGAGTGTGAGTGCCACTCCTTTGCTGTTGGATGGCATGGGCACAGAGGTGATGCCTCCCACTATCCTTTGCCACCTATGGCAGTCAGGAAAGCTGCCCACAGGGTCATGAGCTTGGGGGAACCGGCCCTGCCCCACACCAGCCTAAGTTCTCTGGAGAGCTAGCCTAGAATTTTGCCTGGGCAGTACAGTAGTGCTGGCCTTGGTCAAGAGGGCGTGGGTGAACCAGCCCTAAGTAGAGCAAGGAGAGCTTGGGAGAGCTGGCCCATTGGTTTGTAATGAGGTGACTGCCAGGTGTGGGGTTGATGCACTGCCTCCCTTACCCCTCATCACTTGTGGCAATCAGGAGAGCTGCCCCTGCCCCTTGATGGCTGCAGCACTCAGGAGAGTGGCCCCACACTTCCCCTGGGCAGTATAGTAGTGCTGGCCCTCGTCAAGGGGGAGTTCGTGAACCAGCCCCAAGTAGAGTGTAGAGGAGCTGGCCCCACTACATCTGGCAAGAGGTGGTGTGAGTGCAGGGGTGATGCCCCGTCCTAGAGATCTCAAACTAGATCAATGATTCATTGCAACGAACAAGTGACTATATGCAAACAGGGAAATACTATTGGATACATTTCCTTATGTTTTGTTTTGGGGAGGGGAGGCAGCAAGGGTGAATGAGGGGATGATGTGAAACTCACAAAGAATCAAGTAAAAAAAGACAGGCGTGCCTCAAACTCTGGTTTCTGGGAACAAAATCTGGGTCTCTGCAAGGGCAGTACATACTCTTAACCAAGTCATTTGTAGCCCTCATCACTTGTTAGAACAGCTCTCACACAGTACAAGCTTGCTTCCAACTTCACGATGTAGGGCCTTGACCTTCTCTTACGTCCCCCATCCTAAAGATAGTCGTACCACGTTTGCTTTTCTGCAGTGCCAGAGACTACACCCAGGGATCTGTGCACACCAGACAGGCACTCTACCTACTCTGCTGCATCCCAGGTCTACTCTAACCCGTTCTTTTTGTTTGTTTTTTCGAGACAGGGTTTCTCTGTGTAGCCCTGGCTGTCCTGGAACTCACTTTGTAGACCAGGCTGGCCTCGAACTCAGAAATCCACCTG
>NC_034595.1:74817672-74819137 GCF_900095145.1 Mus pahari
CTCTATTCCCAGTGATGGCCGATTAGGCCATCTTCTGCTACATATGCAGCTAGAGACACAAGCTCAGGGGGTACTAGTTAGTTCATATTGTTCCACCTACAGGGTTGCAACCCCCTTCAGTTCCTTGGGTACTTTCTCTAGCTCCTCCATTGGGGACCCTGTGTTCCATCCAATAGCTGGCTGTGAGTATCCACTTTGGTGTTTGCCAGGCACTGGCATAGCCTCACAAGAGGCCTCTTAATCACATGGTATTCCTCCTCCGATGGAAGCAGGAACATTTATTTTTACCCCCACCCCTTCAGCTCATGATGTTAGAAAAGAAAAGGGCTAGAGAAATAGCTCAGTAGTGTAGTGGCATAGTGCTATTGCCCAGCATGTGTGAAGCCCTAGGTACAATCCCCAGTACTGTCAAAAAGACAGAACACACTAAACACAGGTGTTAGTCTGCACAGCTACCTCCGTAACTAGCTCCCCATATAGGTTTTTCTAAAACCACGCATTCCAGTGCATCCTTGTAGTTTTTGTAGGTTTTATTATTAAGTCAGGATTTCCATAGGACAATAGAATTTCCCTACCTGGGAAGTACCCTTAAGTTCTAGCCCTAGAAGTCAAAGTGAAGCTAAAAAATAAATATATACATGTGTGTGTATACATATATATACATACACACAAATATGTATACATGCACACACACATATATAATATATGCACATACACACATACATACATATACATACAGGGTCTCCTGTACTCACACAGTTCAGTCTGGCCTCGAATGCAATGTAGCCAAGGATGACCTTGAACTTCAAAGACCCACAGGCTTCCAGGGCCCCAAATGTATAGCCTCATTCCCTAATGCCAACCACAGCGTATGACACTCAGTGGCCCCAAAGGATAACCTAAAGACAGCCTGCAGGCACTGCTAGCAGATGAGAGGGTGGCAGGACTGTTAATCATGAAAGCCACTTGTAGCCAGAAGCCACTGACAGGAGGCTCTGTAAGGAAGCACAGCACCATGGTAGACACCATAGGCCTTGGGGTGAGCAGCCCTCAGGTCTTAGCAGCCCCACACGCCTTTACCCACCACACACAGTCATTGCTATGGCTCCTCTTCAGCGAACAAGGAACTATGCTAGAGAAAGAAGAGAAGAAACAAACTGTCCTTTAAGCGAGTCAGTCATTCTTTAATTATTAAAAGAGCACTGGTGGGCTCTCAGAGTCTGTTAATCTCCAACAGGTTGTTCAACTGAGGAAACGGTTATAGCAGCCTTATTAGAGTTATCTGAACTAATACACATCATCACAGTATCAAGAAGGCAAGGTAAACAAATAGCTTAAGTATTTTATTTGTTTGCAACTAAGCTTGTTAACACTATATAATGAAAATGTACAAAGAATAATGTTGCAGTTTTTGGTTAGATTTAAGTCAAAGACATTCATTAATAAGGAATCTTCAAATGTGAAT
>NC_034595.1:74820802-74824090 GCF_900095145.1 Mus pahari
GTTGCAAAAAGTGTACAGCAGCCATCTCTTGAGGTCACACCTGGTACCCAGATAGGCAAGAAGGCTTCAGGATACATCTGCAAATTAGGATTAAAAGACAAATAGGAAAAATGAAGACAAAGTTTCGCACTTTTAAAAACATATACTAGTAGTAATCGATTAAACAGCAGGAGCTACTACTTCAAAAGCACTAAACTTTAAGAATTTAAGAAATGTTTCAAGGGCTGGTGAGATGGCTCAGTAGGTAAGAGCACCCGACTGCTCTTCCGAAGGTCCGGAGTTCAAATCCCAGCAACCACATGGTGGCTCACAACCATCCTCTTCTGGAGTGTCTGAAGACAGCTACAGTGTACTTACATATAATAAATAAATAAATCTTTAAAAAAAAAATGTCTCAAGTACTTTAAATATTTAGAATTAAGAAATCTTGACCACACAATGGATAAATCAACATCCATCAACTAACTGGAACTGCCTTTCTGGGGATAAAATATTAACAAAGAGACGACTGTAGGTAGAAATCTTGGCTAACCACAGAAACTTGAGCAAATTAACATTTCTAAGTATTGTCCTTACCAATAAAATGGGGTCAATATTACAAGTTGCACCTCATAGGATAGTGTGAGGATTATGTAAAATTAAGATTTGTTGGTTTGACATTGTGCTGGAAACCAAAGTATTCTTAGCCATTTCACTTTACAGGGTCTTTAAAAAAAAAGTTATTTTTTAGATTAATTAATTTTATGTGCATGAATGTTTTGCCTACATATATGTATATGTCCTACATGTTTGCCAGGTGCCCTTGGAGGTCAGGAGGAGGCATCAGATCTCCTGGAACTGAAATTATAGGTGGTTATGAGCCACCATATGGGTGCTGGGAACCCACATGAAAAGTCTGGGCCCTCTGCAAGAGCAATAATCAAGGGTCTTTTGCTCTTAGGACACAAAATACTCCCAAGCAAAATCATGTTCTTAAGAACCAGATATTTTAAAGAAAAACTTGGTCTACTTACAGCTTGTTGGCCTTGTCCCGTATCGCCGCATGATCTGATCATGTGTGAATTTCACAAACGATTCATACTGTTCTGTGAAGATACAAGACAGAGAAACCCATCCCTAATGTCTCAGCAATTTAGGAAGCACGATGGCATCTGGCTTCCCTGTTTGCATTCTCTACTCAAACATTCCTTTTCCTCTCGTGTCATTTACCCTCTACCAATGGCTTCACAGGACAGAGATCTAATCTATGAGCTTGGATTTCTAAAGTCCTTTCATTATGAAATGAAAACATGGGCAAGTGGGATTACAGTGGGATCAGTAACAGAAGACTTGCGTAAGCAAATGGGTACAGCAGATTCCCAACTAAGAAAGCAAAGAGAAAAGAAAAAAAGGCTGAGCATGGTGGCACATGCTTGGAATCCCAGTTTTTGAGGGGCCTGAAACAGGAGGATCTCTGTGAGTTTGAGGCTAGCCTAGCCTACAGAGTTAGCTCGTTTATCATTATTTTTAAAATCATGTGTATCTATATACGGGGGCACGTGTTGGTATGTATTTTGAGTGCAGGTGCCCCTGAGTCCAGAGTGCTGGATCAGCTGCAGCCGTGGCTGTAGGTAGTCTTGAGCCACCCAGCATGGGTCCTATGAGAGAGCAGAAAGCCCTAAGTGCTGAGGCGCTCTTTAGGCTCTGCTCTTTATCACACAGGGCTCCACTTGTCTTTCCTAACCACCTATTCTCTAGCCTCAGCTGGCCTGTACTTGCTTTTTTCTATCATACTTCCCAAACAGAGCCCAACTTATACACCAGCACAGTGACTCTCGTGCAGAAGTGTGAACATGCTGGTGACACTGCACTGTCCCAATCCTGACACCTGTTAGGAAGTCAGTACCATAGGCCAACCACCTGTTCACCAGCTGGTGGCCTACTCAGTGCCTACACTTATGGAAATTTCTTACATGAAGAGCTCCGCTTATCTACTTTCAGAAATGCAAATGAGATCTTTCATATGATGTAAAAATAACACCATGACAGCACCAAAGAGTGGCCTCAGTGCTCACAATCCGTACCATCTCCTGCATGAAGCCATCTTTTCCAAGTTATGTCAACAGCAGCAGTATGTCCCATGTCTCAACCTACCTGCGAGTTTGGTACTGAGGATCTGCTCATACTCCTCTCGGACTTTATCTTCATAGTCTTTTAAGAGACGCTCACATATTATCCCCACTTGTCGAAGGGTAAAGGTGGGCTGGTCCTTCTTCATCCAGAAAGCACCTGACAAAACCGTAAATATAAGCCGGGTACTAATATATAAATATAAAACAAATGTAAGCACATGCCTATAACTCCAGCAATTCTAAATGCAAGAACAACAGAGTTTAAGGCACATATGGGAAACTTAACAAGACCCTGTCTCTAAATAAAAACAAAAGCTGGGTAGAGTGTTTGCCTAGTCCTAGATTGCCTATATCCCCAAAAGATAAATCTTTACACAATGTATTCTAGTTCTGAGGTTCAGAATTAACCACCCTCATATAAGTACCCTTAGCTTTAGATGGGCTAACCGGGCTGCTCAGGGAGCCCCATGGATCTTGCCTATCTCTACCTCTCTAAGTGATAAGATTATAAAGGAGAGCTTACATCTGGCTTTTGTTTTGTTTTGTACTGAGACAGGGTTTCTCTGTATAGAACCCTGGCTGTCCTGGAACTCACTTCTGTAGACCAGGTTGCCCTCAAAGTCACAGAGATCTGCCTGCCTCCACCTTCCCAGTACTGGGATTAATGGCGTGTCACCATACCCCGCTTCTTCTATTTTAAGGTCGGTGATTTTGTTTTGGACTTTATTCACTGCTATCCTGGAGCACTTGTGACCCCCATGGACATCAGATTTGAAGTGCCTGGCTGTAAAACAAAAATCAAAACTACACTTTCTGATAATTTATTCTGTAGCAGGTCAGGGCACAGGCTTCTTTTATTTTTAGGATCCACAACTGATTTTTGATGGACACAGAAATATGCAACTCAGGACCTTTATTTGCTCAACAATATAAACCAAGTCACTAATATTAACCCCTTACTTACACTCCCTTTTAGAAATGGTCTCAAAAAGTCCAGGCTAGCCTTGAACTTCTTAGTACCCTCAAATAACCTTTAATTTCTGATTCTTTTGCCTCTACCTCCCCAAATACTGGGATTACTGTGTTGGTTTATTCTGTGCTGAGTGTTCCACCCAGGGCTTCATGCATGCTAAGCAAGTACTCTAGCAACTGAGCCACATCTCTAGCACTCTAGCAA
>NC_034595.1:74824285-74824751 GCF_900095145.1 Mus pahari
TGAGCCACATCTCTAGCACTCTAGCAAGTGAGCCACATCTCTAGCACTCTAGCAACTGAGCCACATCTCTAGCCAGCCATCACACTTTTATGAACTCACGCTCCTCTTGTGATTAATCAGACTCCTATAAACTCAGCATTGCCAAAATGGAGTCAGAAGATCAGGAATTAAAGTTAGGGTCATTCTCAGCTACTTAATGGGTTTCTCTGTATAGTCCTGGCTGTCCTGGAACTCAGAAATCCGCCTGCCTCTGCCTCCCAAGTGTTGGGATTAAAGGTGGGTGCCACCACTGCCTGGCTTCCCACCAAGCTTCTTCTTTTTTTTTTTTTTTTTTAAAAGTTCTATTGTAAGTACACTGTAGCTGTCTTCAGACACTTCAGAAGAGGGCGTCAGATCTTGTTACAGATGGTTGTGAGCCACCATGTGGTTGCTGGGATTTGAACTCCAGACCTTTGGAAGAACAGTC
>NC_034595.1:74825036-74837877 GCF_900095145.1 Mus pahari
TGTAAAAAAACAAAAACAAAAACAAACAGGGGCTGGAGAGATGGCTCAGCGGTTAAGAGCACTGACTATTCTTCCAAAGGTCCTAAGTTCAAATCCCAGCAACCACATTGTGGCTTACAACCATCTGTAACGAGATCTGATGCCCTCTTCTGGTGTGTCTGAAGATAGCTACAGTGTACTTACAGATAATAAATCAATAAATCTTAAAAAAAAAGGAAAAAAAAAAACCCAAACAAACAAAAAATCCCAAAACAAAACAGGGTTTCTCTGCATAGCTCTGGCTGTTTGGAACTCACTATATAAATCAGGCTGGTCTCGAACTCAGTGAGATCTGCCTGATTTGCCTGACACTGTTTCCTGAGTGCTGAGATAGCCAGTTCCAGTCAGTAACTTTTAAGATAATTTTTAACTTTAAAACTGTTAGGGAATTGAATACTTTGAGGAAACAAACTGTTCTAGAGGTTGGCAACACTGGACTGCTGACCATTTATAGGGACCCAGCAGGCAAGGCTAGTTTACTAAGTGACAAAGATAACCGCAAATCCTGAGATTTTTGAGCATAGCCCCTACAAACCACACATCAGGGTTACAAAGTAGAACTGACTGTCCCAGAGAACTTTCTAGAACAAATTTCCTACAGTTGCATGCCAATGCAGCAGCCACATGTGACTACTACTTATGCAAGAAGACTGCCACATGCTGAAGATAGATCAGTCTTCAGACTAGCCAAAAATATATACTGAGGCTTTGTCTAGACAACAAAACACAGGACAAGGCATGGTGACACACAACTCTCATTTCAGCACTCAGGAGACAAAGGTAAGAGGATCTCTGTGAGTTCCAGGCTAGCCAGGACTGTATGTGAGACTCTATCTTATCAACAACTTGTCCAAGCCAAAAGCAAAACCTCAAAGTGAAATATTTTTCCTAAAACTTAATTAGTAGGTTTACATAAGAAATAACCTAGCTCCACTTTGGTTTGACTCTAGAACATCTCCACAGGCAATGTTTTAAGTGCCTGTTTCCTAGCTTGTGACATTATTTTGAAGGCTGTCATTTCTTTAAAAAAGATGAGGTCTGGCAGATGCAAATAGATCACTGGGGAAGGCATTTGAAGTTTTTATCTGCATCTGGCCCCATGTCACCCCATTTCCTGGTCTATACCATATGAAGAGGAAGCCACAGGTTCACTGCAGGAACTGAGCCACTTCACCATGCCTCTGCTGCCACAAAGGACAAAACTACCTAAAGCCATGAGCCAGAATAAAGCCTTCCTGCCTGATGTTGCTCCTGTCAAGTACATCGTCACAGTAATGAAAAGCAATACAGCCCAAGTAGCTAAAGGACACACTGCAGTTAAAGAAAAACCAGCTGTTTTCAGACAGAGTCTTGCTAGGCGTTACTAGCTGGTTTCAAATGCACAATTCTGGCCTTAGCCTCCAAAATATGCTAGGATTACAGGTGTGTACCACCAAACCCAGCTCACAAACTCTGAAAATAGATCTTTAATGCAGCAGAAGTATGTTTACCTGGAGAACTTGGTGCGGTAAGTGCCGAGGAGGGAGGCTGACTTTCTGAAGTACAGGCTTCNCTTTGACTGAGAACAACTTCTAAATGTCTCCATCTCTGGTAACGATTATATTCTTGTTTTATGTTCTGAAAAATTTGCTCTAGTAAAAAAAAGAAAATGAACTTGAATATTCATTTTATGGTCATTTCTTCAAACTTTCCACCTACAAACTTTCTTGAGAAGATAGGCAAGAGAGATCTTCTTATTTTATTCTACAAGATGCTGGGTTCAAACCCAAAGTCTTAAATGCTAGGCAAGCATCTGCCTATGAGATACATCCTGAGTGCAAAGACGACATTCTGACAAAATATCCCTTCACCACAGGTCGCAAGCTTTTCCTTAAGCTACAGTGTACAAACCAGCCATACAGCAAGACACAGTCTTATTCTGACTTTGGAGCTGGTAAGATGGCCCAGTGTATAAAAGTGTTTCCTATGCAAGTGGTTCACACACACACAGGCAAACACTCATATACATACATAAAGTAAAAATAAGTAAATCTCAAAGAAGTTTCATCCCTAAAATAATAGCTCTCTGGTTATGCCTATTGCTTTACTTTTTCCTGTGGTAACCAAGCAAATCAGACCTGCAGTTTGCGGATTCACCAGTACAATTTAAAGTAAAATAAACATGTTGTTATTTTTAATTTGTTTTGGTTTTAGAGACAAGAGTCTCATGTAGCCTACCCTGGCCTTGATAATATAGCTGTATAGCTGAGGTGACCATGGACTGACTCCTCCTGACGATCCCCTTATTTCCCAAGCATTCGGATTAAACATGTGTTTTACCATGTCTGGCTCTCCTTTTTTTTTTTTTTTTTTTTTTTAGAAATGGTTTCTGTCTGTGGCCCATATTGGCAATACACAACATGACAGCATGCCCCTGCCTTAACTCAGCTAAGTTTTACATTTCTACAAAGCACAGTATTATGCTTTATATTATGCTTATCATTAAAGGTCTTTTTTTTTTTTTTTAAAGATTTATTTATTACTATATCTAAGTACACTGTAGCTGTCTTCAGATGCACCAGAAGAGGGCGTCAGATCTCATTACGGATGGTTGTGAGCCACCATGTGGTTGCTGGGATTTGAACTCAGGACCTCTGGAAGGGCAGCCGGTGCTCTTAACCGCTGGAGCCATCTCTCCAGCCCACACTAAAGGTCTTTTAACAATTAAGGTTTTGTTTCATGAAACTTTAAAAGGTCTTTGGGAGCCGGGCGTGGTGGCGCACGCTTTTAATCCCAGCACTCGGGAGGCAGAGGCAGGCGGATTTCTGAGTTCAAGGTCAGCCTGGTCTACAAAGTGAGTTCCAGGACAGCCAGGGCTATATAGAGAAACTCTGTCTCAAAAATCCACAAAATAAATAAATAAATAAAATAATTTTAAAAAGGCGCTGGAGGAGTTGGAGGAACAGGAGGAGCTGAGGGCTACTGTTTGGGACTGATTATCAAGGCTCATTAAAAGTATTTCTGAGCCAGGTATGGTAACACAAACCTTTAATTCTAGAAGAGACAGAGGCAGGTGAGGTGGATCTCTATGAGTTCAAGGCCAGCCTTGTCTACAAAGTGAGTTAAGGGCAGCCAGGGCTGATATACAGAAACACCCTGACTCAAAAATAAACAAACAAACTGGGGGGGGGGGCTAGAGAGATGGCTCAGTGGTTAAAAGCACTGACTGTTCTTTCAGAGATCCTAAATTCAATTCCCAGCAACCACATGGTGGCTCACAACCATCTGTACTGGGATCTGACACCCTCTTCTGGTGTGTCTGAAGACAGCTAGTGATTCTGAGAGGGCCAGAGAGAGGGCTTTGAAGTTAAGGAACACTTTCCCCAGAGGACTCGAGTTCAGTTCCCAGGACACACATATAGGCAGATCACAACTGACTGTAACTCTAGTTCCAGAGGACCCCAATGCCTCTCTGTAGGTACGTGCAAGCGTGCAAGCATGCGTGCGTGCGTGTGCACGCGCGCACGCGCACACACACACACACAATAAATTCTTAAAGAAAAAGTTTATGAGCTGATTATGGTAGCAAGTCCACACCTGTAATCCCAGCACTTGGAAGGTTGGAGGCAGAAGAATCATGAACCCAAAGTCATCTTTGATTACACAGAGTTTGAAACAAACTGGGCTATATGAGACACCATCTCAAAAAAACAAGCTGGGCTTGGTAGCTGGTAATCTCAAGTGATTGGGAAATAGAAACAGGAGGATCACTGGTAGCTCAAGGTCAGCCTGGGCTACTCAATAAGTTCCAACACAGCCTGGGCTGAGTGAGACCCTGTCTCAGAACAAACAAATATTCTGGAGGCAGGCATGGTCTCAAAACCCAAACACTTCTGAGCTCGGCCTAGCCTAGTGATGCCAGCCTGCAATCCCAGCTTCTCAGAGGCCAAGGCAAGCCTACACTGGAGGGCAGGGTAAACTGAAAGCCAGCCTGAACAGTTCCACAAGGGCTGGGCCACACCTCTAATCCAGCATTAGGGAGGCAGGGGCAGGTGCATCTCTGTAACTCAAGGCCAGCCTGGGCTACAGAGTGAGCTCCAGGGCAACTAGGACTGTTACACAGAGAAACCCCAAAACCACAAAATAAATAAATAAATAATAAAAAATTAAAAAAAGAAAAGGAAAGAAAGAAAGAAAAGTTAAGGCTGAGGCTACAGCTCAGTGATAAAGCACTGGCTTCACATGCAACCTCCAGTACAGGAAACACAAAGAAACGTGATATTATAACAGGCAAAGTTTGCTAGGAGTCAAATGATTATTCTGAGTCAGTCATCACAAACTGAACTTGTGAACAAGCAGGAAACACCAATTAGCAACTAACTATAAAACTGTATTCCTGGAGACAAGCGTCTAGAAGGATGTGGGTTTCAAGTTTTTATATACAGTGACATAATACTGTGTTCCTTTTCCAGATAATATAAAGCACCTCAATAACAAAAGCAGAGACTGCAAGACTGCATCCATGGTGATGAATGCCTAGGATTCTAATACAGGAAGGTGGGCAGGAGGATCACTGTAAAGTTCAAGGCCATCCTGGTCTATATAACAAGTTCCAACCAGCTACACAGGGCTATCTAAAAACCAGGAAATTATATTCCCCGACCCGAATCGTTCCAGTGTATACTTTGCTTTGTAACCATATTTGTCAGGGGTGGGAGGTGGTGTGTAAGGTTGCTTTGTTTGCTATGAGCAATTTTAGGAAGTCATTTGAACAGGTAATGAGGATCAAAATCATGGGGCTGGTAATAGTACCAGTGTCAGTATGGTCCAGTAGTTGTACATCTAGGTAAACCAACTCTGCCTACATGCTAGAACACAGATCGTGAAATTCAGGTCTAGGTGCCTGCATATAGGAAACCTTCCTTTTTTTTTAAAGTCCTACTCCTCAAGCGCACACCTGCCAGATTCATTCAATACAAGGATGTAAGCAACTGCCAGGAAACAAGAAAGGACAAGCATGAGGGCAGAAGGTTCTGATCAACTCCCCCTGCCTCCTGAGCAGCTGAGTGAACAATGGAGACACACACTTCCAGCCGGGGAGGATCCACTAGCAAGTCTGAGACGCTACCACAGGCTCTAAGCTTCCTCTCTCACACAGGAGGAGAACAGTTGTGATGTTCCTCTGAAGGCCACCTATAAAAGGAAACTGTTTAACTATGCAAATTTCTCTATAATACTTATGATGTTAATCCTTCATTCTCATTACCATTTAGCTTTTAGTTTCTAGGTTATTTATCAGGCTAAATTCCTCCTTAAAACGAATGTTTCTGAGCTACTATAAGACAAAACTAAATGCCTTTCAAGACTCAGCCTTATGGGGGATGGAAGAGCATACCTCAGGAAGCAGAGTCAGGTGGAGCTTTGTGAGTTCTTGACCAACTAGGCTACCTACCTTAAGAAAGTTTATCTATTGGGAGGCAGAGGCAGGTGAATTTCTGAGTTTGAGGCCAGCTGGTCTACAGAGTGAGTTCCAGGACAGCCAGAGCTGCACAGAGAAACCCTGTCTCGAAAAAAAACGAAAAAAAAAAAAAAAAAAAAAACAAAAAAAAAAACAGAAAGTTTGTCTAGATGCCCTCCCCAAACTCAGCCCTAAAGCAAGCATGGAAACAGGAGTCTGTTATTCCACTCAGTATACAGAAGGTAGGGGTAGGAAGAACAGGAATTCAAACTCAAGCTTGGTTACATAACAAGTGGGAAGCTACTCAAAGTCAGACTGACTCCAAACCAGGCAACACATGCCTGAAAACCGGAGTTCAAGGTCATCCTTAGTTGTCTACTGAACTTCTCAAATCCAGTTTGGGTTATGTCTCCCCCAACCCACCCACAAAAAAAGGGAGGAAGAGAAGGAAAATAAAATCCCATTAACTCATTTCCCCCTTAGATGACATCATTGTTTTTTGGTATATTGAGATAGCGTCTGGATAAGCCCTGGGTAGCTTGGAATTCATTATATAGACCAGGCTGGCCCTGAGCTTGCAGCAATCCTGCTTCTGCTTCTCAAGTGCTGAGACTACAGTATGGGATGCCAAACCCACTTAGTCTATTTGTAGAGCAACTAGCAACATCTCTATTTTATCCTTGAATCCAGATGACATGTTCTACTTAAGCTAAAGCATTAAGTAATGTATTAATACTTCAGGTTTCTTTCATGACTGACAGAACCAAAATCCAATAAGCATTAAGAAATAAGGTTTTGGGGTGTATTTAATAAATTAAAAAGTTAAAAAATGGCTGGGCGTGGTGGCACACGCCTTTAATCCCAGCACTCGNGAGGCAGAGGCAGGCGGATTTCTGAGTTCGAGGCCAGCCTGGTCTACAAAGTGAGTTCCAGGACAGTCAGGGACAAAGAAACCCTGTCTTGAAAAACCAAAAAAAAAAAAAAGTTAAAAAAATGTAACTGGGGCTGGAGAGATGGCTCAGTGGTTAAGAGCACTGACTGCTCTTCCAAAGGTCCTGAGTTCAAATCCCAGCAACCACATGGTGGCTCACAACCATCTGTAATGAAATCTGCCGCCCTCTTCTGGAGTGTCTGAAGACAGCAACAGTGTACTTACATACAATAAATAAATATTTAAAAAAAAAAAAATGTAACTGAGTTCTGGGCATTTAGTTCCCTAGAGCAAACTGAGGTTCTGGTTTTCAGAGCCAGCACCCCCAACAACAAAGACAACCTCATTACAGGACTCCGCCATACTCAAAGTCTCTGGACACATTTTAAAATGATCACTAAACAACTGAGCTCAGCTGGACCACTACACAAATGGTATAGAAAATTAAGTACTGAAGAAATAAAATTTTTGTTTCAACAGACATCTATGCCTCTGCCTTTTTGAAATGGATTCTTCCTATGAGGCCCTGGCTGGTGTAGAATTTTTAGGTTCACTTGATCTTCCTGTCTCAGCTTTGCTTGCCCCTGCTTTGGGGGCCCTTCATAAAAACAAACAAGCAAAAAAAAAAAAAATCTTCCAACTGTTCAGTCATTCTGTGGGTAAGGCTATATATAACATTAAGTCATTAGGGAATTTAAATTGAAAAGATTGCATTGTGGGTCAGACTAGGTAATGGATGTTAAGACTCTATTTAGAAATGATTCTTGGATTCAGCCGTGATGGGTTACAAGTCTGTAATTCCAGTCACTTGTGAGTGAGGCTGGGGCAGGAGGACTGCTGAGTTCAAGACAGGCCTGGGCCACACTGTGGGTTCCAGGCCAGCCTAGAGAGTGAGACACTGTCACAAATCAGCAAAGTAAAAGACTATTTATTGAGATTAGCTCAACGAAAAGATGGAGAAAGCAGGTCTAGTGGAAAGAGCAGAGTCACAGTTTAAAGGAAACATGATTACGACGTGAACACAGGTAAAGCTTGAGAGGTCTGCTGGTGGCACAGGAAGGAGGAAATGAAAACTAGAGGCACTAGAGACTGCGAGATGTAAGGGGAAAAAAATGATTTAAAGGGATTGCAGGTTTTCCTAATGCTTGAGGAACAACAACAAGAAGAAAACAAAGAAACAACCTGGCCAAATCCATTTTTGAGGGATTTCTGGGATCCCTTTAAACTGCTGAATATGGGTCCCTCCTCCTACTGCAATATGATAGGCATCTTTACTGTCACATGAGTCCTTCTTTTTGCCTTGTCTAAAACGAAGTGCCTTACTCAAGTCGAGTCACTGTATTAGCTATTTGAATTTTAAGTACAGAATCTCTGTATACTTAAGGATTCTCAAATACTAGCCCACCAACTACCCACTTCAAGCCATACCCGAAACAAGACAATAGCCACACGATAAAACAAGGTCAGTCCCCCTCTAAGAAATAGTCTGGTTGAAATTGCATTCCCCATGGCTTCTGCTCCCTAAAGAATTCTAGAAATCAAGTCTTCCTAAAAGCACCTTGCGAAGCTACATACACTCACGCCCCTTCCCCTCTAATCCGTCTCCCGCCCCACTCATGGCTGGGTTCGTGAGCAGAATCCAATTTTCCATGGCCCACTGGATCTCCTGGGAGGTTCCGCACAAGCGGAGGCAGGAGGGGCTTCAGGGACACCAAGAGCCTTCGGTGTTCTGGGGTATCCCCACCTCATCCTGGTGCCCACCCTTCAGACTCTCCAGCTCCGGGAAACCCGAAAACCGACACTGTAGGGTCACTGCCCTTCCCGGATGTCTCTCGGTCCCCGGAAGCAAGCGGGCCCAGCAGCACCCCAGTTCCTTTTTCTCCCAAGGCCGATATGGGGTGCTGAGGTGATCTCGGCCGGTGTCCACGACCCCCGCACCCTCCCCGCCCCCCACGCCCCGGCCTGGCTCCCTGCCAAGTCCGCAGCAGCAGCGCAGGTTACCGGGAGTTGGAAGGCGACGCTCGCTGCCGGGCGGGGCAGGCTGCTGGAGGCTCGCCGGCGGCGTCTGCATCTGAAGCGGCGGCGGCTCGGCGTCCGGGGGCCTGAGGCCCGGAGTGGGGCCGGGCAGAGGGGCGCAGCGTCGCCGCTTCGGGGAACCGGGGCTCAGCAGCGCCGCCTCGAACTCCATGGGCCGCTTCAGTGTCGCCCCGCACGCCATCCCGCGGAAGGGCCAGAGACCAGACGCAGACGCGGCTGCAAGGACGGCCCTGGATCCAACTCTCCAGCTATGGCTCCCAAGCCAAGCCGGCTCCAATGGCGCCTCCGGCACCCGGCAGCCGCGCTGGCCCCGCCTCCTGTGACGTCACGGGCGTGCGCCACCGCCCGGCGGAGGGGAAGAAGTCGGAAAAGGACCGCTCCAGGAGACCCGCAAGCCTGGGCTCGGCCCGTGGCGCCCCCTGCGGAAGAAGTGGGCCGGTCTGGGCGGAGAGCGTGGTCGCCTAGCAACACCCCCGCCCCCGCCCCTCCCAGGGCCCCCCCTTCACGCTCTCTGCCGGGGTGGCCTGGGAGGTCTTTCGCACCTGCGCGGCAGGGGCCTGGGGGGTGGTGGTGGGGATGGGAGAGACCCTGGGAGACCCGGGTTCCCGTGGCCGCGTGACCGATAAAAGAGGTGATTCTAAAGGGTTATCAAGGGATTTTTGTCTTGAGTCCCAGGAAATCTTCACAAACATAGCCGGGTTATCTAAGGATAGACTTTATTTAATCCACGAACCCTGTGCAATCATGGGCAAAATTGGAAGAGGAGGTGTATTACAAATGAATGTATTTTGGGGATAGATGACCCGGCCGTTAATCGGCTCACTAAATGGATATGTGTTACGCAAAAAGGATTAAGAGGGGAAAAAAAAAAAAACTACCAGAAAACTCATTGGCTTAAACTGTCTAACCAAGTGGTACCAGGGTGTTAGGAACTTCCCCTGATAGCCGATTTGGCAGTTGGCTTCCTCATCGGACTTGGCAACTCAGGCTGGTTCTTCCTCGGGTCCATCGAGATTCACTGCCGTACTGTTGGCTGGAAAATGCTTTTGATATTCAGCAAATGAATAGAAAACAGGGAGGTTCTGCTTTAGGAAACTCTGTGTGGTTGTAATTTTCTTGGGGAGTAACTCCAGTGCTTTTAAATACATCAATAGAGCGATCAGAACAACACCCCCACATTCAAAGCCTTTCTGTAATAATTTGTATATTAGTGGCTGTGATTCCTGTAATCTGGTTTTAACATTATCTCTGTAACAGATTTTTCCAGAACAGTCCAAATTTTAGATACTCATTTCTAATCGCCAAGATGGCTGTCACAGTACTTCAACACACTTGGGGTTAGACAATAAAGGCATACTATCTCCAGTCCTCCTCCTCCTTCTCTGCCTCTTCCTCCTCCTCCTCCTCCTGTTCTTTTTGGTTGCTTTTCTCTGAGTTCTCTTCCATTTCTACAAACTCTTTAAAGATCCTAACATAGGTCATATACTTTCACATTTATTTCTGTAAAATATAAGGCAGCACAGCATACCAAATTGCTGGTTTTCTGTTTGTTTTTGCCACATTGGGATTCAAGCCTCATGACTTCCTAGGCACATTACCCATGTTAAGTTTATTTTAGCATATTTATCGTCTATATAGATGTAAACGTGGTTTAAACTAAAAATCTAGAAATAAAACATTAGAGCTTAAAAAAAAAAACCCACAGTTATCTTGGTGGTAAATGACTGAATTTAAAATTCAGTTCTGAGCTGCTTGGATGCTAAAGAAAAATGAAGCCATAGTCATGATGAATAGGTGTTATCTGAATGGAATCAGTTCACCAGAGGACACACCATCATTTTGGTATCACTTTAATTTCAAAGGTAGACTCTCATGATTTTATTAGGAAACAATGATGTAATAAAGCCTTTAAGACAGCTTGCATGGCTGTTTCTATGTTAATAAAAGCCAAGGACATGAAAAGCCACTTAACGATGGTTATTTTTTAGGGGGACCTAAGAGCATCAAGTAAATTGTTTTCTTGTGGTATAAACAGATCCAAAGTGAACAATTAGAAGACTTGAAAAGTATGTCCCTTGGGTAGCCACTCTAAGCACACCTCTCTTCGTAGGGTTTTGCTACATGCTTTGATAGTCACTCTGTGATCCTTTAAAACATTGAATGTGCCTTGGAATATTAGTGTTTTAAAGGAGGAAGCTATAATTTGAATATATGTCTAACTGTGCTTCAAAACCATACATTTCTTGAGAATAACAAGGAAGCCTTTATTCATCTGTATTTCCCCATGACTTGCACAGTGTTTGAATACGGCAGGAATAGACATGGAATAAATATTAGTCAACAAATAAGTGGCAATTATTATTCTATCTCTGAAAGTTGATAGACCACATTGTTGAATGAGGTGGTTTCAGATGATTCAGAAGCCAGACAAGTAGGTGGTATATCCTATGATATGTCGCAAATGACGGTGGCTCAGAGAGATGCCTTTGAGGGAGGTGGATGGGCTGCTCTGACAGGATGGAAACGCAGTCCTTATGAGGTCACCACACTCCAGGTCAACTTTGTTGTGAGTTATACAGTCACTCGACTAGGCTTGTACATACATGCACCCAACACACGTAATTGAGCATCTCCGTGTGTAAGGCATCGCAGCATCAAGCTTTGTTGCTGTAGATTCTTTGGTATGAAAAGAGGCTTGCTTCCTGTCCTCCAAGGGTTTCTAGTCTGCTAGAGATGACAGATACTAATGAGACAGTCGCAACAACAAATATCTAATTATAATCTCTGACAAGTCCTGGGAAGGAAAGGGACAGGAAGTAAGGTGAGCATACAACTGGGAGTCTTAACCTGTCCTGGATCGATAACAACAGAAGAAGCAGACTTTAAGAGCTGGCAATGTAACAATGTAACCAGGAAAGTGTGCTAAAAGAGGGTCCTCACCCAAGGAGAAAAACCTATGGCAGAAGGAACCCAAACCAGAAATGCTGGAGGAACCAAAGAAGTCTCAAGTGGCTGTGGTCCAGAGCATAATGAATTCAGGGAGATAAAACCTAGAAGTTTGTGGTTAGATTTACATGTGAAAAAACTCCTGGCTACACTATGGAGAACAGGTTGGAGGGGATGAGAAAGATGTGAAGGAGATAAATATGTTTAAAGGAGGGGATTGAAGCCAGGTGTGATGGCCTGTAATTCTACCACTTGGTTGGTGGAGAAAGATTGTGGCTACCCTCTGCTATGTGGCAAATTGGATGCTAACCTGGACTATAAAAAGACTCGGTTTCAAAAACGAACCCAAATCTCCGTACACCTCTACTTATCTCTCTCTTTCCACTAACACAGACAATGACCGGCAAGCTATGGAGGAAAGTAGCCGTAGATGATGAAGTGAGATTAGGAGATGAAATCAACAGATGCAAGTGAATCTCAGGAGAAGATAGTGCATCCAGTGTGGAGGTGACAGTGAATCCCAGAGTAGGAGGTGACAGTCCCAGTGTGGAGGTGACAGTGAGTCCCAGTGTGGAGGTGTCATTGAGTCCTAGGGTGGGGGTGACAGTGAATCCCAGGGTGGGGATGACAGTGAATCCCAGTGTGGAGGTGATAGTGAGTCCCAGTGTGGAGGTGACAGTGAGTCCCAGGGTGGAGGTGACAGTGAGTCCCAGTGTGGGGGTGACAGTGAGTCCCAGGGTGGAGGTGACAGTGAGTCCCAGTGTAGGGATGACTGATTCCCAGTGTGGAGGTGACAGTGAGTCCCAGGGTGGAGGTGACAGTGAGTCCCATTGTGGAGGTGACAGTGAGTCCCAGGGTGGGGGTGACAGTGAGTCCCAGTGTGGAGGTGACAGTGAGTCCCAGGGTGGGGGTGACAGTGAGTCCCAGTGTGGAGGTGACAGTGCGGTCCAGGGTGGAGGTGACAGTGAGTCCCAGTGTGGAGGTGACATTGAGTCCCAGGGTGGAGGTGACAATGAGTCGCAGGGTGGGGGTGACAGTGAGTCCCAGTGTGGGGATGACAGTGAGTCCCAGTGTGGAGGTGACAGTGTGTCCCAGTGTAGAGGTGACAATGAGTCCCAGTGTGGAGGTGACAGTCCCAGTGTGGAGGTGACAGTGCGGTCCAGGGTGGAGGTGACAGTGAGTCCCAGGGTGGGGGTGACAGTGAGTCCCAGGGTAGAGGTGACAGTGAGTCCCAGTGTGGGGATGACAGTGAGTCCCAGTGTGGAGGTGACAGTGAGTCCCAGAGTGGAGGTGACAGTGAGTCCCAGTGTGGAGGTGACAGTGTATCCCAGTGTGGAGGTGACAATGAGTCCCAGTGTGGAGGTGACAGTGAGTCCCAGTGTGGAGGTGACAGTGAGGTCCAGTGTGGAGATGACAGTGAGTCCCAGTGTGGAGGTGACAGTGAATCCCAG
>NC_034595.1:74838282-74845694 GCF_900095145.1 Mus pahari
CAGGGCTTGCATGTGACTGCTTGGATTTAAATTTTCTCAGAGTTGGGGGCTGGTGAGATGGCTCAGTGGGTAAGAGCACCCGACTGCTCTTTCAAAGGTGCAGAGTTCAAATCCCAGCAACCACATGGTGGCTCACAACCATCCATAACAAGATCTGATGCCCTCTTCTGGAGTATCTAAAACAACTACAGTGTACTTACATATAATAAATAAATAAATCTTTAAAAAAAATTTTCTCAGAGTTATTTCATGAGAAAGTTTATATATGTGGGTGCATGCATGAGTGAGTGTGCATATACTTATGTGTGTGCACATGACAGCCACAATACACATGTGGAGTCAGAGGATAGCTTGTGGAAGTCATTTCTCTTCTACCACCTGAGTCTCAGGGGGTTGTCTTGTCAAGTTTGGTGGCAGGTGCCTTTGCCCACTAAGTTATCTCACAAACCCCTTTTTTCTTGAGACAGAGTCTCATTAAGTTGCCTGAACTGTCAAGCATGGTAGCTCTCCTTTGTAATCCCAGCACTTGGGAAGCTGAGGCAGGTAGGAGGCTCAGGAAATCAAGACCAGCCTCAGTTACATAGCTAGTTTGGGATCAGTCTTTACTACATGAGACTCTGATTCTAAACAAATCCAAAACTTGTCCAGGCTGGCCCTAAACCCACTCTGCAGTCTAGGTAGGGCTTGAAGGCTTAAACATATAATATTCCTATCTCTGCCTCCTGAGTATCTGGGGCTACTGTCTGATTTGTTGTCAACTAGAATCATCAGAGAGAAAGGAGACTCACAGTTGAGGAAATCCCTCCATGACATCTAGCTGTAAGGCATTTTCTCAGTGATCAATGGGGGAAGACCCAGCCCTGGAGGTGGGTGGAGCCATCCCTGGGCTGGTGTTCCTGGGTTCTATGAAATAGCAGGCTGAGTAAGCCAGTAAGCAGCACTCCTTCATGGCCTCTACATCAGCTCCTGACTCCACATTCCTTGCTTGAGTTCCTGTCCTGACTTATCCAATAATGAACTATGATTTGGAAGTGTAAGATGAATAAACTCTTTCCTCCCCAACCTGCATGTTGGTCATGGTGGGTTTTTTTTTTTCCTTTTTGTTTTTTTTCGAGACAGGGTTTCTCTGAGTAGCCTTGGCTGTCCTGGAACTCACTCTGTAGACCAGGCTGGCCTCAAACTCAGAAATCCGCCTGCCTCTGCCTCCCAAGTGCTGGGATTAAAAGTGTATGCCACCACGCCCAGTGGTCATGGTATTTTGTTGAAGCAATAGAAACCCTCATTAAGACAGAAGTTTATGCCACAGGGAAAGCTGATTGCTTTTTCTTTTGAGATTAGGCTTTGCTGAATACCCAAGGCTAGCCTAGAACTCACTAACTAGGTGTGGCTAGCTTTGGACTTGAGGCAATTCTGTAGCTTCAGATTCTTGAGTAGTGGAGTCACACCAGGCCCAGTTTTTTGAAAGCGCTTTCTTTCTCTTAAGATTTATTTATAAAAATGTATTCTATGTGTCTTTGTATTGGACATGTTTGTGTGATTACTTATGGAAGCTAGAAGGGGAACTTGGGTGCTTTTAACTCTTGTGCCATCTCTCCAGGCTCCATCTATGAATGTTCTTAAATGAATAAAATAAAATAAAATACATTTGACTCTAATCAAGGGGTGGTGACTTATGCCTATAACCCCAGCAGTTGAGTCAGAAGGACCTCAACTTTGAGAATACACAGAGAGATCAGAATATACAGATAGACCCTGTCTCAAACTAAACTGGATGTGGCAGCACACTCTTGTAATCCCAGCACTTGGGAGGTGGAGACAGGTGGACCAAGAGTTCTGGTTCATTCCCAGCTACATAATGAGCTTGAGATCAGCCTGGGGTACATGAGACCTTGTTTCAAACACAACAAAACAATAGACTGTGAGAGTGGAGGACATGGCTTAGCTGGTAAAAATACTGCATAAACACGAGGCTCTAAATGTGGATTCTCATCACCCACAAATGAAGCTGGATGCGGCCATCCATGAGCTAGTAACCCCAGTGCTTGAAAGGGGCTTGGTAGAGACTGGAAAATGGCTGGTGTTTGCTGGCCACAAACCTAGCTCCAAGTTCAAGCTGTGTGTGCATGAACATACACATACACACATTTTTTTCCCAAGACCAACTTTCTCTGTATAACCCTGGCTGTCCTGGAACTCACTTTGTAGACCAGGCTGGCCTTGAACTCAGAAATCTGCCTGTCTCTGCCTCCCAAGTACTGAGATCAAAGGTGTGCGCCACCACCGCCCAGCTTGAGAACTTTTAATAGCTATACACTGAGCAAAAGACAGCTCTATGCAATAAAACATTTGATAATTATATAATAAATATAATAAATATGAAAGATGGCTCAGTGAGTGAGATTGCTTGCTGTGCAAGCCTTATTGTTTGAATTTGATTTCTGGAATTTGTAGATGAAGGAGAAGGTGGATTCCTAAAATTTGTCCTCTGACTTCTGCACATGACTGTGGTATGCAATGCGTCATTGCTCACAGGCACATCATACACACACATGAACAGGCACTAATACAGAGAAACTAACAATGCAAAGCAAAGTAACTGAGGAATACTTGATAAAATACAATTCAAAAGACTTATTACGTTAAATTTATTTATTTTTATATTTGCTTATGTAAGTGTGTCAGTGGACATGTGCATGTCATAGCAAGTATGTTAAAGTTAGAGGACAGTTTACAGTAGTCAATTTTCTCCTTCCCCAATGTGGTCCCTAGATGGAATTCAGGTAATCAGGTCTGGTGGCAAGGGTCCTTATTTGCTGAGCCATCTCAATGGTCCAAGCTGGGGATTTCTTTTTTTTTTTTTTTTTTAGATTTATTTATTTATTATATGTAAGTACACTGTAGCTGTCTTCAGACACTCCAGAAGAGGGTGTCAGATCTTGTTACGGATGGTTATGAGCCACCATGTGGTTGCTGGGATTTGAACTCCGGACCTTCGGGAGAGCAGTCGGGTGCTCTTACCCACTGAGCCATCTCACCAGCCCCCAAGCTGGGGATTTCTTGTGAGGCAATGGCTCTACTACTGAACCACATACAGACCGACTTCTGTGTCATCTTTGAGGAGGGATAGAGTTAGTAAATGATGATAAATAAAAGAGAGAAAAATAAAAAGGCCAAAAAAATGTAGATTGTTGAATGTCATAAATGTTCCAGAAGCATGGAGCAAAGGCAGCGTAATGAACGACCTGGTAGTAGCTGAGGTGCCCCGCCCCAGTACTCCCTTCCTGTTGTCTCCTATTAAACCCAACACTCAGCCTGGCACAGGAGCGGAGCTTTTCTTAGGCCACCAGAGGTCACTCCATCTCCCTCTGTTACAGGGTACAGAAGCCTAGTATTGGACTAGGTGCCGCGGTGCCTTGGGCCTCCTTTCTGTGGCTGCTGAGCTGTTGGGTGTCACCTCCCTTCTGCTGCTGTTGGTGGCTGCTGGAGCAGTCTTTATCATCACTGGGGACCAAGCTCTCTCCCTTCTGCCAGATTGCCGAGTGATGTAGCTAAAACTTAGACGAAGGGACCAGGCAAGTGTCGATTCAAGCCCAGGGCAGTCATAATTTGTCTGAGGGGCACTTATAAAATGAGCCTAGAAATGGAGAGGTAGCTCACTGGCTGCTCTTCCAGGGGATATGATGCTCTCTTTGGGAACCAAGCACATACATGAACCACAAACTTACATGTAGGCAAAACACTTATACACACAAAATAATAATAACATTTGAAAAAAAAAAAACCCTAAAGTGAGTCTGTATTACCAGTTAAGTGTCAGAAATAACTGGATGGTGTATCTCAGATGGTTGGGATGACCCATAATTTGTTTCCTTATTCTGGGATTGAACCTTGGACCTGTGCATACTGGGCAACTGCTCTACCACTGAACTGCATCCCCATCACCTCTGCTCAGGTTACAAACTGGGCAAGAATGTTTTTGCACGGTGCTGACACTAATATTCGTATAATTTTCCTTTAATTCTCACTCCCCAGCTTTTTTTTTTTTTTACACTTTTTCTTTTCTTTTTTCTTTTTTTAAATTTCTTTTTCACTATGTAGCCCTCAGTAGTCTGGAACTCACTCTGTAGACCAGGCTGGCCTTGAACTCATAGAGCTCCAACTACCACTCATCCCAAGTGCTAGAATTAGAAGTGTGTGCCACCGGACCCAAAATTGCATGCTCTTTTATGGAGGAGAGAGGTCAACTCCAAGTGTTTTTCCTCAGGTGTCAGCCACCTTTTTTTAAAAATTATTTTAATTAATTAATTAATTAATTTCTGGCTGTCCTGGAACTCACTCTGTAGACCAGGCTGGCCTTCAACTCTGAGATCCACCTGGCTCTGCCTCCTGAGTGCTGGGATTAAGGGTGTGCACCACCATGCTTGGCTAAAAACTAATTTGTTTTATATGTATGGATGTTCTGCCCACATTTATGCCTATGCACCATGTATGTGCAGTGCCTGAGGAGACCAGAATAGGTGTCAGGGCCCCTGGGATTGGAGTTACAGATAGTTCTGACCTGCCACGTGGGTGCTGGAATCAAGTCCTGGTCCTCTGAAAGAGCAGCAAGTGCTCTCAACTGCCAAATTATCTCCCCAGTCCTCACCTTGTTTTTTGAGACAAGGTATCTCACTGGCTTGGAATTTGCTAAGAAATCAATGCTGGATGACCAGTGAGTCCCAGGGAGCGAGCTGTCACCCCTTCCCCAGCCCGGGGGGGGGGAGGGTTACACGCGCATGCCACTACACCCCCCTCACTTTTCTTAAGCATGGCTTCTGGGATTGAACTCGAGGTCCCATGCTTGCACATGGAACAAGCAATTCTCCCCACTGTGCCATCTCCCAGCCCCTTCCAGATGTTGCTGCTCAGCACACACCAGTTTCAAAAATTGCTGGCTTATTATTGGTCACTGACTAAGTCTGCCTTGGGCTCGAAAGATGATTCAGTGTTCCCCAGGACCCAAATGGTGTTCCACAACCTTTTATAACTCCAGGTCCAGGAAATCTGGTGCCCTCTTCAGGCCTCCATGGGAACCAGGCATGTAGTGCACATATATCCATGAAGGCAAACATTCATACTAAAATAAAAATAAATTAATTAAAGACTGCTTCAGTGCCTGTAGGTCATACTACAGTGCCTGTAGGAGCCTGAGATACCTGTATGTTGTGGGCAATGTCAGAGAAACACTAACAAAGAAAGAGCCCTAGAAACAGTTCAGTATGAAGTAGAAACAGTTTATACAGGGACATACAGCCAGTCAAATGCAAGGAGGCACCTGCAAGTCCGCAGAAGCTCAGCGGCTTGACACATGATGATAGTGTGCAGATGGTGGAAGAGACAGGGCTCAATGGACGGTGATTAGGTCACTAAGGTCACCTCAAAAGCCTGGCTAGTGTTCCAGAAAGCAAGCTGTTGTAAATGACAAACCTGGGCCCCAAATCTTCCTCACCTCTTTTTCTTTCTTTTGAAAACTTCTTTGGGAGCTGGAGAGATGGCTTGGCAGTTAAGAGCACTGACTGCTCTTCCAGAGGTCCTGAGTTCAATTCCCAGCAACCTCATGGTGGCTCACAACCATCTGTAATGGGATCTGAGGCCCTCTTCTGGCACACAGCTCTACACACAGAGTACTCAGACATTAAATAAATCTTAAAAAAAAAAATGGCTGTGAAAACTTCTTTGGATTTGCTGTGGGTTTGTTTGTTTGATTGATTTGTTTTTGTTTTTGTTTTTGTTTTTGTTTTGTGAATGTACACTTGTGTACGAGGTACATGCAGAAGACAGTATTGGATCCCCTGGAACTGAAGTTATAGAAGACTGTACAGCCACCACTGTGGGTGAATTGAACTCAGGATCTCTGAAAGAGCAGCCAGTGTTCTTAACCACTGAGCCATCTCTCCAGCACCCCCCACCCCGACACAAGTCTTGTTTTAACATAAGATCTCTCCCTCTTTCATATGTACCCACCATGACAGCATAATTTTGCGATGTAGCTAAGAAATACTCATTAGAATATTGGTACTATTCTGTTTAACATGCAAATCTGGGAAACAAATTTGTTTTTGCTTTTGTTTTCTTTTGAGACAAGGTTTTGTTGTTTAGCCCTGGCTGGCCTGGAACTCACTCTATAGACCAGGCTGGCCTTGAACTCAGAGATCTGCCTTCCTCTGCCTCCTGAGTGCTGGGATTAAAGTCATGAGCTACCACAGCCTGGCAATAAACCTCTTTTGATTATACTTTAATAAGTCTGGAGCATTTTGTTATAGCAACATAAACCTAGCAATATAAAAATTATCTCAATTGAAGTCCCCCCTGCTTTTTTTCTTCTTCTTTGAGACAAGGTCTTATACAGTCCAAGTCAACTGAGGATGACTTTGAACTCTACTTTCTTTTTTAATCTTAATTTTTATTTTACTTTATGTATATGGGTATTTTGCTTGCTTGCATGTATGTATATATACCACGTTTGCCTGGTGCCTGGGAGGCAAGAAGACATAGTTGAATCCCCTGGTACTGGAGTCAGAATGTTGTGAGTCATCACAGGGGTGCTGGGAATCAAACTTGAGACTTCTGGAAGAGCAACCAGTGCCTTAACCCACTGATCTACCTCTCCAGCCCCAAACTTTACCTTCTAGAGTGTGGAGATTACAGTCTGCACTACTAGGATCAGTCTATGATTTAGGAGGTTTTGGGAATTGAACCCAGGGCTTTGTGTGTGCTAGGCAAACACTCTATCAACTGAGCTACAACTCCAGACTGTTTTTCTCATCATTATTACTAACACAGGATCTTTCTTATGTAGTGCATGCTGACTTTGAACCTGTGATCCTCCTAGATCACCCTTCTGAATGCTGGAATTATAGAGATGGCATACTAAACCTTACTTTTGTTTGCTTGTTTGTGACAGGAAAAAAGAAAAGAATACTAAGAATACTAAGAGCAACAAAAAGGAGTTCAGGGCCACCCCACCTATATTGTGTGTTCTAGATCTGCCTGGGCTCCATGAGACTCTGTCTCAGAATTAGAACAACAATAACAATTCTTTTTTGAAAATATCCATCTAGCTTTATACCTATCTATATAGATATGAAGATATATATATGAAAACTTTCAGAAATTATCACAATAGAAATCATATCAAAAACATCATACTAGCCTGGTCTACAAAAGTGAGTTCAGGACAGCCAGGGCTATACAGAGAAACCCTGTCTTGAAAAACCAAAGCCGGGCATGGTGGCGCACGCTTTTAATCCCAGCACTTGGGAGGCAGAGGCAGGTGGATTTCTGAGTTCGAGGCCAGCCTGGTCTACAAAGTGAGTTTCTCGACAGCTAAGGCTACACAGAAAAACCCTGTCTCGAAAAACTAAAAAAAAAAA
>NC_034595.1:74846454-74859237 GCF_900095145.1 Mus pahari
GAGAGATAACTTAGCGGTTAAGAGCATTGGCTGCTCTTCCAGAGGACTCAGGTTCTATTTCCAGCACCGACATGTCAGTTTACAACTGTCTCCAGTTCTAGGGAGTCTGAAACTCTCACACAGACATATATATGTAGGTCAAACACTAATGCAAATATAAAAATAGAATAAAAATTAAAAAAAAAAAAAGGAAAAGGCCAAGTTAAACTCTGGAGAGGCGGTTGCTATGGGGACGGCCTGTGAAGGGTCAGGAAACACCTGGGCTAGCCTTTTCTCCACTCAGTAAGCATCGTCACCCTCAGGAGTGCTGTCCTCCTTCTTAACACACTACTTCTATTACTTATCCCTGGTACATGTCTTTGACTTGGAACCCAAACCTGAAAATCTTAGAGGGTGTCCCCAGACTTAAAAGAGCACTTATTGCTCTTCCATAGGACCTGTTCAATTCCCAATATCCATATGCAGCTAACAACTTCCTGCAAGCTCAGCCCCATGGGATCTGATGCCCTCTTCTGACACACAACAAGAAGGCATTGCCAGTGGTGTGGGATGAGCAGCTGCCTGGCATGACATCACCTGTCAGAGGAGAGAGGTTGAACAAGTTTGGAAAGTGGCTTGTCAAACAAAGCAAACAGAGCTGTTGATTCAGGCCTTCTGAGAGCCATGTGACATGGGAGGTTTAGGATATCCAGCTTTCCCTAAAGTTTTTCAACCACGGAATCCTACGTTCAGGGCTAGAGAGTTAAGAGCATTTGCTTCTCTTGCAGAGAAGTGGAGTTTGGTTCTTGGCGCCTGCTTCAGGTGGCTCGCAACCACCCCTAGCTCCAGATCCCAGAGGGTCTTCTGGCTTCTGCAGGCTCCTACACCTAGGTACACATGGGCTAAATGAAAGTGTGGTAGTTCACATCTCTAATCCCAGGACTTGGAATGCAAAGGCAGGTGGGCCCTTCATCTTAGAGGCCAGTCTGGTCTACATGGAGTTCCAGGTGAGCCAGGGCTACACAGTGAAACCCTGTCTTGATTTAACAATAAATTAAAAAATGATGAGGTTTCTCTCTGACTTCCACATATATAGGCACACACACATACACTTTTTTTTTTTTTTTTTTTTTAATTGTGAGCCTAGTCTTTAACGGCTGAGCCATGTCTCCAGCCCCGCCCCAACTTCCCAAATTAATTGGCTGTTTTTCCAAATTCTCTTTGATATGTTTTGGTGAAAATGTTAGATTTTTTTTTTCTTTTGTAGGGTCAGGCATAGAACATAGGGCCTCCAACGTGACAAAGAAGGAAGCTACCACTAACCAACACCTCCGCCCAAAGATGCTAACTGAGGGGTGGAGGTGGGGATGTCATGGGACCAGAGTTCCATGTGCTGCCTGAGCCACTTTCAGTTTCCTGAGTTTAGAGGATCCTCCCAACCTCCCCCTCCAAGTGCTGGCATTACAGGCAGTGCCACTCTACTTGGCCTTGAATATAGTAATTTTAGTGTGGTTGAATTTTTCATACTTTTCCTTAATAATATATATGGCATTGAAGTTCTCAGAAGAAGCCAAATCTGTATTAAAGATCCCACAGACTGTCCTTGACTGAGTAGAACGTCATGGTGATTGTGGACAGAGGAATGTTTTAGGTTGGAAGCCAAAATTACTTTGGCCTATCTGAGTGCCTCTAATAACCATTTGCTACAGTTTCTGTAACTGGCCTCACATCATTATGACTACAAGGAATGTATACTTAAACTTTAAAGACCTCTAGCCTTCATCAACCCTGTATCAAGAATCCTATAAAATAGCATCTGATATTATTAACTTGCATTATTTTAAATAATAAGGTTTTTAAATATATATAGGAACTATAGGAAATATGTATATATATATTCTGAAGCCTGTAGTTAAGAGTCTTGCATTGGGGGCTGGTGAGATGGCTCAGTGGGTAAGAGCACCCGACTGCTCTTCCGAAGGTCCGGAGTTCAAATCCCAGCAACCACATGGTGGCTCATAACCATCCGTAACAAGATCTGACGCCCTCTTCTGGAGTGTCTGAAGACAGCTACTTACATATAATAAATAAATCTTAAAAAAAAAAAAAAAGAGTCTTGCATTGGTATACAGTTTGCCTACCTACTGCCTCTACCAAGGAATTTATCGAATTTGCTTGCTTGGTTGAGACAGGATCTTGAACTATATAGCTCAGGCTGTCCTTGAACCAAGGCCAAGGGTGGTCTTATGACAACCCTCCTGTCTTATCTACCTAATGCTAGGATTACAGGCATACGCCACCATACCCAGCTTTATCAAACATATTGGTTTTCTTTTTCTTTTGTTTTTGTTTTCCTCTAGAGACAGAGTCACCGTGTAGACTATGTAATCCTGTCCTGGAACTCACTGTGTAGACCAGACTGACCTAGAACTCACAGAGATCCCCAATACTGTGATTAAAGAAAGGTGTGTGCCACTAGACCTGGCCGATTTGTGGTTTTCTGTGCTCTGTGACTACAGAAATGCATGCTGGGGTATAGCTTAGGGGTACAGGATTTGTCAAAGACTTTGGCAGGAAGGTAGGAAAGGTTCATATAACCTTTCTATGGCAAAATATGCCACTTAGAACAACTTGAATAGGTGTTCCTGGGTCATGGTGGTTAGTGTAATTAAACACACCTGAAGAACCAGGGGACAAAAACCGATGGAAGGAACCGTGTTCATCCAAAGCTGGCCTGCAAGGGTGTGGTGGTGCATATTTTCTGAAGGGAAAGACTGGAAGTCCCACAAGACCAAGTTCTCACCACAAAGGAGATTTATTTGCCCTAGAGGGACAGAGGGCAGGGAACAGGAGGGACAAAGATGGTAGATAGAGGACAGAGGGGAAAGGGATATTTGTCCTTGAGGGGGACACCGGGCTGCCTCTGGATAGAGAGGAGACAGACCTGATGCATCGGAAAATGGTGGTTTATAAAGGGAAAGGGAAAAACCCCTGGGTTAGGACGAGGTGTGTAATTTTAATTGGGAACGTTTATTAGGTGAGTCAAAGATTTTAACTGCTGGACTTCAGCACTTGGATAGGTAGGTGTACCTTGGTTGTCAGCCTCAGGAGGAGGAAGTGGCCAAGTAAGGGAATACACCTTGGAGGCTAGCTTTAGGAATGTAATCTAATGGTTTTTAGCTAGGCAGAGGGAATTGGGGAGAAGGGCAAGGCCTGCTGAGTCCTGTTTGCCAAGCTGGCTGGAGTGCCTTCACCTGCAATCCAGGTTGGCTCAGGGGCTAAGAGTGCTTGCTGCTCTAGCAGAGGACCTGGGTTTGGTCCGCAGTCCCTGTGTCAGGCAGCTCATGATGACTCCAGGGGACCACTGTTCTTTCCTGGCTTCCATGGGTACTGTCTGCACACACACATATATAGAAGCCCACTTTAAAAGCAAACCACTAAAACTGGCTCTAAAGAAGACAGAAGATCTTAATTGCTCCCTCCTCCCTCCCCTCCCCATCCCCTCTCTCCCCCTACTCCCCTCTCTTCCTCCCTCTCCCTTCCTCTCCTCTCTCTTTAAGATGCTGAAGGTCTTGATGGAGTGAGGCAGTGGGTAGGATCTGCCTTTGGAGTGCACATTAGATTCCCCTTGTCAGAAAGAATGCAGCTCTCAACCTCCTGGGGCCAGCATCTGTATTTTCCATCCAGATAAACACACATTTTATTTTATTTTTTGCAAGTTAATTCCCAGGAGTCTGGGAAGGTAGAGGAGAGAATTTGGTCAAGATTGAAGCCAAGACTAGGGGGAAGATGGGGAGAGAAGGCAATAGCAGCCCCAGGCTGCGGAGCTAAGCAGTTTCTACAATCTGAAAATGTCTTTCTCAACATTAATTTCTTATTTGTCTGACTGCATGCACGCGCATGCTCACGTGTGTGAATGTAGAGGCCAAAGGGCAACTTTCAGTAGCCAGTTTTCTCTTTCCACTGTGGATCCCAAGGATCAAACTTGGCTCATTAGACTTGGTGACATGGGTCTTTACCTGTTCAGACATCTTGCCACCCTTCCTACAATGGTGTGTGTGTGTGTGTGTGTGTGTGTGTGTGTGTGTGTGTGTGTAATAGGTACCTGTTAACTTATTTCCTTTCTGTAGATCAGGCTAGCCTGACAGAGATCTGCCTGCCTCTGCCTTCCAAGTGTTGGAAACAGCCTGTGTCACCATATCCTACTGTGTATAATAGCTTCTAAAACACTAATTCTTTTACATTCCTTTATTTGTTTGATTTGTTTATTTTTGTAGTGCTGGGGATTAAACCGGGGACTCTTATGCTGGATGGAAAAGGCTGAGGCACTGTGCTAACAGGAGGAATAAAGTCCCATGAGAGAGATTTCACACAATTCTGAGAGCTTGTCAAGCCACCTTAGACCTGAGATGATGATGACGATGGTGATGGTGATGATGATGGTGGTGGTGGTGGTGATGGTGATGATGGATCGGGGAGGGCAGGCAGTGTTTTCTTGATGTTCTTCTTGATGGCTACATTTGCTTTCCACTACTGTTAGAGGGGAAATCAGTCAGGGTCTCCTTTTAAGAATCTTAGTCCCAGCCAGGCGTGGTGGTGCACACCTTTAATTCCAGCAGTCGGGAGGCAGAAGCAGGCAGATTTCTGAGTTTGAGGCCAGCCTGGTCTACAGAATGAGTTCCAGGACAGCCAGGGCTATACAGAGAAACCCTGACTCAAAAAAAAAAAAAAAAAAAAAAAGATAAGAATGGACTCAAATAGAAGCTCAAGGACAATTTTATTACTTTTTAAACGAAAACCCCAGGGCACATGAACAACAGCTGCCTGGAAAGGAGAGAGATGTCCAAAGGTCATGTCACAGCACTGGGATGGAGGGCAGACGTAGGCTGGATGAGCAATCACATAGCGGGGAGCGGGGCTTTAAAGAAAGGATGACAAAGCCAGAAATGTTGGGTGGGGGAGCTCAGAGTGTTAAGGAGAACGTGCTTAGAAAAGAAAGAAGGGGGGGAGTCATGTCTTCTCACATAATTCAGAAAAGGTGTCAGATTTAAGACCCTTACAGGGCTGCAACCCCCCCCCCCCGCCCCGAGTTTCTGCACCAGGGAAGGGAATCTTGGTAGGAAAAGTACACCATGTCACAGAGTCTCACCGAGGAACTAGTTATCCTGTCTATGCACCAGGGAAGGGAATCTTGGTAGGAAAAGTACACCATGTCACAGAGTCTCACCGAGGAACTAGTTATCCTGTCTATCTCTGCAGCATCAGCACCACTTAAGGTGAGCCCACTTTAGCCAAAGTGATTGAACCAGCCCAACCCGACCATCAGGTCTCCACTCTGGTCCAAGAGGTTTTTTTTGTTGTTTTTTGTTTGTTTGTTTGTTTGTTTTCTACCCTAATGCTTGTCTGTTTGTTTGGCCTTTTGAGAATGAGTGGATAAATCTAGTTAGTTGGGGAGTCCAGGCTCTGACTCCAACAACCTTTGTTTGGGGGTTGATTTAGTTTTTTTTTTTTTTTTTTTTTCGAGACAGGGTTTCTCTGTGTAGCCCTGGCTGTCCTGGAACTCACTCTGTAGACCAGGCTGGCTTTGAACTCAGAGATCTACCTGCCTCTGCCTCCTGAGGGTTGGGATTAAAGGAAAGTGCCACCACCCCTTGGCCAGTGTCTCTAAGCAGATGTCCTTAATCAGAATTCTCAGCAGATGAGGCTGTTTGTTTTAGTCTTCTCTGAGTACTCAGAGTGAACTAGCAATAGTGAACTGCACTATTCGGTCAGTTTGGACAGAGGCACTGAGGCAGACTGTGCCCCTTTTACTAAGAGAATTTTTTTTTTTTTTGACCGAGAGCCAGGGTTTCTCTGTATAACCCTGACTGTCCTGGAACTCCTAAGAGAATTACTAATGCCACAGAAAGCATTTCAGGGGTTCTAAAGAGAATTTGGGCACAGAAGACAAGTTGGGTTTCCCTTCTTATAAGGTTCCTTGGGGAGAGGGAAGGCCTCAGTTAGTACTCCACAGTCCCTGTTTGTCATGGGGTGGAGTAGGGTTTCAGGGTCACAGTGGGTGTTGCCTGTTATCTCCACAGCAGCATTTCCCTTAGTAGGGGAGCATGGGCTTGTGGGGTGCATAGGGTGAAGGGATGGCCCAATTCCTTTAGGGCAGCAGAGTCTGGAAGGTGTGACCACCAGTTTTTTCTTTGGTTCATTCATTGGTGATACTAGTTGTTGTGGTGGGGGGCTCATGTTTGAGTTCATTGTCTGCTGGGAGCTCTGGAAGACTCCAGCCTCACTACCTGTTCCCCTCTCTCCTCCCACAGTCTAAGTACTTGGGACACTTCTATACTCTTGTGGCAAATCTGGTTCTCAACACTTACTCCTGTTTTCTGTGTTTTTTTTGTTTTTTTGTTTTTTGTTGTTGTTTTTTGTTTTTGTTTTTATTTCCCAGGATTCTTTACATTCCAGCAAAAATCACTCATAAGTCAAAAGAAAATGTCTTTACATTTTACCTCTTACCTTTGCCCCCTCACTGCCACCTCCTTCTATTGAGACAGGTCTCATAGAGCCCAGGCCGGTTTCCAGCTCTCTATACAGTTGTGAATGACCATTATCTTCTTAATCTTCTTTCTCCATCTCCCAAATGCTGGGGTGAATGTGGTAATGTGGCCATCAGCGCTGAGTTCGAATCTGACGCTTCTTCCATGCACAAGGCAGAAGGCAGATAATGTTACTCCCTAGCAAGCACTGAGCTACACTCCCCCTTTTCTCGCTTTGTTGGATTTTTCCAAGAATTGTTAGCGTATCATTCCTCATAGACATTGTCTTTGAATTATATATGTATATGATGCTACAACTGCTTTGGCAGAAATGGAGAAATTCTAAAGAGACACTTGTGTCTCTCGGTTCGTGAACTATTAAAACAATGCAGCTCAAGGAAGTGGGAATTTCCCCAGGAATCTCAGGCTGGAAGAAGGAAAGCCCCCAGTCAAGGAGAGCTGGTCTCCTAGAGATTTCAAACAGTCCCAACAACTTGTCATATCGTCATACAGGATGCAAGTGAAGCCCAGACCATTGTGGGACCATACCTTGACCAGAACTGCTTAGATGTGCACATCCATCCTTGTCTCTCCATTTAAACTTTGATCTCACTATAGGAGTTTAAAGACTTGAGGGGTTTGCTGGATCTCTTTGTCCCTCTTCCCCATGTGTTCACCAAAACCAAATACCAAACAGTGTTGACAGGAGACTTGAAACTTGGGTTTGAAACCATTCCAGCTCCCAGTGTGAACAACTCAACAGATGGTGTTGTTTGGTTTGATCTGGGGCTCAGCTGGCGGTGGAGAAAGCTTTGCTCTTGAGAAATACGTGTAACCCTTGACAAGGAAAGAGAATGATACAGATGTTCCATAACCCTTGACAAGGAAAGAGAATGATACAGATGTTACATAACCCTTGACAAGGAAGGAGAATGATACAGATGTTTCAAGTCCCCTGATAGTATTATGCAGGTAGAACCAGTGGCCTAAAGATGCATCTTTTCTGCACCTGCTCCAGGGTTTCCACCATTTCAGACTTGCTGCCTTCAGTTTCATCCACAAGAGTGCCTCTTTCTGTTGTACATTCACATTTTCAGAAAAGGAAAGGGAATTGGTCAACCCTTGGTCAAATGTTCTTTCCCCTGGTCTAGTCTCTGTGAACAGTGCTGGCCATGGAGAATACACAACAGGTGTTGGTGGAGTGAGGAAAGGCAGCAGTTCTTGGAGAGAGGTTATGTGGGAGAACCCGGATGGGTCCAGTCAGTAGTACCTCCATCCTTCTCCGGTCTTTGACCTGCAAGCTTATTGCTATTGGAGGGTGGCTTTGTTAGGGTTTCTATTGCTGTGAAGAGACACCATGACCACAGTAACTCTTACAAAGGAAGACATTTCATTGGAGACTGGCTTACAGTTCAGAGACTTAGTCCATTATGGCAAGAAGCATGGTGGCATGCAGGCAGACATGTGCTGGAGAAGGAGCTCAGAGTTCTACATCTGGATCTGCAGACAGCAGGAAGACAATGCTACACTGGGTATAGCTTGAGCATCTGAAACCTCAAAGCCCACCCCAGTGACACACTTCCTCCAACAAGGCCACACCCACTCCAACAAGGTCACACTTCCTAATTGTGCCAGTCCCTCACAGCTAAGCATTCAAACATGTGACTCTATGGGGGCCGTTCCTATTTAAACCACTTCAGAGGGGAAACCAGTGCACTTTCCATCTATTTGTAGAAAACACAAAGTGGGATTTCAAACAAGAACAGGCCTTGTGGGTTTCCCTCAGTGTTGGTTGGATGCACAGGGATGGCATGGCTGCCATAATGTTGCAGTGAAGTCTGGTTCTTTGGTTCCAAAGAGATATGATCTTGTGGAATTTACCATAGCTCAGAATCAGCCTGTGGATTTTACAAGCTTAGTCACATAATTCTCATTAGTGAGATTTTAAAGAAACGGATACAGAAAGCCAGCAAGATGGCTCATCCCGAAGACACTTGCTGCTAAGCCTGATGACTGGACTGTGATCTCTGGAATCGACAGAAGGAGGAAATCCACTCCTGCAGGTTGTCCTCTGACCTCTACACATGTGTTGTGCATGGTGTGTGTGTGTGTGTGTGTGTGTGTGTGTGTGTGTGTGTGTGTGTGACTTTTAAGAAGTGACTGGTATATAAGGGGTTGTGGAAATGGTTCAGTTGGTAAAGTTCTTGCAACAGGAGGACCCGAGTTTGGATCTCCAGCACCCACATAAAAAACCAAGCGTTGGGTGCGGCCTTATAATCCCAGCTCCAAGGAACTAAAGATGTGCTGCCTCCCAGGGCTCACTGTTCAACCAGTTTAGCCGAATCAGAATCATCAAGCTTAGGCTGGTGAGATGGCTCAGCAGGTAAGAGCACTGACTGCTCTTCTGAAGGTCCTGAGTTCAAGTCCCACCAACCACATGGTTGCTCACAGCTACCCGTAATGAAATCTGACGCCCTCTTCTGGTGTGTCTGAAGACAGCTACAGTGTACTTATTAACTACCTATTTATTTATAATAAATAAATCTTTGGGTCTGAGCGAGCAGGACCGACCTGACATGAGCATGGTTGACCAGAGTGAGCAGAGGTCCTAAAATTCAATTCCCAACAACCACATGAAGGCTCACAACCATCTGTATAGCTATAGTGTGTACTCATATACAATAAATAAATAAATCTTAAAAAAAATCACCAAGCTCCAGGTTCAATAAGAAACACGATAAAAAGCACTAAAATGGCCATGTGGTGGTCTTGCCTTTAGTCACCAGCAGAGGCAGGCAGATCTATGTGCTTCTAGGGCTGTTATACAAGAAACCATGTCTTGGAAACTCAACAACAACAATAACAACAACAACAACAGAGTGATTGAGGATGATGATTGACATCCACCTCTGGTCTCTTCATGCATCTGTACACATATGCCTGTGTATCTACACACTCAACGTTCACATGTGTGCACGTATACATTACATACATAAAAGTAAATAAACAAAACTGAAACCCAAATCCTAATTGGAAATGTATCGAGTTAAAATGTTTACCAATGCATTATTAGCCTTTGTTTAAGTCTGTTTTGCAAACACCTTTGAATATCCCAATTCAGAGTTGTGTGGCCGTGGCACATACCTTTAATCCCAGTACTTGAGAGGCAGAGGCAGGTGGGATCTCTGTGAGTTTAGGGTCATCCTGGTCTACAGAGTGAGTTCCAGGACAGCAGAGCTACTCAGAGGAAACCTGTCTCACGCCCCCTCTAAAACAAAAACAAAAACAAAAACAAAACAAAACCCAAAAAACAAAAAAGGAAAGAAAAGAAAGGAAAAACAGAAAGAAAGAAAGAAAGAAAGAAAGAAAGAAAGAAAGAAAGAAAGAAAGAAAGAAAGAAAGAAAGAAAATCCCAATTCAATGACAAGTCCAGTTCTGACCAGTGTGGAGAGATAAATAGGACTCAGTATTTGCTCGCTAAGGGCTCCCTATCTTGTTTTGTTTTGTTTGTTTGTTTTTCAAGACAGGGTTTCCCCGTGTGGCCCTGGCTGTCCTGGAACTCACTCTGTAGACCAGGCTGGCCTCGAACTCAGAAATCTACCTGCCTCTGGCTTCTAAGTGCTGGGATTAAAGGCGTGCACCACCACTGCCTGGGCTCCCTATCTTGTGTGCGCATTGGCTGTGGGTAGAGGCCCCTCTAAAATTACACAGCCGATTCTCTACTAGAAAGTAGCCTGTTCAACGTGAAATCCTAACAAAGGTTGGTTGCAGGGTCAGCTAACAGGAGCCAGGACCTCTGTGTACTAGACTGATGAAACAACCACTGTCCATGGTACAGTTTTCAGATCCCTTGCCTCCGGGTACCCATGGAGCTTCCGTAGCTGCTGATAGGGTGTGTGCTCCTGAAATTATTTTGTCCCGAGAGGCACTAAGGGGCTTCTCTTCCCCCTTCTTTTTGGTGAATGAGATCTTGGGATGGTTACTAAAGTGCCCTGGATAAGATTAGCGTCTGATAAGGCCACACCACATAGCTCAGCTCTTGCATTGGCGGTTAAGGCACGCCTTGAATTGTATGGGCTTGTTTTTGAAATTCCTCAAAAATTATAGGTTGACATCTGAAAAGGGAGAAAGATTACTGGGCGAAAGGCTATACAGGGAGGAAAAAGCCATACAGTGAGAGGAGAAAGGGTGTACATGCTTGAACCTTAAGACATGCTTGAACCTTAAGCACAGTTAGTTCTTCACTTGATCTTAGCCAAAAGGCCGAGAAGCGATAGCACAGTTAGTTCTTATTTGAAGTGACTATAAGGATTGTTATCTCTCTAGGTAGCCTTCACAGATGTTAACTGTGCTGGAATTCTCGACTCCCGTGATGCTGAGGCGTGAACAAGAGGCTCTGGAGTAAGACTTCCTCTTCCCCTTCCCTCCTTCCTTTCCTTGCATCCCTCCAGTCTCTTTTCTATATATAGCTTCTGCCATATTCACCAGCTCAATTCCTGGGCTGGTGAGCTGACTCAGTGGGTAAGAGCACCGACTGCTCTTCCAAAGGTCACGAGTTCAAATCCCAGCAACCACATGGTGGCTCACAACCACCTGTAATGAGATCTGATGCCCTCTTCTGGTGTGTCTGAAGTCAGCTACAGTGTACTTATTTATAATAATATATAATAATAAGTAAATCTTTGGGCCAGAGCAAGCAGGGACTGAGCAAGCAGAGTTGACCGGAGCAAGCAGAGGTCCTAAATTTCAATTCCCAACAACCACAGCTATAGTGTACTCATATACATAAAATAAATAAAGAGAGAGAGAGAGAGAGAGAGAGAGAGAGAGAGAGAGAGAGAGAGAGAGATCTTTTGTGTTTAGAAAATAGATACTTCCATTTTTAATTTAATAGTATATTTTTGGTTGTACATAAAAGTAGATGTTGCTTGCTTCGTGGTCCTGTCTGAGTTTCAGCATGCTGTACTGACCATGGATCCCATTCCTCAAGATGGCCTCTGGATTCCTAAGCTCCTCCCTCCAAGGCACCCCTGCTCTTGCACCTTGCTGCGGTGTGCCCCTCTGACTACCCCGGCTCTTGCACCTTGCTGCGGTGTGCCCCCCTGACTACCCCGGCTCTTGCACCTTGCTGCGGTGTGCCCCCTTTGACTACCCTGGCTCTTGCACCTTGCTGCGGTGTGCCCTTCTGACTAGGTTCTTCCCATCTTCATTACCTTGCTCACTTTTCTTACATGTTCATCTGTTTTGACTGTGACGCTCTCCTCCTGACTTCCAGCCAGCTCTCATCCTCTAATGCCTGGTTAGCAACTTGTGTCACCTACTTTGAGATTAGATAGATGATAGATAGATAGATAGATAGATAGTAGATAGATAGATAGATAGATAGATAGATAGATAGATAGATAGATAGATGAAAGAAGGACTGAGCAAAATTCCCTCATATTTAGGTATAAGAGCCACAGCCATTTATCTCTAGTAGTCAGAGCAGTCCAGTCCACTCTGTGGCTCAGTTCTCACCTACTTTCCTTCTGTCTGAGTCTCGCCTGCCTACACACTTCCTGCTGAACTCTGGTCTTTGGCCTCTCTTCTATTTTCCCTGGTCACACTCATTACATGTTCCTTGTTGAATTGAATTTTAGGACCTCTGCTCACTCTGGTCAACACCGCTTGCTCCAGTTGGCCCCACTTGCTCAGGCCCAAAGATTTATTTAATTATTCATAAGTATACTGTAACGGTCTTCTGACACAACACAGAAGAGGGTGTCAGATCTTATTATGTGTGGTTGTGAGCCACCATGTGGTTGGTGGGATTTGAACTCAGGACCTTTGGAAGAGCAGTCAGTGCTCTTATCTGCTGAACCATCTCACCAGTCCTTTCTGTAACTCTTAAGTTTCTATTTTCTCAGCTATTTGCTGTCTCTTGAGACCCCCCACCCACTCTTAGGGTGTGCTGTGTCTTGAGGAGCAGGGGCCAACAAGAGAAATGGGGACCAGGAAGGTGAGAGTAAGAAGTGGTCAGGGTACAATTTCCCTGGTCCTGCCTACTCCATCAGTGACCATTTACCTCTGCAGCTCCCCTTACAACCTTGTCTCCAGCTCTACTGCAGTGTAAACACTGCTCACTGTCCCCAGAGACACAGAGGTGGTCCAGGCTTCCCACTGATGTTGCTTCCTGGATCTTCAACAGCTCTTAGCTGCTCACTTTCCCCTTCCCTGATCGCTGTAAATAAACTTGTAAAATGATATATCTTCTTCTTCTTCTTTTTTTTTTTTTTTT
>NC_034595.1:74859332-74866499 GCF_900095145.1 Mus pahari
TTTGTATAGCCCTGGCTGTCCTGGAACTCACTTTGTAGACCAGGCTGGCCTCGAACTCAGAAATCCACCTGCCTCTGCCTCCCAAGTGCTGGGATTAACGGTGTGCACCACCATGTCCGGCCTATGATATATCTTCTTATCATGTATATGTATGTATAGCTGCATGAGTTTATGTGCACCATGTGCCTTCAGATGCCCTCAAAAGTCAGAGGGCATCGAACCCTTGGAACTGGAGTTACAGGTGGTTGTGTCCTGTCTGGTGTGCCAAGGAGAGACTGGTTTCTCTGCAAGGGCAGTAAACACTTTCCCACTAAGCCATTTCTCCTGCCCCTGCTTTCTTTCCCTTCTTTCTGACTGAATGTACCCTTTCCTTCCTGTTAGGCCTCTCTGATGCGTGGGTTATCTTTTCCTGGAGCAACTGCTTCCTAGACCTTTGTACTTTGTAACAGGTATTCTGGAAACTACCAGTCCAGAACTGAGTCCATGCTCTTCAGTAGTGATTTTCCTATGAGTATCATACAACAGGTGCACATACAAGCATACATACATACGTATGTACGTACGTACATACACACCTACATACATACATACCTACATACATACATATATACATACATACCTACATACATATATACATACATATATACTACAGTGTTATTAGGTTGGAAATCTGGTGTATTAGTCAGGGTTCTCTAGGTAACAGAACTTATAAGATAGATAAATGAGGATTTATTCAATTATTTACAGGCTATGGTCCAGCTAACCCAACAATGACTAACTATGAACAGAAGGTCCAAGACTCCAGTAGTCGTTCAGTCCACAGGCTGGATGCCCCAGGTGGTCTTCAATATACACTGGGATCCTGAAGACATAGGCTCTAATGCCAGTGGAGGGGATGGACTTGCTAGCAAGGGGCAAGGACAAGAAGGCAGAGAGAGAGGCTTCCTTCTTCCATGTCCTTTACACAGGCCTCCAGCAGAAAATGTGGGCCAAATTAAAAGCGGGTCTTCCCACCTCGAAGATCCTTCCACTTCAAATGACTTAGTTAAGCAAATGTCCCACACAGGTATCCGGAGCCATTTTTGGGTTTTAATGATATGTAGTCAAGCTGACAACCAAAATTGCCATCACACCTGGGACTCATCCTAGCAAGCCAGCCTCTTCCCTTAGACATCAAGTGTATCAGTGCTACAATACTATTTATTTATTTGATGTGTATTGGTGTTTAGCCTGAATGCCTGAATGTATGTCTGTGTACTTTGTGCATGCCTGGTGTCCATGAAGGCCAGAGTAAGGCGCTGAATTCTCTGAAGTGGAGTTTTCTTTTTTTTAAGATTTATTTATTTATTTTATGTATATGAGTACACTGTAGGCACACGCCTTTAATCCCAGCACTCGGGAGGCAGAGGCAGGCAGATTTCTGAGTTTGAGGCCAGCCTGGTCTACAAAGTGAGTTCCAGGACAGCCAGGGCTATACAGAGAAACCCTGTCTCGAAACACGCCCCCCCCCCAAAAAAAACTAATCCATCAAAATCCATAGTTGTGGGCAGTCTCTAAATGTACAAACCTTGGTTTTGTTTTTTGTTTTTTTGTTTTGCTTCTGTAGTTCTACTTTTAGCTTAATTGCACTTGTTAACTGAAGTATGTCAAACCCAGGATGGTTTTTTACGCTTAAAATTTCACCCTGAGAGAGGCTCATTGTTACACTAGGATCCCAAATACCCAGTGTAGTTGCCGGCCAGCTAATAAAGACTTCCCATTGGCTTAGACCCATGTCCAAGCAGTCTTCTCTGGTGGATGCCTCACGACAGTAGGCATGTGCCACCATGTTCTACCTTCCTCTTAACAGCATCTCTTACTCTGCGCCTTCCTCTATGCACACCCCTGGTCAGTTCTTTGGATTAGGCATCCATTATCCAGAGAATTTAATATCTTCCTCTGGCCTCTGGCATTTGCAGGCACATCACACACACACACACACACACACACACACACACACACACACACACACACACAGTCCATATACAGGTAAGCAGGTTCAAACCTATACACATAAATGTCACTTGAAGCTGAGGGTATGTTTCAGTGGTAGGGCAGTTGCCTGGCCTGTGTGAGGCCATAGGTTCTATCCCCATCACAGAAAATAAATACAGTCTGAGTCTGACTTCATGTTTAAGCTCTCTCTGAGTCCTTCCATGTCTATAGTGTAAAGTCTGAATATTTCTCGGCAAGCCTTCTTGGCCTGACACTCCTTGTTCACAGTTCTGAACTTCAGTGGCTTGCTTATCTTCTATGTCATCTCTGAGAATTTTTTTTTTTTTTCCCTAGAGCTCTCCCACGCAGGGAAGTCCTCCCTGATCATGCTGCCAGGATCTTGGGCAAACCTTTAGTGGAAGACTTTTTCTTTGGCTTGCCAGTACAGGAGGGCAGGCACCAGGTTAACCTACTTTTCCCCTCTCAGGACCTGGCACAAGGTCAGTCATCCTCAACATACTTTGAATGGATAATTAGAGACGGGCAAACCCATTGCATGGGGGCTAAGGTACATCCAGTGTGTGTGCAGAGCCCAGGAGCTTGTGACCAAGCTTCTGTCCAGCGCTATCAAATTACTCAGTTGTTGTAAAGTACCAGGCCTGAGTCACACTAGAGTGTGATCCAGGACAATCCCATGTAAAGTAACTGAGACCTAGCAGAGCAGAGCTTTCCAAGAGACCTGAGAACCAACACAACATGTGGGACTCTGTCACATACAGGACAAGGAGGAGGCATGGGTAGCCCGGGAGAAAGAGCAGGGTGGCTGTCACAGGCTTCCTGGCACAGACCCAAAGTAGGAGGAGGCCACAACTCATTCATCCAGGGCCAACCCAGGGAAGACTGCCTAGCAGGCTGGCCCAGCTTAGGCCAGGCCACCAGGGGAGGGGATTTCCTCCGGCTCCCTCCTCCTTAGGAACCTGTCCGGACAATTTTAGTTCTGGGAGGGCGGGAGGAGAGCCTGGCAGGCTGTGGCTCGGGCCTCCAGGCAGCTCCGTTGGCCGCTTGAAGTGCAAGATCCGACTGCAGTGTGGGACCGCGGTGCCTTGGGCTCCCCAGGTAAGGTGCAGGGGTTGGGGTGGGGGGAACCGACGGCGGGAGGCCGGGTGCTGAAACAGGAAGCTGGTGGCAGAAATTCTAGGTAGCTCCCTAAACCTGCTGACCGCCAATGAGGGGAAGGAAGGTTGCTGCTTCCAGAATCAAACTTCCGGAAGAACCTAGAGTGTCTGCTTCAGGTTCTGAAACTTTTCAAAGTTGGCAGCGCTCTGGAAGTGGCAGGGGAGACGACCTAGGAGTTTAATCCTGCCACCTCGCTGCACGGTTCAAGCGAGCACTGCTTCATTACTTTCTCCCCAGCATCCTCAGACTTCCAGGGCTTATTTTTATTTTTTGTTTTGGGCGGGAGGAATGGTGGTGTACGTATGTGCGTGTGAGTGTGCACGTGCGTGTGCGTGTGTGTGTGTGTGTGTGTGTGTGTGTGTTACCAAGTCAGCCACACCTATAACTAAACCGGTGGTCGGTGACCATCCGTATCACCATCTGAGCCAGAAACTACCTGTGCTTCCCCATCCTCTGCCCTGGTGATTGCCAGGAAGAGGTTTTAGCTCCTCCAGCAAGGCAGCTCTGCTGTGATTTCCTCCTTCCTGCTATGGCACCTAAGGGATTTACCTCCAGCAATCGTTCATTTAGTTTTGGTCATTTGTTTACTCATTAATTGAGCACACACATCAGTTGTCTGGAGGGCGGAACATGACCTTTCTGCTGTGAATAAAAAAGGTGAAATTTATCCACACGTATCTACAAGCTGACAGGCAGGCAGCGGGGCATGGTGGGAGTTACAAGCCTGGATTGCTAACCCCCTCATCTCCTATTTACTTCCTGGTCCTCAGCATCCTCACCTGTAAGGTCCTGGTTTTGTTTGTTTGTTTGTTTGTTTTTAAAGGTGATAAGGAACTCTGTGAATCAAGGGCAGGCTGGGCGGTTAGCTCACTGTGTGGCCTGGATAAACACCTCTGCTTTCTTCTTCTTTGCCCCTCCCTATCTGGCCCTTCCCTTGCTGTAGGCTTGTAAAGACAGAGAAGACAAACCCAGGCCCTGACAGGTGGCTTGTAAACTGAACTGAGTAGTGGAGGCAGGTGCTATAGGGGGTGGGAGGCCAGAGATGTGAAGGAAGGAGACCGGCCTCTGGCTGGATGTACAAACCCCGGACCAGGGCTAGGACCGGACCGTGATGCTGTTTCTGACTTGAGAACCGTCAGAGACATTATTCTCCTCCCATATTTAAGAAAATTCTATTTTATTACTTCTTTTTGGAAGAGGGTCTCACTATGTTATCTGGGCTGGCTTGGAGCTCACTGTGTAGACTAGGCTGGCCTTGAACTTCCAGAGATCCTCCTGCCTCTGCCTCCCCGATGTGCTACTGCTCCCGGCCTTCCTTCCCCGTTAAATATTTGTTTGACAATTTAGAACATTAATGAAATATATTTTAGTCAGTTTCACACGCCCTATCCCCCTTCCTCCCGCTGGTATTCTTGTCAGTGAAATGTCCCTTTTACATCAAGTGTGTGGCTTCCTGAGTTCAGAGTGATTTGCTGAGTGGGGGTGGGGTTTATTTAGTGTAAAAAAGACCAGTTATCTGTGGCACACTACAGAAGAAAGTGACACCCCTTCCCCAACAAGTGGTGACTGCCTCTCGTCCCTCAGTCCCAGTTGGGTCTGGCACTCAGCCATCTCTAGTGCATGGTCTTGGGCTTGTGCGTATCTGTAATCTCAGCATTCAGGAGGCTGAGTTCAAGGCCAGTCTGGGCTACACAGAGAGACATTGCCTCAGAAATACAAACCAACCAAACACATGGAAACCCTGCTATATTACTCTCATCCCCGTAGGCTTTCCCTGGATCCAGGATTCAGATGTGTGGATCAGACTCTATGCTGTCCGCTCAGTCCCTGATGTTTTTCAAAGTCTCTGTATAGAGGGCAGAGAGGGAGGTGTCACAATCACTTCTGTTCTGAGCTGTTTCATCCAGTTGGGAAGAGACACGCTTGTAGTTGTTCCTCATTCATTCATTCATTCATTCATTCGCTCTATCTGTCCTAGGAGACCTAAAGATCCTCAAAGGTGGGGGGTAATTAATCTGGCTTGACGATTCATGCCTGTAGTTCCTGCACTGGAAGGTGACTGCACAAGGATTTTGTGAGTTTGAGGCTGTCTTAGGCTACGTAGCAAATACTAGACCAGCTAGGGCTGCACAGCAAGACCCTGTCTCAAGTGAACAAAACCAAGGATCCAGATAGTGTCTGCACTGTTACAGAAACAGTGTACCTTCTATGCTCTTGCTATAAAAATGCTCTGTCAGTGAGTCTTTTGTGAGTAGATGAAGCTAAGCAATATCCAGTAGTGCATTCCTTAGACTGTGCAATAAGGATGCAAAATGGCTACAACAGAAGTCTTGTACTTATGATGCCCACAGTCTGCGAAGAAAGCACCCCAAACACAGCAGAGGTTGGTGAGCCACATTAAAGGGCCCCTCACTTCGGCCATGTCTGTTATGTTCCCTGGTGCAGTGTGGCTCTGACGCATCCACAATGCTGGGTAGATGGCAAGGCTCTGAAGGAGAGATGTAAAGGGACTCAAACTGGGGCAACAAATTGGGAGGAAAGATGTTCCACGGAGGGCAGAACTCATGAGGAGACCAACTGGAGAAGGGGAACCTGGCCAGCTCTGGCTCAGTGTGGTCACAGTACAGGGTGTAGTTGGGGGAGGGGAGGGCACGCAAGAGATGAGAGTGGCTGGAGATACAGAGCAGTTGGTAGAGTGCATGCCTAGCATGCCCCAGGCCCTGGGTTCCATCCCCGGGGCTGCATAAACCAGGAGCAGTGATAGGGCCAGCAGTCCCAACACCCAGGAGGTGGATGCCAGACGATCAAAGTCAAGGCCTCAGCCTCAGCTATACACTGAGTTTGAGACCAGCTTCTGGTACACAAGACCGAGAGGCTGTGGAGACAGTCAGTTGGCAAAGTGTAGGCTGCACAAGCGTCAGACTGATTTCCCGGACTCTAAAAGCCTCATGTAATACCACATAATTGTTATCCTAACTCAGTCCTAGTGGGTGGAGACAGGAGGATCCCTGGGGCCCTCTGGGTAGCCAGATAGCTTCAGCAGTAAGTAGCCACCATGTCAGTGTCACTCACTGTCCCCGACTGGAGATTCAGTGTGATCAGGTACTTCTAGCTCCTGCTGCCGTGGCTTCTGGCCATGAGGGTCTGAACTCTCAGACTGTGACAAGAGAAACATTTTCTCCTTTAAGCTGCTCTGCTAGGTTGCTTTTATCACAGCAAGTCACTAATACAGGCAGTAAGAATCCTGTCTTAGCTAGGGTTTCTAGTGCTGCGATCAAACACCATCACCAAAAAACAAGTTGGAAAGGAAAGGGTTTATTCGTCTTGTATTTCCATAAAGCTGTTCATCACCGAAGGAAGTCAGGACAGGAACTCAAATAGGGTGGAAACCTGGAGGCAGGAGCTGATGCAGAGGCCATGGAGGGGTGCTGCTCACTGGCTTGCTCAGCCTGCTTTCTTATAGAACCCAGGACTACCAGCCCAGGGATGGCACCACCCACAATGGGCGGGGCTATCCCCATCAATCACTAATTAAGGAAATGCCTTACAGCCAGATCTTTTTTTTTTTTTTTTTTTGGTTTTTTGAGACGGGGTTTCTCTGTGTAGCCTTGGCTGTCCTGGAACTCACTCTGTAGACCAGGCTGGCCTCGAACTCAGAAATCCTCCTGCCTCTGCCTCCCAAGTGCTGGGATTAAATTTACAGCCAGTTCTTATGGAGGCATTTTCTGAATTTGGGTTCCTTCCTTTCAGATAACTAGCTTGCGCCAAGTTGACCTAAGACTAGCCAGCACAGGTTTGGTCTGAGTATTAAGTAAGCTATTTTTCTGTGAAAATCCTTAGAATGGTGTGCAGCTCATAATTACTGTGAATGAATAGACAAGTAAAATCAGCACTATAAATTTGTAGTAAGGTGTGACCCCTTCCATCTATTCACCAAATCACTCTTGTTTGCTCTTACTTGATCTCTGGTTATCTCTTCCTTCTTTCCTCCCTCCCTCCCTCCCTCCCTCCCTCCCT
>NC_034595.1:74867123-74874864 GCF_900095145.1 Mus pahari
AGAGAGAGAGAGAGAGAGAGAGAGAGAGAGAGAGAGAGAGAGAGAGAGAGAGAGAAAGGGCATAACATTTCAGAGTTCCTATGGGATTCAGAGGCAGAACAGTTGGTAAACAGCAGCCATGGGCTTTGTTGGGTGGGGGTTAGCGCCTGGTCTGGATTAAGGGAAGTGACTTTTCTATAGCCAAGCAGGGACTACACTGGAGCAGGAGCCAGGCTTTTCTCACTCCTTTTCCTCTCTTCACTTACTTGATTGGCCCAATCAGGGTTCACTGAGTGCCTTTTGCTATGGTAGATGCGACGGTGCAGGTGGAATAGGAAATGAACAATCCTGACCTTCCTGCAACTAGAACAGACAGGCAATAAATATGCCAGATATTTTTAGGTATGGTAAGTGTTTGGAGCCAGGAAGCAAGAAAATGTACTAGAGTATTGGAGTGGAGGAAGGTGTGGGCAGGGAGACTTCCTAAGGAGGTGCCAGCCCTGTGTGGGGTGGGAGTGGGGGTTGCTGTGTTGAGGTTGGAGAGCTGGTTAGAAGGAACAGCAAGGACTCTGAGGCAGGAGGATGTCTGACGAGTATCACAGATAGGAAGAAGTCCCCATGGCCGCAGCACATTGTTGGGAGAGATTGATGGAAGCTGGAATCTAGAAAAAGTCGGGAGCCAAATCATGTAGCTGCTGTGTTTATCCTGAAGATAATGCAAACAGCTAAAGGCTTTTCCCCCCCTCCTTTGGAGTGCTAGCGCTGGAATCAAGGTCTCATACCTTAGGCAAGTGCTCTACCGGCTGGGGTACACCTGAGCCTTGGCATGACTCCTGAGCAATTTGATACACTCTAGTGTATTGTTTTAAAGAGCAGGTAGAAATAGGCATGGGGGTGGAGGCTAATTTTGGAGGCTGCTTCAGTTGAGTCATCTGCAATCTACTGTGTAGAGGGACACAGAGATGACCAATGCCAGTGGGAAGACCGTGAGATGTCCTCTTGTCATCTGATGTCTCATGTAGCTTTTGTGACCCCACCTAAGCTCGGGGAATGGGCCGCGCTACCAGCCCCCACCCAGGTTCTCTTGAGTCCATGGATAAAAACCACAGACACACACACACTGCTCAATTTCAACGTGCCTTATTGGCTCAATTGCTGGGCATTATTAAACTACCTCGGCTAGCATGGCTAGCGTGCCGTCCCCAGTACTCTTAGCTCAGCACCCTAAATCTGTTCAACTTTAGTTGCTCAGTTACCTTTAGTCCCAGCTCAACATCCCCAACCTCCCCGCCTGTAAAAGTGGCCTGTGGTTGCTCCACCTGAGATTTCACATGGCTGCATGGCTTTATTCTCTCCAAAGCATGGCGAATTCCCCTTCCTCTCTTTCCTGCATTTGCTCATTTGCTTCCCAGCAGGGACCCGGAAGCCCTGCCTATTCCTTCCATCCAGCAATTAGCCCACGGCTTCTTTACCCATAGATAAAGAACCAATTGGAGAACAGGACCCTAGCATCGGAACCACCCCTACAATCTGGTTCTGTATGTTGATAGCTAATGCTGTATCATAGGTAACTCCAAAGTTAAGTGTCCTGAGTCAGTGGGTCAGGAATTTAGGGAGGTTGCACAATTTTTCTGTTCTCTTCTCTGTCAGTTCATGTCATCCCGTTGTTGTGCTCCTGGCTGGGAAGACCAAGGAGATGTCATTATTGGTCTGGTGCCTTGTTGCTCTACGTGGCCCCAGCCTCCGTGCTGGGGAGCATGGTGGGTGCAGAGCGTGGTGGCCTGAGGGAAGTCACCACACATCTCTTATACCTAGCCTTCACACCCCCGTGCTCCTTCTGCCAGGTGGTATTGGTTCAAAACAGGCACAGGCTTGGCCCCGTGACTTAAGAAGAGAGAAAATCAGTTCCATCTCCTAGTGGGAGGAATGGCAACTAGTGTGCTCCTCTTCAGTGTCCCACAGTAGGCTCTGGAAACTGAATAGCTTGCCCCACTGTGCTCGGGCTGACCCACTGTTCATCTAAATCACTGGATACTGCTGTGCAGCAATCCTTAGGACTTTCTAGTTCCCTCCGAATAGGAGAGGAGCAGACTTTGGTTGTTGTTTGGTTGGTTTGCTTTCTTTTCTTCCTTCTTCTATGTCTTTCTAGTGTCTAACACACACCAGGCGTCTAGGGATTGTTTGCCAAAACACACACTCAGCACGTGAGCTTTGGTGATCACCAGAGAACGGTGGTGTATGTAAGAATACCCAGGAGGAGTGGTTATGCTGGTTATGCTGGCTCTCAGTCTCTCTCCCTCTTCTTCCCTTCTCACCTTCCCACCTCTGCCTCTCTCCCCTTCTCTCCCTTCTCCTCTTCCCACTCCCTCCTTCTCTACACTGTCCCCTCTCCATTTCTCCCCTTTCCTCCTGCTCTCTCCCTCCTTTCTGTCTTTCTCTCTGTCTCTTTGATTCTCTGTGTCTCTGTCTCTGTCTCTCCTGAATGCTGGGATTAGAGATGTGTACTGCCATGCCCACTTGAGATCCGGCTCAGTGAACACCTCACCTTTTGAGCTACTTTCCCAAGCCTGAAAACAAACCTCTATTTCTTTTTTCTTTTTTCTTTCTTTTTTTTTTTTTTTTTCTTTTGGTTTTTCGAGACAAGGTTTCTCTGTGTAGCCCTGGCTGTTCTGGAACTCACTCTGTAGATCAGGCTGGCCTCGAACTCAGAAATCCACCTGCCTCTGCCTCCCGAGTGCTGGGATTAAAGGCGTGCACCACCACGCCCGGCTCTGTCTCTATTTCTCTACCCCTCCTTGGTTTTGTTGTGGGGTCTTCACCAGAGAAGACTGCTTAGACATGGATTTAAGCCAATAGAAAGTCTTTATTAGCCAGTCAATGGTTACACTCAGTGTTCAGGATCCCAATGTAGCATTGAGCCTTTCTCAGGGTAAGCTTTTTGGCATAAAAATCGTATTCTGGATTGACATATGTTGGTTGACAAGAACAGTTCGTCAGAAGCGGAACTACAGAAACTAGGAAGCAAGATTAGTACATTTAGGGACTTTTCTGTAATTTATGGACTTGATGGGTTAGGCCTTTGTTTTCATTTGGTAGGTGGTGCTGTCTGCATGCTGAGTTTTATGGCATGAATGGCATTTTTATCACAGAGTCAGTTTTGCTAAGGTCTGGGGCCCAGGGGCTCGTCGGTTAAGAGCACCCATGTTCAGTTCCCAGGACCTACATTGGGAAGCTGCAATTCTAGCTGCAGGAAATTCAGTGCATCTGGCCTTCCTAAGACACTGCACTCATGTGCACATATCTACTCCTAACCACACTGTTAAAAATAAAAATAAATCTTTAGGAGATGGAGAGATGGCTCAGAGGCTAAGAGCACTGAGTGCTCTTCTAGAGGACCCAGGTTAGATTCTTAGCACCCACATGAGAACTGTCTGTAACTCCAAGATTTGACACCCACACACAGATATAATGTAGGCCAAACACCAATGCATAAAATAGAAATAAACAAACTGAAAATACAGATAAATCTTAACAAAAGAAACTGGGTGTGGCTGATCTCGATTTTAATCCCAGCACTCCAGAGGCAAAGGCAGAAGGACCTCTCTTTGTGAGTTTACAGGCGGCCTAGTCTACAGCGTGATTGTCAGTCAGCCAGTGCTATATAGAAAGACTTAGCCCCAAAGATCAAATTAAAAATAAATAAATACATGAAAGGCATCTCAGTAGGGTGTGGTGGTGCATGCCTGCAATCCCAGCATTTGGGAAGTGGAGACAGGAGGATCAGAGTTCAAGGTCATCTTTGGCTACACAGAGGGGAGCATGATCTACATGAGATCCTGTTTTAAAGAACAGGGGGCGAGAGCGGGGGTGGTGATGGAGAGAAATCCTAGCCCTGAAGAGGCAGACAGGAAATCCCTGGGACTAGTTGGCCAGCCAGTCTAATCTATCATCAAGCATCCCAGGTCTCAGTGAGAGACCCTAACCCCCCAAAAAAACAACAAAGGTGGACAGCTCCTGGGGACAGACCTCTGGTCTCCACACACGAACACATGTGTGCTCCATGTGTGTACCAGCACATACTTCAAAATACATAATACACACAAGTGAAAATAGTTTGGAAGAACATTTATAGATTTTCTCTTTCTTTCTTTCTTTCTTTCTTTCTTTCTTTCTTTCTTTCTTTCTTTCTTTCTTTCTTTCTTTCTTTCTTTCTCTTTTCAAGACAAGGTTTCTCTGTGTAGCCTGACTGTCTTGGAACTTGCTCTGTAGACCAGGCTGGCCTCAAATGCCTCTCAAATGCTTTGATCAAAGGTATTATGCCAACACCGGACTACAAATTTCTAACAAAAACAATGATTTTACATTCTTACAGTACTGACATGGTGTCAGGGTTTCTTTAGTCCTGTGCACTGGAATTCGAGCTAGGTCAAGTCACTTAAATAATGTTATCTATTTTTGGAAAAAATTCTGGACTGTCTTTCTCAGTGTACATGAGATAGCTTTGAAAGCTCAGTCATGATCAATAAGGATGATGACGTGTTGTACTTTTTTTTTTTTTTTTTTTTCGAGACAGGGTTTCTCTGTGTAGCTCTGGCTGTCTTGGAACTCACTCTGTAGACCAGGCTGACCTCGAACTCAGAAATCTGCCTGCCTCTGCCTCCCAAGTGCTGGGATTAAAGGCGTGCAGCACCACCACCCAGCTAACAGTGGGTACTTTTAAGAAAGATTCATTTAGGAGCTCAGTGGTTAAGGGTACTTGTTGCTCTCTTAGAGGACCTAGGTTTGTTTCTCAGCACCCACATGGTGGTTTATAGCCATCCATAACTTTAGCTCTAGAAGATCTTATGCCCTCATCAGACCATGTGGATGCTCAGAACCAAACCCTATCTTCTGGAAGAGCAGCGAGTCCTCCTAACTGCTGAGCCATCTCCATAACTCCTCCCTCCCTTCACCCTTTTTCTGAGGCATGGTCCCTGTGCAGTCCTGGCTGACTTGGAATGTACTCCATAGGTGTGGCTGGCTTTGAACATCCGTTGACTCGCCCACCTGTGCCTCACAGGTGCTGGGATCACAGTGCGTCTCACCCATGTGCAGCTCAGCAGTGCATGCTAGTATCACCATCACTAATTTACTGGGGGGCATGCACCTACATGATGTGTTAAGTAGCTCTTGGAGGAGCAATGTGATGTAGCCTAGAGCCCCAGGGAACTGACTTTGCAGTCACCCGGAATGCAAGCTTTGGTGCCTCCTTTGCTTTATCTGTAAATGGAAACAGTCTCTTCAGCATCAGGGTGAATGGGAGCATCTCCCAAAAATAACACGAGTAGAAGGGACTCTGAAGACTGCAGAAGGGAGGAATTATGATAGTCTTTCAGTGGAAGTAATACAAACATACTATTGAGCACACCACCCAAGCTATGGTTCCTAAGCCTGAACCACAGCCAGGGTGGTGGAGTTCAAGGAAGGAGCTTTGAATGCACAGTGGAGAGGCCTGGGGAGGCAGAGCTCCTTACCTTAGTTGCACTCTCAACGGTGGGCCATTGGGTTTTCCCTTGAGAATGGAAACTTTTAGAGATGGGGTTTCTGAAGGCATTTTTGTTTTTAAATCCTTTGTCTATTTATTTCAAGTTGTGTGCTTATACATGGAGCAAAAAGAAAACGGCCACAGCCACAAACCTATAATACTGGAAAACCAGTTCTTAATTTCAGTAGCTAAAAAAGCATCCTTTCAGGCCATGGCCACAGAGAGATCCCTGCAGGCTCTGGACCAAGGCATAATGATGGTTTACAGTGTGATGAAGGAGGGTGTTAATCTCTGTGGCTCAGAAGCCCAATCCCTGGCCTCACCAATTACCCAGGTTGCCTAGCAACACCACCAAAAACCTCCCACTAGGCCCAACTGGGCGGCCAGTGGGTGCACTCAGTACAGACTGCTTGGCTCTCTGGCAACATCAAGGCTGGACTTGGCCCCGGGGAGGGACTTGCCTGGTACTGATGAATGGGTGGGACCAGCTGCATGGAAAAAAAAAAACCCCACACAATTCAGCTGTTTGAAACCCACTTGTTTCACTGCAGTTAGGAAACAACATAAGCAGATGGCCAAGGTCTTCCATTAATGAAGAGCTGTCCAAAGGGCGCTATCTCAGCACGCTCCTGAGCTAGGTAAAGAGGAGGGGGGGAGCCTGGCTTAAGTCTTTCCAGTTCTGAGAGAGGTGAACCCCGTTCTTGTGTGGGCACTTGTGCCCATTTGCTGTCCCCGTGGCAGCAATGGCAGTGATAGGAATTTCCAGCTCTAGCCTGGCCTGCATGGGGACCTGAAGATCAGCTTCTATTTAGAACTCCCTGTGTGTGTGTCTGTGTGTCTGTGTGTGTGTGTGTGTGTGTGTGTGTGTGTGTACATGATCAAAATGAAGATGTGCACTTCCATAATGTGTGGTACTTAGAAAACACAGAAGAGGGGGCTGGAGAGGTGGCTTAGTGGCTAAGAGCACTGACTGCTCTTCTGAAGGACCTGGGTTCAATTCCTAGCACTCACATGGTGGCTCAAAACCATCTGTAACTCCACTTCCAGAGGTGATACCCTCTTCTGTCTGCTACAGGCGTCAGGCATACACATAGTACACAGACATAGATGCAGGCAAAACACCACACGTATAAAATAAATTTAAAAGAAAGAAGGAGAGAGAGAGAGAGAGAGAGAGAGAGAGAGAGAGAGAGGAAGGAAGGAAGGAAGGAAGGAAGGAAGGAAGAAAACATGGAGGAAGGGGAATAGTCAGGAAGTTTGGATCAGAGGTTCCAGGCTCTCTCCCAGCCTTGCTGGGTGTTGTTGTGGGAGCCCAAGTTTCCTTATCCATGAGATGGGGTGGAAGTGCCTTACTTTACAAGGATGCTCACAAGCTGGACAAGGTAGCTCTTATCTATAATCCCAGCACTTGGAGGCTGAGTTAGGAAGGGCACTGTGAGTTCGAGGTCAGCCTCAGCAACAGAGTGAGGCTCCCGTCTCAGGAAAGCGTCCAGGGAGATGGCGCAATCCTCAAAGTGGTTGTTGAACAATCATGAAGACGTGAGTTCAGATCCCCAGAACCCACGTAAAAGGTTGAGTGCACACCTGAAATCCCAGTGCCAGGAGGTCAGAGACGGGGATCCCTGGAGCTTACTGGCCAACCAGTCCTGCTGAGACTCCAAATAATGATAATAATAGCCATAAAAGACACTATATATTGACTTTTGCCTCTACATGTATACACATATACATACACATCTCTCTCTCTCTCTCTCTCTCTCTCTCTCTCTCTCTCTCTCTCTCTCTCTCACACACACACACACACACACACGAGTGCTCAAAGCTAATGAAACCAAGGCTCATTGGAACTAAACTTGGATGCTGGGTGTATTGCTGCCCTAGGCCCTCTGGCAACCATCACAGCATGGTGGCTCTACAGATCTCAGTGGATAACTCTGTGATGGCAGAACAGTGATGGTCGGTGAGTGTGCAGAGGATATCACCAAGGCAATGTGTGGATTCAGTCCATCCCTCCTTCCTTACCTTCTTCTTACTTTCTCCTTTTTCCTTTCACCCTTTCTTTCTTTTCACATTTTTAAAGGGAGGGAGGGCTTATTTTGGCTTACAGTTTAAGAAAGAATACCACCAGCTGGACAGTGGCAGTGCATGCACTTGGGAGGCAGAGGCAGGCGGATTTCTGAGTTTGATGCCAGCCTGGTCTACAACAGAGTGAGTTCCAGGACAGTCAGGGCTATACAG
>NC_034595.1:74875364-74892713 GCF_900095145.1 Mus pahari
AGGAAGAAAGAAAGAAAAAGAAAGAAAGGAAGAGAGAGAGAGAAAGAAAGAACACCACCTTTCATGTCTGGGAAAGCATGGGCTCAGGACCATGAGGCATCTGGTCAATTCCTCAGTCAGAAATGGAGAATGGACAGGAAGTGGGGCCAGACTATAATTCCTCCAGACTCCCCCATCCCAAGCATGGTGGTGCATGACTTTAATCTCAATGCTTGCAGAACAGAGGCAGTCTGATCTCTGTGAGATCAAAGCTAGCCTGGTCTCTATAGCAACTGTCAGGCCAGTCATAGGTGAGTGGTAAGGCATTGGTTTTTTTGCTTGTTTTGTTTTGTTTTTGTTATTTTAAATTTAAACAAATGCAGTTGACTGCCCAAATTTAGGTCATACCTCGACCCTAGGTAGCTAGGGCCGGGGAAATGGAGAAATCAGGCATGCTTGGCTTCTGTAATAGGAGGTGGTCCCTGCTGCTTGTTAAGAAGAGATTTGTGGGGCTGGAGAGATGGCTTAGTGGTTAAGAGCACTGGCTACTCTTCCAGAGGACCCAGGTTTAATCCCAGCACCCACGGCAGCTCACACTTGTCTGTACCCCCGTTTCCAGGGGACCTGATGTTACAATAAAATAAAATAAATAAGTTTATATATATATATATATATATATATATATATATATATATATATATATATATATATATATATATGAGATTTGGAATTCCCCAAGAAAGTGGACAATTGACCACTGTTATCAAAGGAATTTACTGGAAGTCCTTGATTTTGAGAGACTGGAAACTTACTATTTGGTATTTTATTGACCATTGCCCGTAGCCTGCGCCTGTGTGAATGAATGTGAGTTGAAAGGCTGGTTTTGCCGGATAAACTTTTTTGTATTATGTATTTTCTGTGATTTCAGTGGTTATAGCCTTTGCTTCTTGTTTGAGGAGCAGAAAAGACTCACAGTAGCTGGGGACACATCTCAGTTGGTGGCATGCTTAAGTAACATGCAGAGTCCCAGAGTTTGAGTTCCAGCATCTCATATTCAAGGCCATCTCTGCCTACATAGGGGGTTCAGGACCAGCTTTGTCAAGGTTAGTGACAGAAAAGAAGAAAGTTAAGGAGGCCTGAGAAAGTGAGGTTTGGTTTTGGTGTTTGTTTGTTGCTGTTGTTGTTGTTGTTGGTGGTGGTAGTGGGTTTTCTTCAGTCTCAAATAAAAGTTTTGGATGGAGTGGAGTGGAATGTCAAATTTAGTGATGTTTTGGATGTCTGATATTCGTAGGTCCACTCTGTGTCTCTTAGGTATAGGAAGAACTTTGGAAGTTGTGAATGTCATCGAGCATAGGAATTACTCTTCAAGAGGAAGATGGCATAGTAAGTAAAGTGTTTGCTGTACACACTAAAAAGCTGGGTGCAGTGGAGACCGTGTGTACTCCCAGCATCGGGAAGGGGTAAATTAATCTCTACCGATCATGGCCAGCCAGATGAGCCAAACCCAGGTTCAGTGGGAGATGGAGAGCTAGGGAGATGGTTCAGCAGGTAGAAGGGGTCGCCAGCTCACCAGCTGAGTTCAGATCCTTGGAACCCAAGAAAAGCCGGATGGGCTGGTAGGTGTCTGAAATCCCAGCAGTCTCCTGGAAGCTGGAGTTGGCTGCCCAGCGGTAAACAGGAGACACTGCCTCAAAAACAAGGCAGAAAAAAGAGAATCAGCACTCATGGTTGTCCCCCAACCTCCGCATGCACACTGTAGCATGTCACACACACGCAAGTACAACACACAGAGACAGGCACAACACAGATACAAACACAGACATGCACTAAATAAAAAAATATAAGTGCCATTTTTAAAAATGCAAATTAGGCCGGGTGTGGTGGTGCACACCTTTAATCCCAGCACTTAGGGAGGCAGAGGCAGGCAAATCTCTGAGAGTTTGAGGACAGCCTTGTCTACAGAGGGAGTTCCAGAACAGCCAGAGCAGAGAAGCCACCTCAAAAACCAAAACAACAAAATTAAAAAATCAGCAAGCGGGCTGGTGAGATGGCTCAGCCGGTAAGAGCACCTGACTGCTCTTCCGAAGGTCCTGAGTTCAAATCCCAGCAACCACATGGTGGCTCACAACCATCCACAACGAGATTTGACTTGTTACATATAATAAATAAATCAATCTTTAAAAAAAAAATCAGCAAGCAAAAAAGATGTCTGGAGACGCAGGTCAGTGAGAAAGTACTGGCCTATGGAAAGCCCTGGAAGGAAAGAAAGGAAAAGGGAAGGAGGAGTTTCCCAAGAGACCCTGGAAGTCAGCAAGGGATTTTCCTCCCCAGCCACCTTTCGGGTGCCTCAGCTCACCGTATGTCACATAATATCTCCTAAAGTTACAGGTTAAATTATGGTCAGAACATTTTTAAGTGACTCCATTTCAGTCCCTATATGAATAAAAGCAGAGGTAAAGTTGTTTCTGAAATAAGTTGTCTGAGAAGATTTTTTTGTTTGTTTGTTTGTTTTTGTTTTGTTTTTCGAGACAGGGTTTCTCTGTGTAGCCCTGGCTGACCTGGAACTCACTCTGTAGACCAGGCTGGCCTTGAACTCAGAAATCCACCTGCCTCTGCCTCCCGAGTGCTGGGATTAAAAGCATGCGACACCACCGCCCGGCTGAGAAGAATTAATACTCAGGTATAACAATGTTCAGCAGCAATACTGCTCAGCCATTCTAACGTTCAAGGGCATTAACCCTCAGCAGATAACACTCGACCCTACCGATAGCCGCACTGAGATCCCAAGCGCAAAGTTTTGTTTCCTTTTTGTATTTGCTTGTTTGGGACAAGGTGACCTGCCTGACTCATAGGCAAGTGCATGTGTGGCGGTCAGAAGACAATTTACAGAGTTGGTTCTCGCCTTCTACCCTCTGGGTCCCAAGGATTAAACAGAGTTCTTCAGGCTTGGCATCAGGGGTAATTTATCTGAGGAATCCGACTGATTTTTTTTTTTTTTCAGTTATTGTTCTTATTTCTTTTATTGTTTTGTCCTATGGATCTGGGTGTTCTGCCTGCACATACATATCATGTGTTTGGTGCTGGCCTCAGAGGACACAAGAAAGTGCCAGACTGGAGCTCTAGATGCTGGGAGCCTCCCTGTGGGTGCTCAGAATCAAACCTGAGTCCTTTGAAAGAGCAGCCAGTGCTCTTAACTCTCTCTGGCCTTATTTAGTTATTTATCTTTAAGGAAGCTGCTTTGGGTAAACAAGCAGAGTCCTACCTTTTCCGGGTAAGGTTCCAAAGGAAGAAAGCGCTTTGCATTTTTTTTAGTTCTTTCTTAAAACATTGTTTTACTTTTGAGACAGTCTTAACAGAACATAGCCCAGACACTGAAGTTGTAGCCCTTCTGCCTCAGCCTCCTATGTGCCTGGGCCACCACATCTGACTCGGGTTTCCTTTTTCTCTCCCCAACCCCCCATTTTAGGGGAGGGGTTCCAGGAATCAACCCCTTCCCCCCACCCCTCCCCCATTATCAGGCTTCAGCCGAGGAACCATCTTGCTGGCTCCTTGCTATGTAGATCAGGCTGGTCCTAGCTTTCAATCCTCCTGGTCAGCCTCCAGAGAACTGGGACTACAGGCATTTGTTACCAGCAGTGCTTATATTTTTATTAGAGAGTGTTGCTAGCTGGGGACGTTGGGATGTGCCTATAATCCCATATTTAGAAGGCTGAGGCAGAAGGTTTCCTGCAGAAAAGCTCCATTATAAACCAAAAGGCTGGAGGCATCCTAACTGCCCACCCAGTTGTTCCCATGGGCAGGCAGGGTGAGAACATTTCTCAGCAATGCCATTCCATCCGGTTTTGATGTGTGTGTGTGTGTGTGTGTGTGTGTGTGTGTGTGTGTGTGTGTAGGGGGTGGGCATTTCAGCAAAGACTAGGCAGTAGAACCTGGCAGCACATTAGGAGGTGTATCATGCCGGCATGAAAGGAAATGCCAGGAACCCGTGTGATCTTTGCTTAGTGACTAATGCTACAGTCGGCAGTAAATATCCACTTGAGCGACGTGGTCATGGAGTGGACAGGCACCTGGATAGCTGTGGGTGCTTTTGAATCTCAGAGGGACAACAGAATGCTGAGGTCACTGCCACCTGCTTTGCCTTGAGTGTCTTGCTGGCCTTTGTTTGGCCTCTGGAAGTAGGTTGCTCATCTAAAAGGGCCTTCCAGCTAGCTGTGGTGGCCTGTGCCTGTGATCACTGCATCTGGGAGGCAGAGGCAAGAAGAGGGTCAGGAGTTTAAGACTAGCCTTGGATATATATCAAATTAATGGCAACAGGAGACCCTGGGCTATAGGATACTTTGTCTAATAAAACCAAAGTTAATTAATTAATAATTGTGCTTCTACAAGCTGTCCAGACTCCATGGAATCTATACACAACCTGCACTAAAGCAAGGGCAAATTGAACCACTTTAGATTGGACTTGCTTTCTGAGGCCCTACATAGGGAAAAATTGATAGGATGCATGCTGTAAAACAAACAAAACCTAAGATCCTGGCATGGTGTCACAAGCCTTTAATACCAGGAGGCAGAGAAGGCTGATCTCATGAGTTCAAGGACAGCCTGATCTACATAGTAGTGAGTTCCAGGACAGCCAGGGCTACATAGCAAGACTCTGTCAAAAACCAAAACCAAAACCACCACTACCACCCCCTGAAAGTTAGAACTGTCATAAAATGCAATATCCAGGACTGGAGAAATAGCTCAGTGGTTAGAGCACTGGCGGCCTCTCTTGCAGAGGACCCAGCTTTTCTTCCCAGCACCCGCACAATGGCTCACAACCATCTGTAACCCAATTTCAGAGGACCCGATGCCTTTGTCTGGGCTCTATGGGTACCAGCCACATTTATGGAGCACATAGATATATGCAGGCAGATACTCATACTAATTCCTAAAGAAGAAAACTGAAAGCAGCATCCCCACGGGAGGACATTTGGGTTGCTTATGCCTTTTAAGTATTGTAAATACTTCTGCATTTTGCATCCTTGGAACAGAGTTTTGTGGAATCACTCAGATAACCTTTGCTGGGTAGAATTCTAGAAGTATCTTCTTTAAAGGCTTAAAAACCGAAACCAAACCAAATAAACACCCTGTAGATCAGGTTAGCCTTACAGTGACTCCTAAGTGCTGGGATTCAAAGTGTGTGCCACCACACATTACTTGGCCTGGCTTATACTTTAATATTTTAAATCTTACGTTACCATTGTGTGTGTGCCATGATGTGCACGGGGAGGTCAGAGGACAACTCTGTAAGTCAGTTCTTTCCTCACTCCTCTGTGAGCTCTAAGGGTTGAACTCAGGTAGCCAGGCTTGTGTGGCAAACTCCTTTATCCACCAAACCATCTCAACAGCTGATTTTATGTCTCGAGACGACACCTGATTGCCTTGCAAAGGCTGCCTCAGCTTGTGCCTCACACACTGCCTCATTTCCGTACAGCCTCCTGGGTATGGGGGTTCTCAGTCTTTTTCACAGTTGCCAATGTGTTTGCTAAGATTTCCAAGGTACTTGACCGCACTGAGCAATTCAGGCGTGGGAGAGACTAAAAGGAGCAGGAAGATGGCAGAGATTCGGGAAAGGACACTCGTGAGTGTCACAGGTTCAGGTGATGGAGATCAGATGAATCAGGGAGAGGAAGACAGGTAGGGAGGTCCAAGCAGGATAGCCACTGAAGAGAGGTGAACACAAATGGCTTCTGATGGCTGGTTTGTAGCTAGGATCCTGTATCAGATGTCCTCGCTGCAATGCCAGAGAAGATGGCAGACATGCATGCTCTGTCTTGGCGCCTCCAAATGGGCTGGTATCTTCTCATCACAGGGCATATGTACCATGCACAATTTACATAGCTAACATGATGAGGTTGAAAACTTCTGGAAATCTGAAGGAAGAGAAAACCTAAGAATGTATCTTAGGTTTTTATTTCTGTGATAAAACTCAGTGACCAAAAGCAAACTGGGGAGGAAAGATTTTCTTTCAGTTTACAGCCTCAAAAAACAACCACACACACACACACACACACACACACACACACACACACACACACACAAAGAAAAGATGGCAGAGAATCTAATGGGAACACACATCATCTTTATTTTTCTGGTTCCTTTTTTTTTTTTTTTTGGTTTTCGAGACAGGGTTTCTCTGTTTAGCTCTGGCTGTCCTGGAACTCACTTTGTAGACCAGGCTGGCCTCGAACTCAGAAATCCGCCTGCCTCTGCCTCCCGAGTGCTGGGATTAAAGGCGTGCGCCACCATGCCTGGCTCTGGTTCCTTTTATAAATGCAAAGTTGCATTGTCAACAATGTGGGATTTTATTCCCTCATTCAGTGATCATCTATGGTATTTAAATTTATAATGGGGCTGCTTCCTAGGAGGGTAATAAGTCCTAATTAAACTTATTTGTTTGCATTGCTGGGGAATCTACCCCACAACACTCACATGTGCGTAAGCACTTCACTTCCTAACCCTGAGCTTATTTAAGTGAATGAATACTAGCCCCTACTTATGGCCAAAAGTTGCTGCTCTCAAGTCCCTGCTGCTGTTTTGTCAGTTTTAAGAAGCAGCTGAGGCAAAAGGGCAGAAGGATTATGAATTCAAGGCTAGCCTGGGTTACACAATGATTTCAGTCTAGCCTGGCCTACCTAGCAACACCCCCATTTCAGTACTTTTCCAATCTCCATCCTGCTGTTCTCAAAGTGGCAAGAATTAAAAGAAAAATGTATCAATTTTTAAGAAAAAAAATAGAACAGCTACTCCATATATGAATTTAGTGTCTGACTCTGGGTCATCTGTGAGTGTGAAGGCAGAAGAGGCTGGAGTAGGAGAGAGACTTTACTTTCAGAAAACAAAGGTGAAAGAATTTGCTTTTTTTCTGAATTCACCAAATGTAAACCCATTGTAGCATGGAGTTGGGCTTTAAAAGATTACATCTGGAAATAAGTTGGATTTGATCTGATTCCCAATAAGATGTTTGTGAAAATAGGCCCTGTGTTCAACCTTTCCATCCATCCATCCACCCATCCATCCATCCATCCATCCACACACCTACACACCCATCCATTGCCAGTAGTAATGAACGATTATGGAAAGCCTGCTGTGTGCCAGATATTGTTCATCTGTCTTTTATACATTAGCCAAAACCATACCCCCCGATCTTCTCTCATCATCTCTACTTCAGAATGGATTCTGAGGGCCACATAATAAGTCAAGGCTAGAATTACCTCCACTCAGCACATAAGTTATATGCACCAAAGAACTAAAGGCAGGCGTTCAAACAAAACCTTGTGCAGGGATGTTCCTGGCTTACTCACAGTTGGTCCAAAGTGGAAATAACTTACCTATCACCAGATGCCTGGACATCCCAAGTGCGAGGTACCTATACAATGCAATATATTCATTCACATAAGAAAGAAAATTGTAGTTCATGCTAAAACATAGATGCCTCTTGAAAACGTGGTAAAATCACAAACTGTCCAGACATTGTCCATTCACAGAAGCAGATTAGTGGTTTCAAGAGACTAGTGTGAGACTATATGGGGGCAGTAACTGCTTAGTGGACTTGTTATTTGTGGAGGGTGACAAAAACCTTTTGGAACCAGATCCCAGATTGTGCTTAGGATTGTACAACATTGTAACCATGCTCAATATCACCAAATTGTATGATTTAAATGTTTAAAATAGGGCTGGAGAGATGGCTCAGCAGTTAAGAACACCAGCTGCTCTTCCAAAGGTTCTGAGTTCAATTCCCAGCAACCACATGGTGGCTCACAACCACCCCTAATGAGATCTGATGCCCTCTTCTGGCATGCAGGTGCATATGCAGATAGAGCACTCATACTTAAAATAAATACATAAACCTTAAATTTTTGGTTAAAATAAAAGCTGGTGGTGGAAGTGCATGCCTTTAATCCTAACACTCTAGAGGATCTCTGTGTGTTCGAGGCCAGCCTGTCCTACAGAGCAAGTTCCATGCCAGTCAGGGCTACACAGAAAAACCCTGTCTAGAAAACCAAAAGAAAAAATTGGTTAAAATAGTTTCATGCCACTAATTTCTTTTTTACATCTATCTATCTATCTATCTATCTATCTATCTATCTATCTATCTATCTATCTATCTAGTGGGCGGCTGGGGTGGGGTGGGGGTCAATTCTCTCTTCTATTATGTTGGTTCTAGGAACTGATCTAAGGTTTTCAGGCTTGATGCTAAGCCATCCTACCAGCCCACATTTTGAGTTATTTACCATAGTTTTTAAAAACTAATTTGGAGCTCAGTGTGAATGACTTGCTCAAGGTATCATGTATCAGCTTGGTTAAGCTCCATTGCTTTTCCCACCTCAGGCTGCTGAGTGTTAGACCTACCAGTCACGTTGCCACACACTGGGACTACACTTCTTCACTTTTGTTTTGGGACTGGTCTTGAGTATCTCAGGGTGACCTCTAGTCTGCTACGGAGCAGAGAAAGAGCTTGAACTTCCACGGCTACCATCCAAGTGCTGGGATGAAGGGCAACCACACCTAGCTTAGATAGTGTTGGGGATCAAACCCAAAGGCTTGCATGTGGTACACTGTCTTAGTCAGAGTTTCTATTCCTGGACAAAACATCATGACCAAGAAGCAAGTTGGGGAGGAAAGGTTTATTCAGCTTACATTTTCACATTGCTGTTCATCACTGAAAGAAGTCAGGACTGGAATTCAAGCAGATCAGGGAGCAGGAGCTGATGCAGAGGCCATGGAGGGATGTTCTTTACTGGCTTGCTTCCCCTGGGTTGCTCAGCTTGCTCTCTTATAGAACCCAAGACTACCACCCACAAGGGGACCTCCCCACTTGATCACTAATTGAGACAATGCCTTACAGCTGGATCTTGTGGAGGCATTTCCCCAACTGAAGCTCCTTTCTCTGTGATAACTCCAGCTGTGTCAAGTTGACACAAAGCTAGCCAGTACATACACAAACCTTTTGCCAATTGAGGTACATCTTGATCCCCAAACTGTGTTTTAATTTTGGTTGCCCATCTTCACAGATGTGCATTTTTTTTTAATTTAAATGGATGTATTCAATTATCCATCTGCTCTGTCACTTACTCGTGTAGATAAGGTTTCCTGTAGCCCAGGCTTGCTTGGACCTCACGCTACTGCTGAAGATGTCCTTGGCCTCTTACCTCTGCCTCTAAACCACATTCAGCTTATTTCTTTATTGTAAATTACATTTAAAACATTTTATTCTCTCTGTGTTGGGTGAAAGTCAGAAGACACCTCTCAAGAGTCAGTTCCCTGCATCTAAGATGTGGGTCTAGAGGATGGAATTCGGGCCATCCAGCACGGCGGCAGCAGTAGGCCCCTTTACCTACTGAATTAGCTAACAGGCTCAGGGCTTCTTATTGTTGATTTTATAAAGAAAAGAACACACAGGGTTTACTACACCCCTAAGGTCTGTGAGCATTGGACTTCCTGCTTTAAAAAAATTTTTAAATTACTTTTATTTTTTTGTATAGGTGTGTACTACAATGAATGACGTGTAGGATGAGAAAGAGAGAGAGAGAGAGAGAGAGAGAGAGAGAGAGAGAGAGAGAGTGAGAGTGAGTCTCATCTGCCCCGAATCCCTGCATTTTAAAACAATTAAAAATTACAAAATTACAGTGAAAACCCGATCCGATTTGGGGCCACTTAGGAGATGGTTTAGGCCATTTTGATGATCTTTCGCTGCCTCCTAGCTATAAACAGGAAGGACCAGGAGAACAAAAGTTTTCCAAAGAGTCCAGGAAAGAACCACACACAGCCTGCAGACCAAAGGCTCACCTGTCCCGAGCCCCTGCCCCCCACCCCCTACATTCACATTCATGTCTGTTTTAGGCAGAGGGAGGACCAGGACAATGGCTGTTGCTCACGAGATGGAGATGGAGAGTGTGAATCTGAACATGGAGAGAGAGGGAAAGGAAGAACTGGAGGAGGAAAAAATGAAAGGGGAGGGGGAAGGTAAAGACTTCCCCAGGAGCAGAAAGGTCCACAGGATCGTCTCCAAGTGGATGCTTCCTGAGCCAGTCCGAAGAACATACTTGGAGAGAGCCAACTGCCTCCCGCCGCCCCTGTTCATCATCCTCATCAGTCTGGCTGAGGTAAACACCGCCCTGGTGAGGGGCCGCACATCACTTCAGACTGGAGTTGGGACAAAACATACCTAGAGAGGAAATGGTGTAGGAAGAGAGCACAGAGGGACGGGATTAGCGCGCATGAAGCCTCCACCCCCTCACAGCTCCTGAGCTGATTTGCCAACCCAGTCACTGCCAACCCAGGGGTTGGTTTCATCCACATCGAAAATCGGCTGCCAGGGGTGATTTCCGAAGCTTCCTTTTCTTTTAGCTAGTGCGGTCTTTAGAAACTTTGGGCCTGCTAATTAGCCTTTTTATTTTTATTTTATTTTATTCTTTTGAGATGGGATCTGGCATTGTCGCCCTGGCCTCTAACTCGCTATGTAGCTCAGGCTGGCCACACACTCACTATAACCCTTTTGTCATAACCACCTGGGTGTTGCGATTCTAGGCGTGCACCACCATGTTCAGCTTGCAAATTAACTTTATCTCAAGAGACAAAATAGACTGGTTGGTCAGGTCAGTCTGGGGTGTATATTTAGAACAGTCGCCAGCTGCCTGAGCGTTCAGTGGGGAAAATGTGGCATTTGCCGTGGGTGTCTACTTTGGGTGGATGGGATGTATTCTCAGACTATGACCTGCTTAGCTTTCTTGGTTTCCAGAAGGAGGGCAAAGCTCAGAGAGTTGAGATGAGTCACCCATGGTGCGTCTCAGTGACTGGGAAGGCCAGGTTCCTCCTGTGCTTTGTGATACAAAGGTTTTTCTTGTAGACTGCTGTCTTGGAGGGCATGACTTCAGGGGCCTTAGGATGTCCCTAGTACAATCAATCCTCTAATTCTCTCTAACGCCCAGCTTTGGTGTCCGGGACTACAGTAGTTGGGACTCGCCAGCAGAATAGAATCAATAGACTGAGGGAGGTTTTAACTCCACAATCTTCAGGTTAAGCTGGAGACCCCACCCACCTTGTGATGAGTTCAAGGTCACTTACTAGTATAATTCTTTTCCTCATCAAAAGCAGTCTTTTTCTATTAAGGCTTTCACCTGATTGGGTGGAACTCAGCCACGAGATGGACAGAAAGGGATATCAACTTAAATGTCATCATCATTTCAACATATGATCTCAGATGAGCATGGTGGCGTGGCCTGGTCATCTCAGAACTTGGAAACTGAAGCCGGAGGATCTTGAGTTTGAGGGAACCTGGCCTACAGTAAATTTGAGGCTAGTCTAGGCTATATAGTGAGATGCTATAAGTAATTTACTAACTAGCGAATAACCAACCAGCTAACTTACTTTCTTAGTAGATAGACAATACACAAAAATCAAAAAAAAAAATCATAGAAACATGTGGAATAATGTTCGAAGATATATTCAAGTCTATCTGAACCTTGTCAAATTAAACATAAAATTAACTGTTGTAGGAACCAAACCTTTTATGGCAAATGCACAAGCATTTCCAGGAGATTATTTTGTCAAGTCTGATTGGGTTTAAAGGACATAGTTCTCCACTTTTTTTATGGGGTTCTATGGCAAGACTGGGAAGCGTTAGGCTGTGTCTGGAGTCACTGTATATCTGGATTACCTGGATACTGGTACATCTGGATATACCATTCTGAGTATATGTGAGAAAGAGGGAGACATTGGAGAATACTGGGAGATGCTCACATGTTTAAGAATAAGGCGGCACAGCTCTGACAGCTGTGAGTTCAGTGAGTTTTGAGAGCACAGTTCCCCACAGTGAGGTCCTGGAGCAGGTGCCAGGGTAGCTGGCTCTTACAGGAGGACCACTTGTAGACATTGCCTTGTTAATAGAGGGCTTGCTCAGCACCACACTCACGCTCCAAGGTCTTGTAAAACTAGGCACAATGGAGCCGGGCGTGGTGGCGCACGCCTTTAATCCCAGCACTTGGGAGGCAGAGGCAGGCGGATTTCTGAGTTCGAGGCCAGCCTGGTCTACAAAGTGAGTTCCAGGACAGCCAAGGCTATACAGAGAAACCCTGTCTCGAAAAACAAACAAACAAAACAAAACAAAACAAAAACAAAAACAAAAAAAACTAGGCACAGTGGGACTCACCTGTAATCCCAGCACTTGAAAACTGGAGACAGGACAAGTTCAAGAAGTCACCTTCACCTGCATAGCAAGTTCAAGGCCAGCCTGGGATTCATGAAACTATGTTTAAAAAAAATAAAAAAGTAAGAAGAAAGAAAGAAAAGAAAAGATCGAAAGGTTGCAAAAAATAGAATAGAATCCCCAATTATTATTACATAACTTCAAAGTACCTTAGTTAGATCTACAACACTGATATTGGTATATCACTGGCTGAGGAACCCTTAACAGAAATGCTCACATCAGAAGTGGTTCGTGTTTCTGAATATTTCTTTTTTTTTCTTTTTTATATTTATTATTTGATTGTGTGTAAGTGCAGGTGCCTGCAGAAGCCAGAGTTATTTGATCCCCCCGGAGCTGAAGTTACAAATGGTTGTGAGTTACCTGATATGTGAACTGAACTCTGGTTCTTTGGAAGAGCAGTGTATGCTTTTATTCACCGAATCATCTCTTCAGCATCCATGTTTCAGAATATTTCTGAGTTGTTTTTTAACTATGGGTATATGATGTGTGCGGAAATGAGGGTGGGTTGGGCATGTGACTGCAAGTACCTGTGGGTGCCAGAAGAGGGCGCTAGATTCCCTGGAGCTGGAGTTAAGCAGTTGTAAGCTGTAGGATGTAGATGCGGGGGAACTGAACTCAGGCCCTTCCCAGTTGCAGTGTATGTACCCTTGATGGCTCAGCCATATTTCCAGTTCCCATTTTGGAATAATTGTATAGACTTTAGCACTCCCAAATCTAAAACGTTGGGTGTAAGGAGATAGTTCAGTCAGTAAAGTACTTCCCATGCAGGCATGTGGACATGAAGTCGATCCTCAGAGCCCATGTAAAGGAGCCAGGAGTGGTGGTATGTGCTCGAATCCTAGCACCGGGGAGGTGGGGACAGATGGACAGACCCCGGAGGCTTGCTAGCTAGCCAGCCTAGCCTACTGTTTGAACTTCAGGTCACTGAGAATCTTTGTCTCCAAAAGCAAAGTGTGTGGCACCCGAGGAAGGACGCCTGAGGGTGACCTCTGGCCTCCACATGTATGCGTACACACATGAGCACTGGCACATACACACAAACTAAAACTTGCTTTTTAACAGTTTTTTTTTTTTTTTTTTTTTTTTTAGTGTACGGTGTTTTGCCTGTATATACAGAGCCGTGCACCACGTGTGTGCCTCATGCCCTCAGAGGCCAGGAGAAGGCCTTAGATTCCTTGTCACTGGAGTTAGAGATGGTTGTGAGCCACTGTGTCGGTGCTGGGAATCAAACCTGGGCCCTTTGGAAGATCAGCCAGTGCTCTTAACCCCTGAGTATTCTCTCTAGATTTCTAAAACTTTTTGAAGTGTCACGTTGGTGCTCAAAAACTGAAAAATTTGGAGCATTTAGATATCATATTTTGTACTCAGGAGGCTGCAGTTGCACTATTAACTAAACTCCAGACTTAGATTTGATCCTTTTCCTCACTAATGTCCTCTTTCTTGTCCCCTGGTCCTTCCAATACAGAGTTTCACACTGCGTTAAGTTGTCCTGCCTCCTCAGGCTCCTATGATTCATGACAACTTCACAGTGGTCTATCAAGACCCTGATAAAGATGAAGTATATTGGCCAGGTACCTTGTAGAGTGTCCTCATCTGGGGTTGTCTGAGGTTATTTTTCATGCTTAGAATTGAGTTGGGAGTGTACAGGAAGAAAGGCACGGGTCAACTGCCTTTCCATCACATTGTGAGGTAAATGATGTCGCCTGGGACGCTGGTCTTCATTTTAGTAAGCCAGACTCTGTCTGTCAGGCTTCTGGGCTGTGAAGATAAAGTGAGGGACATGGGCTATGTCATCAGGGAGGGCGCTAGGGGACACAATGACAGACAGCAAAGTGTCAGAGAAGCCAGGAGGAGAGGGGGACTTAGAAAGTCATCGTTACAATCTGGTCTAACACCTGCTCATCAGGAGGACATATGACCACGGTGGGGCATGGTGGAGAGATCCAGTTTCAACATCTTCTGAGCCCACAAAGAGCTAACCATTCAGACACAATTACTGCTTGTGGGTTTTAATGTGGCCCAGCTCCTGAGAGAGCTTGGTTAACATGTGCGATCGTTCCTCCCTGACAGCTGGCTGTGTTTATTTATTATGCGGTGTGGAAGCCCCAGAAGCAGTGGATCACCCTGGACACGGGCATCTTGGAAAGTCCCTTGACGTACTGCCCTGAGAGGAGGGAGGAAGCCTGGAGGTTTATCTCATACATGCTGGTCCATGCCGGGTAAGGAACGATGGTCCAGTCAGTGCTAGTTCCTAAGTAATTGTTAGGCTGGGCAAGGTGGTGCATGCCTGACGTTCCGCACTAGGAAGCCAGAGAGAGATCATGGCAAACTTGAGGCCAACATGACCTAGATATAGAATTTCAGGCCAGCCAGCCACATAGCCGGACTCTGTCTCAAAACACAAACAAAAACGGGGTGTGTGTAAGAGATGACTCAGAGGGTAAAGACACCAGCCAGACCCAACAGCTTGAGTTCGAGCCCCAGAACTCATATAGTGGAGGAGAGAATTGAATCCTGCACACACACACACACACACACACACACACACACACACACACACACACACACACAAATATAGTAAGATTTTAAAATTAAAAGAAAAAAAAACCCACAGCAGAGAGAAGTGGGACACTCCTTGAATCCCAGCTCTAAGGAGGCAGAGGCTGGTGGATCTCTGCATTGAAGGCTAGCCTGATTTACACAGAATTCCAGGTCAGCCATGGCTACATAGTGAAACCCTGTCAGGGCACAGGGGAGTGAAGGAAGAAAACCCAAATCACCACTAATCTGTTGGGAACGTTTGTTATGATTATTATTATTTTTATTTGTGTGTGTCTGCCACATGTGCAATGGTCCCCTTGAAAGCTAGAAGTGCTGTGCTCTGCATAACCATCTAATTCTGGTATTGATATACAAATATTAACGAGACAAGACCAGACCACTATCAGACCAAGAGTTATCAAACCCTACTTATTGGCTGTTGTCCAGTGCTCCATGTAGGTGATGAAGGAGTCGAATTGCATCACCAGACTGCTTCTCCCAAACACACTCTGTAAAAAATGAACCTGTGAGCACTTTGACTGATGTATGGGACTTGCTATGTACCAGTGAAATAGCAGCATAGGGAGGTAAGTACAGTGTAGAGAAGCAGTTCAGGTGGAGCTGGAGAGAGGGCACAGGGAAGAGTGCCCGCCCTGTGGGCGTGGTCTCAAGTGTCTGCAGCCCCAGCACTGAAATAGTGGAGACAGGAAGAAGGCTGCGCTTGGCAGCGCCAGTCAAGCGCCAGTCAGGCTGAACAACACATGGTTCAGGTTCAGGAGACACCCTGCCTCAAAGAAATGAGGTACAGAGAGAATGATAGAGGAGATCCTGGTGAAACTATACAACACCTGTGCATGCAAAACACACACACACACACACACACACACACACACACACACACTCACTCACTCACAAACACAGGAAGAGAGCAGAGTAAGAAAGATAAGTAACGAACAGAAGAGGCTATGTTCGCCCTTCCAATTTTCTTTACTTTTTTTTTCTTTTTCTTTTCTCCTTTTTTTGTTTGCCTTTTCAAGACTGGGTTTCTCGGTGTAGCCCAGGGTGACCTGGAACTCACTCTGTAGACCTGGCTGGCCTTGAACTCACAGGGATCCGACTCCCTGTGCCTCCCGAGTGCTGGGACTAAAGATGTGTCCTACTACCTTCTGGTTTTGTTCCCAGTTTCCCAACTGTGAGAGCCTTTTCGGACGGTGCTCAGCACCAGGTTGATGGGAGCTGTCTTCGGTCTCAGTATGTGGGAGGTGGAGGCAGGAGGCTCAGGAGTTCAAGGCCAGCATAGACTTTGAGTCTTAAAAGTCAGTCAGCATCTGTGGTCCCCCCCCTGTCCACTGCAGTTGGTGAACGGCCTGTGGCTATCTCACTTCTTTGGGGGGAGCCCTGTGGTATCAGGTGAGTTGAGCTTCACCTGTGTGACTCACCCCACCCAGGGGAAATCACATTTTTGGTCAGTGGATAATTAGACATTCAGGGCAGTGTGCAAGGACTTTGTGCTGAGCATAGAACCCAGAACTTCGTGTGTACTAACGAACCAAGGCCTAAGCCTTCCCTCTAACCTTTCATCCCCAGCCCTCAAGTTATTATTATTATTATTTTAAAGAATGTATTTTTGAGACAGAGTTTCACTATATAGCCTGGGTAGCCAGAACTAAGTGTGTAGGCCAGGCTGGCTTCAAACTCACAGAAATTCACCTGCCTCTGCTTCCCAGGAAATGGGATTAAAGTTGTGCACCACCATGCCTGACTTCATTCTTTAAATCAGATTTGCTGGTCTTTGTTTATATTGTAATCATTGTTGTAAAGCAGAAATTACAGCACACATTTCTTTCTTTCTTTTTTAAGATTTATTTATTTATTTATTCATTTTATATGAGTACACTGTTGCTCTCTTCTTGACACACCAGAAGGGGGCATCAGATCCCCATTACAGACGGTTGTGAGCTACCGCCTGGTTGCTGGGAATTGAACTCAGGTCCTCTGGAAGAGCAATCGGTGCTCTTAGCTGCTGAGCCATCTCTCCAGCCCCACATTTATATTTCTAAAAGACTTTTATGTGTTTTACATATTGAAGATTCATGCAAGATTTTGTTTAAAAACAGATCTAAGAATGGTGGCACATGCCTTTAATCCTAGCCCTTATGAGGCGGAGGCAGGTGAATCTCTGTGAGTTCAAGGCTAGCCTGATCTACAAAGTGAGTCCAGGACTGCTAGGGCTATTACACAGAGAACTCTTAAACACCGCCTCCCCCCCCCCAAAAAAAAACAGAATAAAGCTGAAAACAACAGCAATAAAAACAGATAAGAGGAAAAAAACAAAACAAAATAACAGTAGCAAAACAGATAGAAGAGTCCCCTTCTTTGAAAACCTAGAATATAGGAGCTGGAGAGATGACTCCATGTTTAGGAGGGCTTGCTGCTCAATCTTGAGGACTGCAGCTTTGATCCTAAGACTCACACAGAGTTACTTGCAGCTTCTGTGACTCCAACTCTAAAGGCTCCCATAGGGGCATTCTCTCTCTCCCTCTCCCTCTCCCTCTCCCTCTCCCTCTCCCTCTCCCTCTCCC
>NC_034595.1:74893333-74895423 GCF_900095145.1 Mus pahari
TCCCCCTCCCCCTTCTCTCTCACAAATACACTTTTAGCAAGTTTCTAACTAGAGATATCAAGTTGACATGCAAGTCTTCCATGACAACTGCTTGCTGCTTGGATATTTGACCTGTGTTTGTCTCTGCAGAGTCCAGCACATCGTGGGGAATCTTTTTATGCAGATTGTCCTGGGTATTCCCTTGGAAATGGTCCACAAAGGCCTCCGAGTGGGGCTGGTGTATCTGGCAGGAGTGCTTGCAGGTCAGTGTTCTGAGGGTAACATGGAACAAACACTTCTGGGCCCTTAGGATGGAAACCAAAGGTAACAGATGTTTGTTGGGTTAGAATGGTGGCTCGTTAGACAGACCACACCAGACCAACAAGTTCCATGGGAGAGGTTTATTGGGGTGGGGTGGGGAGGGATGAAGGGGAATGACAAAGAAGAATAAGGAAAAGAGAGTGAAGGTCGGGGGCTCTACCTCTTTTTGTTTTTTTGGGCTGTGACATAACAGCACTCAAGGTGAGGGCAGGTGGACACTGGGAATGTATGGCAATTGTCATGGTAACAGATGTGCGGGTCCCTGCTGCCTACAGGTGACATCATCACTGGATTTGGAGGCTCACTTCTGATGCCAACAATGTTCACAATGGCTTTAAAAAAAAAAAAAAACTGAAGTCAATATTTTTTGCATATACATTTCTACACATGTCATATGATATGCTAGGGAATATAGTGTTAGAGATACTGTGATTAGAGATTAGATTTAGAGATAATACACACACATGAGGATAAGTCACAGTGGCTGTCCTCAGATATCTCACATTCTTGGAGAAGCTGCACATCTGGAAACTTCGAGCAGGTTGGTGTTTGGATCTTGACGCCTCTGATATGCTACACTAATGATTCCGGAAAGGAACACGGCCAGATTTGCATTTAAGAAAGACATTTTGCTGGGTGTGGTGCACAATTTTAATCCCAGAGCTTGGGAGGGAGAAACAGGTGAATCTCTGTGAGTCCAAGCTAGTCTTGTCGACATAGCAAGTTCTGGGATAGCCAGAGCTGCATAGATGTCTCAACAAACAAACAAACAAGCCAAATAGCTTAATTTTGAGAAAGCTATAGGTTTACATGAGTTATAGGAGATACCTCAAGATCCCAAGTACCTTTGGACATTTGTCACCAATGGTGCCACCCTGTACATTGCAACACAGACAGTTCATGGTCATGCAGTCAAGATAGTAAATACCGTAATATCCCAAAGAGCTCTCACTCTGCCTTCTCATGGGCCAGGCTCTGCCATCCCACTTCTCCCTCCCTCACCACTGACAAGCGCTATTCTGCTAGCATGGCTTTTGTTTGTGTCATTTCTGGAATGCACACAGTTATTTTCCCCTGCTGAGCAGAGTTCTGTGTCTTGTGTCTAGCTGTTCACGCCTTGAAGGATATCTGTCTGCATTGTTTTACTCTTTTCCCGATTGCTTTTTGAGAGAGGGTCTCTTGTAGCCCAGGTTGGCCTGTAGTAGGCAAGGATGCTCTTGAATTCTTGATCTTCCTCCCTCTACCCCTCAGCTGAGAGGATTATAGGTTTATGTGATGTTGGGGAATTCAGCAGCTTCCTGAGTGCTATGTTTTTGTTTTGTTTTGTTTTGTTTTGTTTTTTTTGAGACTGGTCCCATCATTCAAGCTGCCCAGGAACTCTGAGATCCTTTTGTCTCAGTCTCTCAAGTGCTCAGATTACAGGCATGCTTTGATGAGACACCATGAACAAAAAGCAAGTTGAGGAGTAAAGGGTTCGTTCAGCTTACACTTCCATATCACTGTTCGTTGTTGAAGGAAGTAGGCCAGGAACTCAAAGAACCCAGAGGCAGAGCTAATGCAGATGCCATGGAGGGGTGATGCTTACTGACTGGCTCATCATGGCTTTCTCAGCTTGCTTTCTTATAGCCCAGGGATGGCCCCACCCACAATGAGCTGGGCCCTCCTACATCAGACACTAAGAAAATGCCCTACATGGGGTTACCTACATCTCAGGGAAGCCTTTTCTTTTTCTTTTTCTTTTCTTTTCTTTTCTTTTCTTTTCTTTTCTTTTCTTTTCTTTTCTTTTCTTT
>NC_034595.1:74895578-74899079 GCF_900095145.1 Mus pahari
TCAGAAATCCACCTGCCTCTGCCTCCCGAGTGCTGGGATTAAAGGCGTGCGCCACCACACCCAGCTTCTCAGGTGATTTTAACTTGTGTCAAGTTGACATAAAATTATCCAACACAGGCCACCACATCTGATGCTGACTTTCCTTTCCTGTGAAGCCTTATTTTCAAATAAGATCTCCTGGTTTCAAATATTGTTCCTGGGAATTAGATGTCAACATGGATGTGGTTTAGGGATTACAGTTCAACTCAATTACGTTCACTCTTCTTCCTCTCTGTCCTCCTCTCCCTCCTCCTCCTCCTCTTCTTTTCCTCTTGTTCTTGTTTTTCTTGCCCGCCCTTCCTTCCTTCCTTCTTCCTTCCTTCCTTCCTTCCTTCCTTCCTTCCTTCCTTCCTTCCTTCCTTCCTTCCTTCCCCCTTTCTTTCCTTCTCTCTCTTTTTTGGCTGATGGGAGGTATTTTTCAGCTACTGTCTTAGAGAATTCCTGGAGACCCTGGTTTGTAGGGTGCAGTGGCAGCAGTGTGGACAGCAGGAAGCAGTCTTGAGCTACAGGAAACAGAGGGCTTTGAAAGGGCTTAGTGACAAAGCTTAGTTCCTTATTAGATAACTCCCTACTGTTTGGGATCCCATTTCTCCATCTTCTCTATTTCTTTGTGCATTTTTCTGTCCTGCTCATGAATGCAGAGGTGTGGACTTGCCTGCCTCCTGAACCAATTACACATTCGCCCTCTGCTCCGGGCTTGATGTCAATGTGTGGCCTCAGCCCTGCCCAGCAGCAGAGCAGAAGCCCTGCAGGGGAATGTGAACAATTGGTTCGCATCCTCTAGTGATTTCAGCCAGTGCATTTTGGCAGCTTTCTCTTACTATTCAGGTTGTTGCTTCCCACTGCTGTTGGGATCATCTTCAGCCAACAGACTAGTTCCTAGCAATTCACAGTGGTCAAAAGGGAGCCAAGACCCCAAGAAGGCCGAAACACTGTCTACCTGGCAGCGTTGCCTTCCCTGGTTTGCCTTTTCTCTCTACTCTTCCGTAGGCAATGTCACCCTACCGCCCTTAACTCTGGCTACCTATGAGGTATGTCCACCGACCCTCAGTGTCAGCATCAGAAGAAACTGCTCAGGTTGGGTGTTGGAGCCAGGTCAGGTCTGACCACTAGAATTCTTTTTATAAATTCACAGGAGCACATTACAGACCAAGATGTCTGCCTCCAGATCAGCATCCCAAAGCTGAGTGGTGCTCAGAATCACCCAGAGAGCTCAGGACACCTAAAGCCGCTCAGATCCCACCAGACCTACTGACCCAGAGTTTCTGGGGACATACATGGCCCTGGGATCTACATTTTGTAGGGTATAGGACAATAAAAGCAGAGCATTTTATGTCCTCTGCTCTTTCATAGACTTGTTGTTTAGAATGACTGGTCTTCCTTATAGTACCCTATCTGTTACCTGCCTAGCAATGAGTCTGGGTTAAATATGCACTCCTAATAATGGCTCCCTCCTGCCATTGTATTGTCTCTACTAAAGGTTTGTTTAAATCATCTGCTCACTTACATTTTTGGTTCACATTCTTAATTGAATGCAACTATGTAAGACATGCAGGTCTGTTCTCCCTCTGTGTATGTAGCCTTTCATTCCCTTCTTGGATTTTGGTTTACTGAGGACTGAGCCACTACTTATATGCGTGCTGGGCAAGACTGTCCAGCTGAGCTGCATCCAAGCTCCCCCCCCCCCATCCTTCGCTTCCTATTCATTTATTTCGTCTCTCTGTATAGTTTCTCTATTTTGATTTGTGATGTAGAGAATGACATTGATTGACTTTCCAGTGTTAAACCAAGCTTGCTTCAGGGAGGACAGTTGGCCACGGTCTATTATGATTTTAACAGATGATTAGATTAGATTTGTTAAATTTTTTTAAAGATTTATTATTTTAATTATATGAGCACACTGTAGCACACTTCAGACACACCAGAAGAGGGCATCAGATCCCGTTACAGATGGTTGGGAGCTACCATGTGGTTGCTGGGAATTGAACTCAGGACCTCTGGAAGAGCAGTCAGTGCTCTTAACCGCTGAGCCATCTCTCCAGCCCCGATGGACATCAGTCTGTTCTCTCCCACTGAGTCACATAGTCATAGAGGGAGGTTCTCTATGACTCTAAGGTCTTCGCTCATTTAGCACTGAGGTAGCTCGCTCCCCTCATACAGCAAGTTGGAAAGGGTCTTAGCCCTGTCAGGTTTATGGCAAGGATTAGGCAGAATTGTTATCACTTGGAAGGAGGCAGCGGGGCTGGGAATCAAACAGCCTTGCACACAGTAGGCAGCCACTCTGTGTGAGCCACATGCTCAGCCTCGGCTATGACTTCTGGTTTAGATGACTGTTAGGATCCAGCAGTGAAGCAGGGTGTATGCTTATAATCCTAACACTCAGGGGATGGGGCAAGAGGGTCAGGAGTTCAAGGCCATCCTCTACTCCATAGCAAGCTTGTAAATAAATAGCTTGTTCTATGTGAGATACTGAGTCAAAAGCCAAAACTAAACCAAACAAACACCCCAGCAATAAAGCCAACACAGCCGGTTAGTTGCTTTGTGGAAAGATTTGAAACTTTAATTCAATTTTAAAAATAGTTATCAGGCCAGGTGTGGTAGAACACAACTTCAGTCCCAACAACTCAGGAGCCAGAGGCAGGCAGATCTATGGGTGGTTGTGAGCCACTGTGTTCATGCTGGGAACCAAACTTTGGTCCTCTAGAAGAGCAGCCCATGTTTGTAACAGCTGAGCCATCTCTCTAGACCCAAGACATTCTTTTTTTTTTTTTCACATAGTAAAGATTATATCACATCGTAAGGAATGAAAAGTCATAAGAGGAAGATCCCAAGTAGTAATAGTAGGAAGTTTTGAGAAGACCCCTTAAGATGCTTATGGTGTGTTCTTTGGCTCAGATGTCTATCACTGGGTTAAGAAATGAATTTCATTTTGCTTCCAGAATGGGATTGGACTTGGTGCTAAGAAGGATTCGGAGGCTACTTCTAGACCATGAGATAGCTCAGTAGGTATAGCCCTTTTCTAGAATTACGAGAGAGAAGAATATCTGTTGTACACAGAGCATGATTGACCACCCTTACTTATTTTTGTGTATGTGGGTATGTATGTGTGTAGACCCTTGTAGGTTATGGGGCACCAGGCTCATTCACCAGATGACAACCTCACTGGAAGGAGAAGTAATAGCTATCAAGACTGTGAAACCCTCACGCACACCGTGCTTTTGTACGATATGTGCATCAGTTCTTTTACTTCCCCTCTTAGTCTATTGGGAACTGCTTAGTTAATATTTCCACGTTACAGACAAGGGAGGTTAGTTAAATAATGTACAAAAGTAACTCAGCGATTCTGGCTCCAGGGCCTTACTTCCTCTTCTTCCTCTTCCTCTTCGTCTTTCTCCTCCTCTTCCTCCTCCTCTTCCTCTCCTCCTCCTCCTCCTCCTCTCCTCCCCTCCTCCTCCTCTTCCT
>NC_034595.1:74899099-74901119 GCF_900095145.1 Mus pahari
TCCTCCTCCTCCTCCTCCTTTTGAGACAGGGTTTCTTTGTCTAGTCCTGGCTGTCTTAGAACTAACTAGCTCTGTAGTCCAGGCTGCCCTTGAACTCACAGAGATCCACTTGCTTCGTCCTCCTGAGTGTTGGGATTAAAAGCATGCACCACTACTGCCTGGCTTTTACTGCTTTTCTAATAAATGTTTAATGTTTCAGAGATATTGGTGCAGTTAACCTACATTCTTGAATCTATACAGCACACAGGGCAAGGTGGAGTTGTTGCTTGCTAATATGAAAATGGTCAAAACTTCCCTTGTGTTTACTTTAGATGTGTGTTTTTTTTTTAATCCTACTTCGTAATTCTTACAGCTCCGTCTGATCGTTTGTATTTTATGTTTCCAGGTTCCCTGGCCAGCTCCATTTTTGATCCCCTTAAGTCTCTTGTGGGAGCTTCAGGAGGAGTCTATGCATTGATGGGAGGATATTTTATGAATGTTATAGTGGTAAGACTTTTGGGAATAGAAGTTTTAAAGACAGGGTCTCTCATGTAGCCCAGGCTAGCTTGGGACCTGATAAATAGCAGAGGATGGCCTTGACTGTATCCTCACCTGGATTTGGATCTTCGCATCTGTACCTGCCAAAATTACAAGCATGCACCACTATTCCCCATTTCTGGACTTAAAAAAATTTGTCTATTTAATGTATTTTCTGCACGTGCATATGTGTATCATGTGTCTGCCTGGAGTCTGTGGCAGTCAAAACAAAACAAAACAAAACAAAACAAAAAACAAAAAGGGAGAGGGGTGTCGAATCCCCTGGAGCTGGAGTTATAGATGGTTGTGAGCCATTGTGTGGGTGTTAGACTCAAACCCAGAACCTCTGGAGCTACCTCTTCAGCTTTTTTTTGTACTTGTTTTCTGATTCATCAACCTTTACTGAGTTCTTATGAATCAAGAATTTTTTGGTCGCTAGAAAATGAAAACCCTCCACCCAGCTGTCATAGCCTCTTTGTGCCACGATGTGACAAGAATACTGCGTAGTCAGTCTGCATTTCCATTTCTACCTCTTTCAATCAATAAATTTTCTTCCCAGGGGACTAAAGTCTGATTAAAAATAACATCCTAGGGCTCCAGAGATGGCTCAGTGGTTAAGAGCACTGACTGCTCTTCCAGAGGTCCTGAGTTCAAATCCCAGCAACCACATAGTGACTCACAACCATTTGTAATGGGATCTGATGCCCTCTTCTGGTGTGTCTGAAGACAGCGACAGTGTGTGTGTGTGTGTGTGTGTGTGTGTGTGTGTGTGTGTATCATCCTAAACCCGTATATATAAAGCCAGTGAGATGACTCAACAGGTAAAAGCTTTTGCCACTAACCATAAACATGAGTTCAATCTCCTGGACCTACATGGTGGAAGGAGAGAAACATTCCTATGATTTCCACATGCAAGGAATGTACACACACAAGAGGCACACACATGCATGCATGCACATATAAAACACTACAATTATGAAAATATAATTAAAAAATAATAGTCTATTCCTGGAATTTCCAGTTATTGTAAAAAGTGAAAGAGATGACATTAGTTAAATCCTTCTGAACTACTACTGGGAAAGAGAATGAAATATCAGAAGAATATTAACCAGAAAGGCTTAGATGCATTTTATAGATTCACTTCCTCATTTATTGACATTAGATGTTGAGTTTTATATTACTTGTATTTAATTACTGGCAATTGTGTTATTAATAAAATTAAACACTATGTTTTGTTTTGTGGTCCAAAGTATAGCAGCATTGGCCTTCCCTGATGCATTTTAAAAGTTGGTTGTTGCATCTATCGTTTACCTTGTAAATATCTGACCCATAAACATTGCTTTAAACGGGGTGTGATATCCTCGCCTTTAATCCCAGCACTCAGGAGGCCAAGGCAGGCAGAGCTCTGTGAGTTTGAGGCCATTCTGGTCTACAGAGTGAGTTCCAGGACAGCTCGGGGGGGGGGGGGGAAACCCAGTCTTGAAAAATAAAGCAAACAAAAAAA
>NC_034595.1:74901153-74930116 GCF_900095145.1 Mus pahari
AAAGTTGGTTGTTGCATCTATCGTTTACCTTGTAAATATCTGACCCATAAACATTGCTTTAAACGGGGTGTGATATCCTCGCCTTTAATCCCAGCGCACACGGGAGACACGCACAAGAGGATCTCTGAGTTGGAGGCCAGCCTAGTCTACAGGCTGAGTTTCAGGGCGGGGGGGGCTACAGAGAAACCCAGTCTTGAAAAATAAAGCAAACAAAAAAACCCAAAACCAAACAAAAAACATCAACAACAAAAAGGAAGGAAGGAAGGAAGGAAGGAAGGAAGGAAGAAGAAAAAAGAAAGGAAGAAAGGAAAAGCCTACAGCTTGTATTCTTCTTATCACTTTCCCAGAACTTTCGAGAAATGATTCCTGCCTTAGGAATCTTCAGACTACTCGTGATCATTCTGATAGGTAAGTGAACTTTTCAAACACTTTACACCCTCAGTCTTATCTTCAGCCTTCACTGGAAGGGATGCTGGGTAGTCTAGCCTTGGGAAGAACTGTCCACTGGAAGAGGTACCTCGGTGACGTGCCGAGACAAGCTCTGGATGTGCTTGCTCTGTGTGTCTTGCCTCTCACAATAGCTTCACTTAAGTTTTCTGTTCCAGTCGCTTGTTTCACATGTCAGGACATATATGGCTTCTGTCTGCAAGGGAACAGCTTAAAAGCCGCTAAGATAATCTATCTTCTTCCTAAAGTTCTCAACTTTCAGCTCTTGGGGTGGTGCTTCTGCTCCACCTCCTGAGCACTGAGATAACAGACTTCTTGCTCTCGTACCTATACTGGTTCTGTACAGTGCCAGCAATCCAACCCAGGGCTCCTCACACTGCAGGCCAGCACCCACTGAATGAGTTACAGCCACAGTCTCTGCCCTGGTTTCCTTGTGCATAAGGTGGTACCATTATTCTCACTTGGCTTGCTAAGGCAGCCCTCTATCTGGTCTCTCTGTTCCTGTTCTCGCTTCCTCTTTTCCACCTAACCAGATCGATTCTTCCCCAGCACCATAAAAACAAAGCAACCCGAACATCTCATCAGATTCATGTCATCGAGGCTGGCCTCGAACTAACGGAGATCTGCCGGCCTCTACCTTTTGAGTGCTGGGATTACAGGCATTAGCCAACAAACCTGGCAATGCACACATTCCCTCTTCCACCAGGACAGTCACCTCCGTGAGTCAGGGCCATCTGGTCTGCTCTTCGCTTTCTGTCTACCCTGAGGGTAGGGCTGTTGCTTGTTTGACTGATACATCCATAAACAGGTTACTGATAATGTCCACTTCATTAAGCTCGTATGAGAACTAATGAACTGATGGAGGGAAAACTTGGAGAACAGCAACTGGTACAGCAGCAGAGTAAAGCAAGACATGGTCAAGGGGAACAAACCTCTGCCTTTTGGGGAGATCCCTGGCTTCATTGGATGTCTTCTCTTCTAGTTGTGACAGACATGGGATTTGCTCTCTACAGAAGATTCTTTGTCCCTGCAAATGGGTCTCCGGTGAGTTTTCTTTCTTCCTTCCCCCTGTTCCTTTCTGTATTTGTCTGTGTGTGTTTGTGTGTATTTGTGTGCTCTCACATGTGCATGCACACATACGTTCATGCTGTGTATGTGGAGGGCAGAAGACAACTTGCAGACTAGGTTTCTGCCTTTCATCCCGTCTCTGCCTCCAGTCTCGTTATAGAAATTCTGGGATCGCAGATACCCATTCCTGTATCCGGCTTTCTTACATGGGTTCCAGAGCTCAGTCTTAGGTTATCAGGCTTTTGAGGCAAGAGCTTTTACCTGCTGAGCCATCTCTCCAGCCTCAATTCTCTCCCCCCCCCCTTTTTTAAAAAAAGAAAAGCATATTTTCCCATCAAAAAGAGTCATCATGTAATCTCCGCATTCAGGAGGCTGAGATAGGAGGGTCTGGTGCTCTGGGCCATCCTCAGCTACATAGCAAGTTCAAGGGTAGCCCAGGCTACATGAGACAGTTTCAAAACAGCAACAATAATAACAATAAAATAAAACAAACAAGCAAAAAAGGGGGGAATATAAAATAGAGATTACAACTCCAATCTAATTAAAGTGCTCAAATTTCCCTTTGGAAGTTAAAAAAACAAAAAACAAAAAAACAATTCCTAAGATAGATCTGGGGAGATGCCTCAATGGATACAGATTCCCAACACTCAGTCCATGATGGCCAGCCTGTAGTCCCAGCCCTTGATAAGTGAAGACTGGGATCCCCAGGGCAAGTTGGCCAGCTAGGCAACCCGAATCACCGAGCTTTTATTCCAGCACTGGGAGGCAGAGGCAGGGAGATTTCTGTGAGACTGAGGACTTAGCTACACAGTGAGTTTCAGAACTAAGTATATATCTGTATCTATATCTATCTGTCTGTCATCTATCTATCTATCTATCTATCTATCTATCTATCTATCTATCTATCTATCGACCTACCTCAATATATAATAAAGTGGATGGATGGAGAGCCATTGGAGAACAGTTAGCCTCTGGCCTTCACCTACATACATGCACATGCACTTGCGTATCCATGTGTACCCATAGACATCCAAACACACATATGCACATGCACACACATATGCACAGCCACAACCTAAACAAACAATAAAATTTAAAAGTTCTGAGGAAATCAGAGTTCAGATTGCCATTTGGCTCTCAGTGTTGTCTGCCATGCTGGTAGCTATTCAAAAGCAGGTGACAAAGGCTTCCCCTGCCCACAGAAAATTAACGTATAGTGGAAAACTGGATGTAGTGGTTTGTGCCTATAATCTCAGCACTTGTGAGGACTGAAGATCATCCTCAACTGCTTCCATCGTTAGTTCAGGGCCAGAATGAGACATATGAGGCTCTGGCTTTAAAAACAACAACAACAACAAAAACGTAGATCAGAATATAGCAATGAGCCAGGCAGGCGCTTGTGACTTCAAGGCCAGCCTGGTCTACAGAGCAAGTTCCAGGACAACCCCGTGCTACACAAAGAAACTGTCTAGGGGTGGAAAGGAAGATAAAGCATTTTGTCCAAGTGCTAAAATTTTGTGTCCAAGTATACTATAAAATAAACTGACAAAAGTAATTTTCAGGTTTTTCTGGGGTTAGTCTTTGAATGGGATAGTTCGTCTTTAATTGTTATTTAATGTTATTTAATTCTGCATCTCACTTCAATGGTTTAATGGTTTTTGACAACAGAGATACCTCATGGCTAGTCCCATTGTGGTGTCTTAGCTAACTTTATGTAGAGAGAGACATCAGAAATGCAACGCTGACCAAGAGGATAAGAGTAACAGTGGGTCTGTCTTGTGTGCTTAGAGTGGGTGGGTAACATATTTTATAAGGGTTGGTTGTACACACCTACAATCCTAACACTGAGGAGACTGAGGCAGGAGACTTTGTGAGATCCAGTCCAGCCAGGGTTATATAGTAAGACCTTGTCTCAATGGAAGGAAAGAAAGAATGGAAGGAAGGAAGGAAGGAAGGAAGGAAGGAAGGAAGGAAGGAAAGAAGGAATGAAGAAAGGGAAAGGAAAGAAAAAAGGAAAGAAAAGGAAGGAAGGGAGAGAGAGGGGGAAAGAAAAAGAGAGGGGATGGAGAAGAGAGGGGAAGAAAAAGAGAGGAAGACTTGGGTTGGTAAGATGGCTCAAGTGTCCAGCACTTCCCCCACAAGCCTGGAAGCCTGTGTTCAGTCATGGAAGGCATGTGTGGGTGGAAGGAAAGACTTGACCTCACAGTTACCCTCTGTCTTGCCACATGTGCTTTGTGGCACGTGTACCCCATCATAACACGCATACACAATAATAACAAGTTACATAAACAAAAAAGAAAAAGATTTAGTTTTGTTTTTTGAGACAGGGTTTCTCTGTATAGCCCTGGCTGTCATAGAACTTACTCTGTAGTCCAGGCTGGCCTTGAACTCACAGAGATCTGCCTGTCTCTGAGTGCTGGGGCTAAAGGCATGCGCCACCCACCATGCCTGGCCACAGTTTTTGAGCTTTTTTGTGATTTACAACATCATCTTGTCTCGAGGGGCAAAGGAGTTTGTGTCTCCTCCATCTTAGCCTCAAGACCCAGACTTTAAGATGACGATGATAGTTGCACTGGAGTGGGAGATCCACAGCTAAAATACACAATTAGCATTTTCTCCATCCATTTCTATTTTTTTCCCCCTTTCTCCAAGGTGTCCTTTGCTGCTCACATTGCAGGAGGATTTGCTGGGATGTCCATAGGTTACACTGTGTTCAGCTGCTTTGACAAGACCCTGCTCAAAGACCCCAGGTTCTGGATTGCAATTGCTGCATATGTAGCTTGTCTCTTATTTGCTGTGCTTTTTAACATCTTTCTGTCCCCAGCAAACTGACTTGACTCTATTATAAGCCAGTTAATAAAAGTGTTACACCGGGGGGAAGTGGTAAGCCATGTAAAGAAACACAGATATTCCAGCAAATGCTAAGAGGATGATAAAGAAGACAGGACAGCGAATGAGCTTCCTCAGGAAGGAAGGAAGCAAAGACTGGGTCTTTCATGCACAGAGCATGTGTGTATTATCCTGTGAAGGAGACTTGATATCCTTGGGGGATGTAATTTGGAGCTTGTTTATAGGCTCCATGAGAACTGTGCTATCCTGATAATAAACATTTTTTTTCATATCTGTGCTGGACTCTTGCTTCCTGCTGTGTTGAGGTAGGGCCTTGTGTGTCATGGGGTAGCTAAGAACTTTGCTGAATCCAAGGAAGTCCTTTGATCTCTGCTTACATCTCTGCAGCTGGAATTACAGGCTTGTGCGATATCAACCTGGGGTCTCCATCCTTTAAGGCCAGCTCTACTGAGCTACAGTTCCCATGTAAAGCTCTTGACAATCACTTTTCAGTAGACAGAGCACAACTGTTGTTGTTTAAAGATTTATGTGGGGTTTTTTGTTGTTGTTGTTGTTGTTTTTTGTTTTTTGTTTTTTTTTGTTTTTTTTTTTTTTTGAGACAGGGTTTCTCTGTATAGCCCTGGCTGTCCTGGAACTCACTTTGTAGACCAGGCTGGCCTTGAACTCAGAAATCCACCTGCCTCTGCCTCCCAAGTGCTGGGATTACAGGCATGTGCCACCACCGCTGGGCTATGTTTGGTTTTTGAGACAGGGATTCTCTGTATAGCCCTGGCTGTTCTGGAACTTGCTTTGTAGACCAAGCTGGCCCTGAAATCACAAGGTCCTTCTGCTTCTGCCTCCAGAGTGCAGGGATTAAAGGCATGGGCCACCATGACTGGCAAGACTTACTTTACTTCTATGTGTTTGAATGTTTTGCCTGCATGCATGTTTGTGTACCATATGCATGTACTGGATCCCCTGGAACTGGAGTTACGAATGGCTGTGAGCTACCATAATGGGTGTTAGGAATCAAACCTGGGTCCTCTTTAGTAGCAACAAGAACTTCCAAACACTGAGCCATTTGTCCTGCCCCAAGCAAGACTGTTGTGTTTTGTATATATAGTTGCTAATTTTTTCAACTCAGAAATGTAGATAATACATTGTTCTGTATCTTAGAGATGAGGCTATGGGAATGCCTAAAACACCAAAGTACAATTGCATACTTGTGGGTTTACAGCCACAGATTCAACTGACCTATACTATAAATATTTTAAAATGCCATCTGTACTGAATATTTATAGATGTGCGCATGCGTGCATGTGTGTGAGTGTGTGTGTGTGTGTGTGTTTGTATGTGTGTATTTGTAGGCATGTGCACTATAGCACACAAGTAAAGTAAGTGGAGGTTAGAGGGCAACCTTTAGAAGGGAATTGGTTGGTTTTTATTATTATTATTATTGGATATTTTCTTTATTTACATTTCAAATGTTATCCCCTTTCCCAGTTTCCCCCCTCCCAGTACCCCCATCCCATACTCCCTCTCCCTGCTTCTATGAGGGTGCTCCTCCACCCACCCACACACTCCCGCCCCCTCCCCCTTCAATTCTCCTACACTGGGGCATCTATTGAGCCTTCATCGGACCAAAGACCGCTCCTATTCCATCTTGGTACCAGCTTCCATCTTAAAGATGAAAAGCCTGAGAACTTGACCTGCAGCAGAACTCAGGCTGCACCCAGTCACCTGGAAGGACCCCACGGCTTGTCCTTAGCTACTTCCTAGCAACGGTCAATCAAGGATTAGTCTGTTTCAGGTGTACTTTCAGACTGTGATTGTATAGGGCCCTGCTTCAGAGCACCCGTTGACTTACAGTCATTCTATTAGATGCTTGCCAGACTGGACACCCCCTCCCTCACCCCATCACTTGCTCCCATTTTCCTATTAAAAACTTGTTCTGCTGAGGGATTGAGGCTGCGCCACCTTCCCTTCCCATCCTGCTGTGTCAGGTTGGGTTGGAGGAGAGCCCAAGCCCGAGCTTGTAATGAAGAGAGCCTAATGCTATTACATCGGAAATGGCTCTTTGGTGGTCTTTTGGGGTTCACGAACTCTTCCTGTCACAACACTTCCACCATGTGGGCCCCAGGGATCAAACGTACATCACCAGGCTTACCAAGAAGCATCATTACCCACTGGGGCATTTTGCCAGCTCATCTACCTTTATTTCTTATTTTATTTTTACAGAGGATATAATTTATTGTTGCTTACAGTTGCACAGGGGTAAAAGTCCATTGTGGTTCTCAGTGGTGCTTTGTGTTTTAAAAAGTATGGTTTCGCCGGGCGTGGTGGCACACACCTTTAATCCCAGCACTCGGGAGGCAGAGGCAGGTGGATTTCTGAGTTCGAGGCCAGCCTGGTCTACAAAGTGAGTTCCAGGATGGCCAGGGCTACACAGAGAAACCCTGTCTTAGTCAGGGTTTCTATTCCTGCACAAACATCATGTCCAAGAAGCAAGTTGGGGAGGAAAGGGTTTATTCAGCTTACATTTCCATACTGCTGTTGATCACCAAAGGATGCAGGACTGGAACTCAAGCAGGTCAGAAAGCAGGAGCTAATGCAGAAGCCATGGAGGGATGTTCTTTACTGGCTTTCCTCTCCTGGCTTGCTCAGCCTGCTCTCTTATAGAATCCAAGCCCAGAGATGACAGCATCCACAAGGGGCCTCTCCCCCTTGATCATTAATTGAGAAAATGCCCCACAGCTGGATCTCAAGGAGGCATTTCCCCAACTAAAGCTCCTTTCTCTGTGATAACTCCAGCTGTGTCAAGTTGACACAAGACTAGCCAGTACAAACCCTGTCTCGAAAAACTAAAAAAAAAAAAAAAAAGTATGATTTTGTCTTACTTCCCAAAGACTCTTGGTTACGCTCATCCTTTTCAGCCCCCAAAATGCTTCCTGTATTTTCTTTAGTTCATATATAGTATATATTCTTTTATCTTTAATCTTTTACAGTCTAGTCGCTGTTCCCCCTCTCAGTCTGCTCACTGACAGTTCCTCTTCCCATTCCTCCTCTCCCCTGCTCCCTTCCCCCCCATCTCAAAGAGGATGTCCCCAACTCCCTTCCTATCCTGCCAGGCCTCCCCATTCCCTGGGGGTTAGGTGCATCACTTCTCACTGAGGTCAAACCAGGCAGTCCTCTGCTGTATATGTGTCAGGAGGGCCTCATATTAGCTGGTGTATGCTGCCTAGTTCATGGCTCAGTGAGAGATCTCTGGGGTCCAGGTTAGTTGAGACTGCTGGTCGTCCTTAGGGGTCTCCCTCCTCCTCAGCTTCTTCCATCCTTTCCCTAATTCAACCACAGGGGTCCCCGGTTTCTGTCCATTACCTTTATTTTTATTTCTTTTGAAACAGTCTCTCCCCCAACCCCTCCCTTCAGACACACACAGAAGAGGGCATCAGGTCCCATTACAGATGGTTGTGAGCCACCATGTGGTTGCTGGGAATTCAACTACAGGACTTTTGGAAGAGCAGTCAGTGCTTTTTATCTGCTGAGCCATCTCTCCATCCCCGAGACATTTTTCATGGACTCCAGAACTTACCTTTTTAGCTTAGCTGGCCAGCCAGCCTCTAGGATGTCTGTCTGTCTGTCTCCCCCCACCCCCGCCTCCAGCACTGGGATTGTAAAGCGAGCTGCTCTGCCTTTCACTGGGTGTTTGGAACTTGCACTCAGATATGAGTATGCAGTAAACACTGTGTCCTAACCCAGCTACCCAGCTTTTAGGCTATGTGTGTGTTGCACACACATTTGGAAACCCTAAAGGGTTGAACCACACCCCTCTTAAAAGATTTTTTCACATTAACTATATGTAGCTGTGTGCACCTGAGTGCAGGCGCCCTTAGAAGCATCATAGGTCTTTGGTGCTGGAGTTAGAGTCTCATCAGGGTCACCTGACCCAGGAGTTGCTAACCAAACTCAGGTCCTCGGGAAGAGAAGTGCTTCTGATCACTGAGCCATTTCGTCAGCCCCTACTCCAATTTTATTTTTATTTAGATTTTGTATGGCCCCGACTATCTTAGAACTGGCTCTGGAGACCAGGCTGGCCTTGATCTCATAAAGATCTGCTTGGCTCTGCCTCCCTAGTGCTTAAAGGCATGTGTCACCACCACCTGGCCAATCTTTAAGTTTTACTTTTGAGAGTTTTGCCTGCAGCGATGGACATACACTGTACACATGGCCAGACCCCCTGGAGCTGGGGTTGTAGATGATCGTGAACCACCGGATGGATGCTGGCAATTGTCCTCTGCAAGCGTAGCCAGTGTTCTTAACTTCTGATCCCTCTCTAGCCCTACATCCAGTTTTAACCAATACATATTTTTAAGGCTTTTACAAAGACCAGAAGGCTTAAACATATATTGATTTATTTGACGACAATAACCAGATGAAGGCTCTTGGCCGAGTAACAATCTTCATGTACTTGGCTTCATTCTTTACTTGTAATCTCTGCCAAGATCTGAAATCACATGGGGATAAAAACTCAAGATACACACAGTGACCCTTTTCAAGCCATCTAATGAGTCCAAGGGCTGAAGATGCTAGAAAAGTGGGCAGTTCAGAACCAGGCTTGTTGAGAAAGCCTTGCTTCTTGTTTGCCAAGATGTTCCATTCCTGAAGTTCTGCCTTAGCAATCTTAATTCTCAGACATTTTCTAAATTTATTTTATGAGTGCTCTATCTGCATGTACACCTGCATCCCAGAAGAGGACATCGGATCCCATTACAGATGGTTGTGAGCCACCATGTGATTGCTGGGAATTGAACTCAGGACCTTTGGAAGAACAGCTAGTGCTCTTAACCTCTGAGCCATCTCTCCAGCCCTGAAACATTTCTTGAAAACACACTGAGGTGAAAAGGTAAGAGGAGACAGCAAGCTGCTTCCAGGTTGCTCCTTAATTCTCTGCAAGGAAGAGTTTCCATATAACTCACCCAGTAAACACTGTAACAGAGGAGGGAGAGGCCACAGCAACAGTATCAAACATACAAAATAGTCAGTACAGGCTGCCATCAATAAACAAAACAGCTCATTAGACTCTCTCAAAGTTACATGGATCAACAGTTAGAGAGCATCATATTATAGACATAATACTGTTTATTTACAAGCACAGAATTATCAGTGACCTTATAGCTAACATAGCTGTCTTGGTAAACAATCCTAGTTTGAGCTATGGACTAGTTAGTACTCTGGACGTACCTATGAAATTGTTGGGTAGACAGAAGACAGGCATTAGCAGGCATGGAGGCCACTGAGGATGGACCCCTCCCTCAGCATCAGCTTTGGATGATGTTTCCTTGGTAATAAGCAAGGGAATTGTAACAATTGTCCGTCCTTAAGATTCAAAATACCCTTTGAAATAGAGGGGGATGGAGGGACCAAGGCTAGTTCCTACTGGTCAAAAGAACATAGAGTTCTACCTCTGGCTCTGGGTGCTGACATGACACCTGTCCTGAAAGGGAGAGCACTGTGTATTATTGTCCCCTCCCTCCTTCCAGGTCTCTCCTTGTGGTTTGCCCGCTTTTACGATTTCTAACAGAAAAGCAGTGTTGTGCCCTCTACTCGCCTTTCTATCTTTTATCAAAAACTTAATGAAGTGGAAACATGTCCACCCTGATCATCAGGGTGGTCTGTGTTCGATGGAGATCACCACCCATGCAGCTTTATGCAGACCCCCACCACTGAGCCTGCTTGCTCTTTTTGGACCCTGACTCCATAAGGAGTACCATCTTCCTCTTCTGCATCTCCATCCTCCCAGCCGCTGGCAAGACTTCCAGCAAGCTTGCCCTGTTTTTCTTTCAAAACTGCAATAAAATGGTCCTCAAGCTTCCTTCTGAATTCATCTGAACAACCTTTTTATGAACAAAATTCATAAAGGACCAATAATGCTGCTCTTCTGTTAACATATCCATGTATCCAAATATCTAATTTTAAAACATGCTTTAAATGAAATGTAGGGTCAGACATGGTGGTGCATGCCTTTAATCCCAGCACTCCAGAGGCAAAGACAAGCAGATCTCTGTGAGTTTGAGGTCAGCGGATCTATGCAGTGGTTTCCAGGACCAGCCAGGGCTACATAGTAAGTCCTTGTCTCAATACAAAAATCAGTAATAATAATAATAATAGTAAATGAATTATAAATGAGCTGCAAAAAAAAATAAATGAGCTGCAGAATTATCATGTCTCAATATTGACAAACGATATTGCATTTCATTTAGACGAAGACCCAGAATTCATGCAAAAGTATCTTTACCATAGGACAATCCTAAAATTAATCTTTGGAATTTAAAGTTTGCCTAGCAAAAAGCAGTGTGGAGATTTTCGAGTACTTCATAAAAGCACTCTTTCAACAGTTAGGCTATAAGTTTTCTCTCTTATAAATCCTATGAGATTTTTCTCTCAGCCTTGCTACGAACCTCCCTACGTCAGAAACACAGATGGCCACATTTCTGTCTTTCCCCAAGGATAGAATTTACTGAATGGCAATAAAGCCACAAGGTTTAGCAGTTTCCTTTACATTTTCTTTTCCACTTAAAAATATAAAAGCACGTGATATGTGTGCGTTGTCTCTGGGGGCGGGGTCTGCGAGCTGTGAGGGCAGGTGCTCAGGGTCCTGATCCTGTCAAATCTGCTGGAGATGGAGCTCTGGGTGGCTGTAAGCCACCTGATGTGGGTGCAGGGGACGGGATCCAGCAGACTCTCAACCATCTCTGGTTCTAGGTCATCAGTTTCTGTCATCTGTCTAGCCTGGCCCAGGTGAGTGCACACTCTTTCATTCTGACCTTAATTACTAGAGTTAACTCTCATATCGCAGCAAATGTCTCTATATATGTGTCCATAGGTTACAGGAGGAGCTGTAGCGTTCAAAATGTTTCACAAGTGGGCTGAGGAGGCATCTGTACTGATGTGATAACGGGCCAGGCCAGTGTTGGGAGGGGGCTGCTGCTGGAGCTGCTGGATCAGGAGAGCCACAGGGCAGCAAAAGTTTAACTGTGAGGTGAAAGCAAGAAATAGGAGAAATGGCAGTCCAGGGACAGCTGGGCAAATGAACGCCAGGCTGTGTTCAAAGCAGGGGACAGAACTAACCCAAAACTCGGAGGATATTCGGGAATCCTCGGTCCTTGATGTACATCCTAGGTGTCAGGTAGCAGGTTGAGGTGAGAACATACCATCTTGTATTAGGAGGCCATCAGTTTATGGGAGTTCAAGTGGAGGATCTGCACCCTTTCCTTAGTTGGATGTACCTAACAAGCTCTTGGGTCTGGTTATCCTGACATGTACAGTTTTAATGCTTCCCTGTGCCCCTACAGATTCAAATCTACCTAAGACTCTTTCTGGTTAGTCTGTGATGGCTGGGTGGTAGACATGTAGATTCTGTCCACCCAGGGGGGCCGCTGCCACCCTTATTGCTCAAAACATTTTTGTAAAGGCAGGCATGCCAAGAAGTAAAAAAAGAAATCCCAGCCAGGCATGGTGGCTCACACCTTTAATCCCAGCACTCAGGAGGCAGAGGCAGGTGGATTTCTCAGTATGAGGCCAGCCTGGTCTACAAAGTGAGTTCTACGACAGCCAGGGCGACACAGAGAAACCCTTTCTCAAAAAAAAAAAAAAAAAAAAAGCGCCAAACTGAAGGAGCCAGAGGGGTTTGTTCCAGGCTGCTTTAGGTGTCACTATAGCCACCATAGAAAAGACATCATGTATTTTATGGTCATGTTACAACAGTGATCTGCTCGATACCCCTGCCTCCCTAACTCAAAGGTTCTATGGAGCACAACCCAAGAAGCCTTCCCGGTCACAGGCCAGATGCTGGCATGGTCTAAGACCCATCCAGTCACAGGCCAGATGCTGGCATGGTCTAAGACCCATACAAATGATATAATGGTTAAAAAAAAAAAATCTATAAAACTGAAACAGCTCAGAAGAATCAAGAAAGACAAAGCCAATCACAAAATAAAGTCACCAAAAATGGCTCCAAAGGAACCCAAAGTGCTCAAAGGAGCCCCTAACAAAATGGAAGGCGATGTGTGAGTGAGTGAGGCACAGTGAATGGGAGATTCAGCCAAACTTTCTAAAGAGTTGCAAACAAATTCTAAAACCTCAAAGAGGCAAAAACCAGAGAGTGCTGGATGAAGTAGAAACAGTATAAATAAAATAAAAAATAAATTCCTTGGAATAAAGCTATTTTGGCGGCTGCTTTGACCAATCTTTCTGTTGGGGTTATCTTGCTGTGAACAACTGCCACTCAAAATGTTCTGGCTGGCTGACCAAAACAGTTACTGCTATTATTAAGGACAAAAGCTATATCTTGACATCTCTAACTAGCCAGGTCTGATTATCCATCTCCAATTCCCCAGACGACCCTGTCTCTTGTCTCTGGCCGTGTGCCCATCACACACATTTCCTATCCATAGGATGTCAGTGCCCCTTCATAGACAGGTGGACACTGCTATTCCTAACATCAAGAGTCATGGAGACCAAAGACTGGCATGAGCTTCAGCCTAAATCACAGCGGTCTTCCTGTCTTCCCTGTCTCTGCCCACTTACATTCTAGACAGGCAGGGTGGCTAGAGCTGGGGGGTTCATCAGTTCACAGACCAGGGCAAGGGTGCAGTGTGGGTGCCAAAGCCTGGGGAAACTCTGGTAATGAGCATTGAGCTCCCACACTCCAAAAACAGGAGAGCAAGTTTTATTGTGAGCCCCAAAGAATTTGGAAGCCATGTCTTGGGCCTTAACCCTTGGACGTCGGACTTCTCAGGGTTGCTGCCCTGCCAACACTAGGGTAAACTATGGGCTGGCTGGGCATAATTGACTCACCTTTCCCAGCTACCAGGGAAACCGGAACATAGTCTCCTATAGGTGAGTGCCAGAGCCCTCATCCTGGTCACTTGCCTTCTTCAGAGCAGTTCCATATGGGCATGGAGATTGCCTGCTTCACACCCTAGCGCCAGTGTACAGAAGTCCATCTCAAGTCCTTACCCCCAGCAACTGAGGAAGATCTCAAGAGAGGCTGGGATGCCTATCCAGGGTCAGCCCTGCTTCTGTCAATATGCATAGGGTGCAGCTCGCGTGGAGCTCATGTTCTGACACCTGGAGAATGCATACGCTGGTCTCCAGCTGGTGGTGGTCATCCTGTCTGGCAAAAACTCCTGTGTATGCAGAAGTCAAGTGTGTGGGGGACACAGAGCTGGGGAAGCATCTCTGTCAGATGCGTGGAGTGAGGGGGTGGGCTTGCAGAGTGTAGTAGAAGTTATCTTCAAAAGTCATGTATATTTTTCCCAGCAAAAAGCCTGAGGCAGTAACAACCATTGAGACCTATTTAAGAGTAGGGACCAGGGCTTTGCTCCGCAAAATGAACAGAAAAATAAAGCCATTCAAACCCACAAGATACTAGGAAGATACAGGAACAAGAGGTACCCACAGAAGCCAAAACCAAATATACATTAAAGTTGGCTAGATTCTTTTTTTTTTTTTTTTCAGGAAAGAGCCAGGAGGTGGTGTGGAACTTTTTCAGAGGATGAGGTAAGATACAACAAAGAAGAGTGCCACAAGTAACAGACAGATACACCAAACCAGTGACCTCGAAGGACACATCTCAGAGGGCATAAAGATCCAGCTGAAATCCACTTAGTGTGGGCAAGAAGTACGTGTCAAGTTGAAAGAACTATTGCCATCATAGAAAGAAAACGGAAGCCAAGGTCGCCAGATTCCTCCAACTTTAAGACCTTGAGGGTAACCTGTTCTGTGAGGCCGCCTCGCTGGGACGTGAAGCAGGGGGGTGGGGTGAGGTGGGGGGAGGGGGGATGAATCGCGGAGGCGTGGAGGGCGCCTGGAGCGCGCGACCGACCATCTGCAATAGTGGAGCACATGACCCAGCACTTTAAAACCCAGATCTTGGGGCTGGTGAGATGGCTCAGTGAACAAGACCACTGATTGCTCTTACGAAGGTCCTGAGTTCAAATCCCAGTAACCACATGGTAGCTCACAACCATCCGTAATGAGATCTGATGCCCTCTTCTGGTGTGTCTGAAAACAGTTACAGTGTACTTACACTGTAAATCAATCAATCAATCAATCAATCTTTGGGTCAGAGCGAGTGGGGTCGACCAGAGCGTCAGAGCAAGCAGAGGTCCTAAATTCAATTCCCAACAACCAGATGAAGGCTCACAACTACCTATACAGCTACAGTGTGTACTCATAGACATAAAATAAATAAATCTTTAAAAAACAACGACAACAACAAAACCAGATCTTTGGGGACTGAAAGCCGGTGTTTGATGGAAGAAAGAATCCGTACACAGCAGTGCCCCTTCCAATCGGCAGGGACAAGGTGGAACTGGAGGTCACACTGCCAGAAGGTAACCATCAAGGGGGTGTTGAGCATGAGCCTGCTGGAGTTACACCATGCACTTTCGGGGCAGCTGCCCAGGGTACTCTGCGAGACGATCCAGGCCCTGCCCTGGACGTTGTCAGTAGGTACTTGCCATCCATGAGGTACACTCCTGTCAGCTATTCCTTCTTCACTGCATCTGAAGGCTGTTCCAACCCTCTGGGTTGGGGCAAAGAAGTGTGGTTTGGCTTCCATCATTCTGTCTGACCTTCTCTTTGGAAAATGATGGTGAATATTGATGTATTGGCAACAGCGTTTTACAAGGCACAGCTAGTGACCGAGTTTGTGACGTTTTGGATTTTAAAAGTATTGAAGAACAACAAAAATTTCTGACAGATCCCCAAAGGGTAAAGTTTACCAAAGAAATTAAAGGTCCAAAGGTGGAGATAACGCACTGTGGTCGGATGAAGAGGAACTACAGTGTCTGCAATGTAACCCGGCGGCCTGCTAGTCATCAAACGTTCCCACTGCAGCAAGAGAGAGGGCAGATGGTGGAGTGTACAGTGGCCCAGTACTTCAAGGACAGGCACAAGCTGGTTCTGCCCTACCCCTACCTCCCGTGTTTACAAGTTGGACAGGAGCAGAAACACACCTACCTTCCTTTGGAGGTCTGTAACATAGTTGCTGGACAGAGATGTATAAAAAAAACAATCAGACCATGATCAGAGTAACTGCCAGGTCAGCACTCAGTTTGCAAGAGGAGATCAGCAAATTGATGCCAAGTGTAAGTTTCAATACAGACCAGTTTGTTTGTGAATTTGGAATCATGGCAAAGATGAAAGGTGTAACTGTGCAGCTTCTGCAGCCACCCTCCATCCTCTATGGGGGCAGGAATAAAGTCATTGCTGCCCCTATCCAGGGTGTGTGGGACAGGAGAAACAAGCAGCTCCACACGGGCATGGAGATCAAGGTGTGGGCCATCGCCTGCTTCACACCCTAGCGCCAGTGTACAGAAGTCCATCTCAAGTCCTTACCCCCAGCAACTGAGGAAGATCTCAAGAGAGGCTGGGATGCCTACCCAGGGTCAGCCCTGTTTCTGTCAATATGCATAGGGTGCAGCTCGTGTGGAGCCCATGTTCTGACACCTGGAGAATGCATACGCTGGTCTCCAGCTGGTGGTGGTCATCCTGTCTGGATGCGGAAGTCAAGTGTGTGGGAGATACAGAGCTGGGGATGGCCACACAGTGCATCCAGATGAAGAACGTGCAGAGGCCCATGCCACAGACCCTATCCAATCTCTGCTTAAAGATCAGTGTCAAACTGGGAGGCGTCAACAACATCTTGCAGCCACAGGGCAGACCTCCAGTATTCCAGCAGCCTGTCATCTTCCTGGGAGCTGATGTCACCCACCCACCAGCTGGGGCTGGAAAGAAACTTTCGATTGCTGCCATTGTGGGCTGTATGGACGCACACCCCGACCGCTACTGTGCCACCATGCAAGTGCAGCAGCACCGACAGGACCTGGCTGCTATGGTGCGAGCTGCTCATTCAGTTCTACAAATCTACACGCTTCAAGCCCAGCCACACCCTCTTCTCCCGAGATGGCGTCTCCAAGGGCCAGTCCCAGCAGGTTCTCCACTGTGAGCTCCTGGCTATCAGAGAGGCCTGCATAAAGCTGGAGGACTCTCAGCCAGGGATCACGTTCATCGTGGTGCAGAAGTGGCACCACACGCACCTCTTCTGCACAGACAAAAAAACGAGCGGGTTGGAAAGCGTGGGGACATGCCAGCAGGCACAACTGTAGACACAAAGATCACCCATCCCACTGAGTTTGACCTGTGCAGTCATGCCGGCATCCAGGGGACAAGCCGACCTTCCCACTACCACATGCTTTGGGATGACAATCGTTTTTTCTTCTTATGAGCTGTAGATTCTGACCTTCTGTGTCACGCATGTGTGCGCTGCACACGCTCAGTGTTAATACCTGTGCCAGCTTACTATGCTCACCTGGTGGCTGCCCCAGCCAGGTACCACCTGGTGGATAAAGAACATGACAGGTGAGTGTCATGCACCTGGCAGGGGGTTAAGACAAGGCTGGCTTCTCAGGGGCTGTGATGGTTGCTTTTCATACACATGTCTGATTCCAGTGCCTCGCTTGGTATCCAGGAAAAGACTGCATCCTTTCCCTCTTCTTTCCCGTGTCTCTGCAGCGCTGAAGGAAGCCATACCTCTGGGCAGAGCGGCAGGTGAGATCACCAAGCGCTGGCCAAGGCGGTCCGGTCTACCACGACACACTGCGCACCATGTACTGTGCTTGATACGTTGTACTGTTTAGCGATTGAATACCAAGTTGGATTCACAGGAAACCAGTTACACTCAGACCAACAGATGCCCAGCCTTTCTGTAACAGCCAGCATCGAACATGAGATAGAGGTCTTTGGTTTTATTAGATCCTCCGTTTTCCAGAATGCCTTCCGTCCCAGATGTCAGACTTGGATTTTGAACTGCAGGTCTGTATGAGACCCCAGTGTAGGAAACATGGTTTGCCAAATCTATAAGCTGCTCATCGAGAGTCCCGTTTCCTAAAAACAACAACAACAACAACAACAAAAAACATAACAAAATGTCCTAAAATCAGTCTATGAACTCTCAGGGCTTTAAAACAATTTAAAAAAAGAAAAAGAAAAAAAAAAAGACCTTCTTTGAAAGAGCAATGAGGAATCGGGCCTGTCACTGAGGAAGAAACCAAATCAAGTCTGCTAAAGAGGAGGAAGGGCCATGGGGCTTGGAGGAGTTTTCGGCCAAAGAGCATCAGGAGTAGTTCTGTCCTGGTATTGAGGGGGGTTGACTGTAGCCACTGGCTCAGGACTGTCCCAGAACGCCACAAGAAGCCTGTTTGATGAAGGATAGGTAGTAGCCAGACCCCCCAAAATCTGAGGCATTCCAGTAATGCTGAAAAAAGTGGTGTCTGGATGAGTGGGGTGCTCCGCAGAGCCTCACAGGGTAAAGCCACAGATGCAGTGAAGTCAGAATTAGTGCACGTGGGGAGGCTGGCTTAAGGCTGGCGAGATGAGAATCTGAGAGGCTGGAGGTGTGGGGTGGTGAATGTCACATCAGCTTATGAGAAAGAGGTGGACTATCCAACAAGAGAAGAAAACACCCACTGTCAGGTAGCTCTGAAAATCTCCATGGAAACCAAGTGTTGGGCAGTCAATGGTGGGTAGGCACACTTGGCCTTGAAAGGAATCATTTCTTTCTAAACCTCTGATGGCCAGTCTCTGGGAAATAATGCTATGTCGATTTCATGTAGTGAATTTTAGAACCCCTTTTTTGGGGGGTGGCAAGAACATTACAACAGTTGACACTAGAGAAGTAGAGGCAATTCATCTTTCCTGTCCAGAACGCAAGGGGAAGCCCGGTCATGCCGTCAGAACTTCATTAGGGTGACTTGGGCACCTGGCACAAAAATCAGAGCAACCAAATGCCAGCGCCTGTGGCATCTATGTCTCTGAGCTTTCACCGCCTTCCTTCATCTAGAAAGAATAAAATGACATGTCTGCTTTCCCTTAATGAAAATGAAGACAAACCAGAGGGAATCTATTTTCCAAGCATTTTGAATGTGTGCTGGAAGGTTTCCTTGCTCCACAGCCTAGTGACCCCTGTAGCCCACACAAACCCCTGCTGCCTTCCTGTTAAGTAGGCTCTGATCCGGTTCTGAAGTCAGGTTCCTCCCCAGAGCCCATGTGGCTTGGAGACACGTGGGTGCTGGCCCTCCTGGTATTGCTTAGAGTTGTTTGCTCGGAGGGCTGGACTCTTGAACTCTGGGTGTGCCCATGGCACCATGCAAAAGGATGAGGGTTCCAGGTTCCTCTGGAACATTCTTCCCCTGCCTCAAGACTTGGAGGATTTTGAGGCTGTGCTTCTGACTGGGGCAACACTTCTATGACAAAGATCTCCTTTCTTAGAGACAACTCCTGAAGGGCACCCTGGACTTTAGCTTTTGGATCTTTTCTGGCCAGCTCTCCAGAGACTGGGCTGTGCTCATTACACCCAGCTGAGAATACTTCTTCAGCGTCACACTGGCAAGTCTATGGATCGTGACCCTCAAGGACACCCCCACTCCTTGGGTTCAAACATCAGGGCTTTTAGAAAGTTCCCTCCTCCAGTAATTGGTGGATGCCCTGGTCCTTAACCGATGGTTTCTATCCCAGAAGATCCGGTAGATGGGAGAGACATCTATTTCAAAATAGATGTGTCTTGAAAGACACCATAAGGGATCCTTTTGAGGATTTATCCTTTAGAAATTGTTCCACATACTTCAAGCCATTGACCGAAGTCCCAGGTTCTTTACAAATGTCCCACCAAAGGAAGTCCTTGAAAAGGAGGCAATTTCAAAGGTGCAACTTAACCTCTTTTGAGGATGAACATCTGGCCTCTGCACGGGAAGATCCTTATGAGCAAATGGAAACCTTGTGCAAAAGCCATTCCCCCAGTGGTTTCCCATAATCGTCAGCACCATCGTGGGCCCACTGCAGATGCTCCTATGTAGAAATCCGTGTTTTAAAAAGATATCTCTTAAAACGTTACAACCTTAAATCGCTGAAGGATGAATTGTTGCCTTCCAATTCCTTTTGAGGAGAAAGAGGTCCCTTTTAGAAGTTGTATCCTGAGTCTCTTGCCAACAAATAGGACCCCCAATAGGAATTATGCCTATGAAGGGATCCCCAATGGGAACTGTGGTCTTTGACCATCCATCTCAACAAGAGAGAGGCCAGTTCAATCAATACGGCTTTACCACTTTGGTTAATTCTAAAAGCACTGGGATGAGTTTGAACCTCCGACCTTGTGTGTTGGGTTCCAGTTTTTTAGGCTCATACTCAAGCCGGCACTCCTCTCCTTTGTACCCCTTCTTTTTCTCCTTCCTTCCCTGCCCTTCCTCACTGTCCCCAGTTGGAGATGGCTCCTCCAGTAACTGCCATGCGCGAGCAAGGTAAGGCCTCAGCGGCTGCTGCTGCTAACGGTAGGTAGAACGACCCTGGTGGGCGCTGGCTGCGCGGGGCGGCGCTAGAACGACCCTGGTGGGCGCAGGCTGCGCGGGGCGGCGGAGGCGCAGAGCGGGCGGCCCTGAGGGTGGAGATTCCGACTCCGGCGCTCAGTTCAACAGCGGACTGTTGAAGACCACAGAGCCGGGATCTGCACAGCTATTTTGAGTACCTACTGCTCCACAGGGCGTTGCTGAGTCCCTAGACCAAGTTCTCTGGTTTGGTGGTTACCTACCCACTCTGCCAGGATGCTTCTCTAACCCTCCCCACCCCCGCCAAATGAGGCGCCACAAAGGGCGGGTCCTCAATGGAGGCCCATTTGACCCCAGAACCTCAGGGTTACAGGGTGGTGATTGGCCCAACAGCGGTGACTGTGGTAGCTAGTGTTCTTGCCTAGCTTTCCCCAATTTGCCCTGGGGGGGGTGGTGTTAGCCTCTTTCAAAGCTGTTCACCCTTGGAGGGCATTCCCTATCTGACTATGACATTCTTAGCTTTGGGGTGGTGAGAGATAGTGGTCTCTTAAGGATACATTTGAGTATTAAACAGAAAGTATTTTTTTTTTAAAGATTTACTTATTTATGTATATGAGTGCTCTATTTGCATGTATGCATGCACGACAGAAGAGGACCGGGCATCGGATCCCATTATAGATAGTTGGGAGCCACTATGTGGTTGCTGGAAGAGCAGCTGGTGTTCCTAACTACTGAGCCATTTTTCTTTCCTGCCAGAAACAAAATGTTTTAAAGACTTATTTAGCTGGGCATGGTGGTGCATGCCTTTAATCCCAGCACTCGGGAGGCAGGGGCAGGCAGATTTCTGAGTTCAAGGCCAGCCTGGTCTACAAAGTGAGTCCCAGAACAGCCAGGGCTATACAGAGAAACCCTGTGTAGTGGCTATTCCTGGTTGTCAACTTGACTATATTTGAAATGAACTACAATCCAGAATTGGAAGGCTCACCAATGAACCTAATCTGGAGGCTGGGAGATAGAAGTTTCTGATCTGGATCTTGGTATGGAGATCTTGAGACACAGTGGTGATTGAATCCAGAAGATTAAGACAGGGAGATCTCTGAGTTCAAGGTCATCTGGGATTAAAGGTGTGGTAGCACACACCTTTAATCTGGGCTACACCTCCTGCTGGAGACCATATAAGGACATTGGAAGAAGGGAGTCTGGCTCTCGCTCTTTCGCCTTCTTGCTGTGTGGGACTCAGCAACTGCTAGATCCTTGGACTTCCATCCACAGCTACTACTGAACCATTGTTGGGATTTGGACTGCAGACTGTAAGTCATCAATAAATTCCTTTATTATATAGAGCATATCCGTAAGTTCTGTGACTCTAGAGAACCCTGACTAATACACCCTGTCTTGAAAAATCAAAAAAAGAAAAAGAAAAAGAAAGAAAGAAAGAAAGAAAGAAAGAAAGAAAGAAAGAAAGAAAGAAAGAAGCCCAGGAGCTGAGAGTTATCAGGGCTGTGAGCTACCATGTGGATTCTGGGAACCAAAACCTAGTCCTCTTGCAGGAGCCAATCAGTGCTGATGAATCATTTTTCTGGCACCAATTTTAAGACACTGACTGTGTCACAATCATGCTAGGTCAGACACAGAGGTGGGCAATGAATGACTTATTGTAGAGTTTTCGGTAAACTGAGCATATGAAAATGCATCCAGGGGCTGGTGAGATGGGTCAGTGGGTAAGAGCACCCGACTGCTCTTCCAAAGGTCCGGAGTTCAAATCCCAGCAACCACATGGTGGCTCACAACCATCCGTAACAAGATCTGACGCCNTCTTCTGGAGTGTCTGAAGATGGCTACAGTGTACTTACATATAATAAATAAATAAATCTTAAAAAAAAAAAAAAAAAAAAGAAAGAAAAAGAAAAAGAAAATGCATCCAGTTCATGAAATACAGGGTATTCTAAGCGACTAAAGTAGCCCAAGATCACTTGACTCTGGTCTAAAACATTTTAACACCATCCATAATCTTGAAGTTTGGTCATTTGGCCTTGTGGAATCAGATTCTAACAGAGGTGTAGCTTCTCCCACTCCCCCTTTTTTTTCTTTTTCATTCGTCTCCCGCCTTCTTCCTTTCTTCTGGGAACTGTAGTTCACAAAAGCCGGGTACACAGGTACAGACATTCTTCCCATGTTACCACCGGTGTCCAGTATCTTCTCCTGTTAGGAGCCACTGCTGGAGTGCACAGAGTTAGCAAGTGTGAATATCATTTAACACAATTAGTAATCAAACAGCAGGACAGGAGGGCGCATGCCTTTAATCCCAGCACTTGGGAGGCAGCTCTCTGTGAACTGGAGGCCGGCCTGGTCTCCACAGGGAGTTCCAGGACAGCTGAAACCATGTAGAGCTATTAAACAGTTCGGGGTCAGAGGACACCATCTCAATGAAGTGTCTTAAATTATGCCCCCTAGTGAGAAGGGCTAGGCTGATTCCATGACAGGCTTTAAATTGGCAGTTAAGGAAACTAGGCCTAAATCTCTGTTTCCAAGAACTGGGTAATTCCAGGCAAGTCCAGGCCTCAGAAGCTGCCCCACCACCTGGCCTGAGGCAAGGACGATGGGTCAGCAGCAGTTCCCAGACTTCCTCGGCTACTTCCTCAGCAACAGTTTCCAGACCTCCTCAGCAAGTCTCCAGCCCCTACAACCTGGTGATGGAGTGTCCACAGAAATGGATCCAACAGATTAACATAGAGGTTGACTTACTATGGAATTCCCTAATATGCTTTAAATCAGGCCTGCAAGCTCACTTGGGGTGTCTCTCTAATTTGGTAATGGGAGATTCCAGCATTCTCGACTTCTGCAGGACAAAACACTCCTTGCGTTTACATACTGTTTGATGTAATTCAATTCAGGGTGTCATTCTTCAGCGAATCAAAGATGCCTACATAAGAAGGGTTGTAAAACACAAAATGTCATCAACAGTTAACATCATTTCACTGAAAAACTATGTAGCCAGCCTGCACAGGAACTCTCAAAACAAAATTTAGGATCTTTGGTTCACTAGGAATGCTGGCTAGTTTTCTGTCAGCTTGACACAAGCTAGAGTCACTGGAGGGAAGAAAGCCTCAGTTGAAAAAATGCCTCTATAAGATCTAGCTGTAGGAAAGCCTCTAAGGTATTTTCTTAATTAGTGCTTATGGGGGAGGGCCTAGCCCATTGTGGGAGGGGCCACCTCAGCTAGGTGGTCACTGGAGTCACTGGAGAGAAGGGAGCCTCAATTGGGAAAATGCATCTAGGGCTGGAGAGATGGCTCAGCTGTTAAAGGCTAGACTTATGACAAAAAATATAAGAGAAAATTCCTTTATAAGATCAGGGTATAGGCTAAATGCCTGTAGGGCATTATCTTAATGATTGATGAGGAAGGGCCCAATCCGTTGTGGGCGGGGCCATCCTGGGTAAGGTGATCCTGGATTCTATAAGAAAGCAAGCTGAGAAAGCAAGGCAGTAAGCAGCATCCCTCCATGGCCTCTAATCAGCTCCTGCCTCCAGGTTCCTGCCCTGTAAGTTTCTGTCGTGACTTCCTTTAATCATGAACTGAAGCCAAATAAACCCTTTCCTCTCCAACCGCTTTGGTCATGGTGCTTTATCATAGCAGTAGTAACCCTAACGAAGACACTAGGACAAGTCTACTGCATTGATTAAAAATTAAAATTTAGGAACAGTGTTAGTTATCATAAAGAGTTCTTTTATGATATATAACTATATCTAATTTCTACAGTAACAAAATAGTTGTAGAGTCAGGGTAGTGAGATATACACCAGGCCTTTCAGTAGCAAGATGGCCTAAATGGTAGTGTTTTTTCATCTGAGTAATATGGAAAATAGCATCTACTGCTCCCTTAGCATGGGTTAAACTTACACATCTTTAACTGCAAACTCTTGCATTATATATAAAGTCTAGGCATGTAGTTCTACACATTTTTTAGTCATATGTATATAAGACATGGAGATGTACTAAAGTCATTTTAGGGACTGAAGAGATGGCTCAGCAGTTAAGGTCACTTGCTGTTCTTCAAGAAAATCTGAGTTTGGTTCCCAGCACCTGAGTTGGGTAGTTCACACCTATCTGTAACTCCAGCAGCAGAGGGTCCACTTCCCACTTGTGGCATCTCTGGGTACCTGCACAACACACACACACACACACACAAACAGAGTGGATGAAACAAAAAGCAGAGTCCAATAACTTCATACATACAAATACAAAAATACATACATACATGCATACATTCATACATACATACATGCATATATACGTGCATACAGACCTACAGACTGACATATAAATATTCACTTATAAAATGGTTAGAACAAAGCTCCTGCAAGCAGGCTCCAGGAATTTTATATATATATATATATATATATATATATATATATATATATATATATATAGTTGATGGATAGAAGGAACAATGCTCCAGCCCTCCACACTTTATTCTTTCTTCCATAGCTTATATATCCCAGCAAAAATCATTCAAACACCATAAAGTCACTGTGTAATTACATTTTAGTTTTCTTCTAGTGAATGATTATGAAAACACAGTGTATTCCCCAATACCTTTACAAGAAATAACACTATGTAGTACAGGTAAAGAAAACAAATTATTTCCAAAAACCTACGTACATTTGTAACTAAGCAACTTGCTATAGATTAACAAAGTGCAAGCAGGCAAGGACAGTAGTTGTCTCAGCTAGTTTCTCTTACTGGCAGACAGCAATTTGCAGTTACAAAGAAATGAGTAATTATTTTGTTATTTATCCTTAAAATTAATCTTCTAAGAATCTTAAAAGAATCACGAATCTAAACTTTTATATAAAAATCAGTCATATCTACCTTTAATCCTCAAAATGCATATCTACTCATCAGCAATTCTTCATAAATCATAACAGGAAGCTGAAGGAAAAAATGAGTAAAAGAAATCTATTATCACCAGTCCAGCCTCAGTGAGAGTCATGTCAGTCAGCGCTGCCATTTTCCTTGTTCCCTGACCATAAAATGTCCCTAACTTAAGTGATAAGAGTGTGCCTTTCTCAACTTCAACTTGTTTCTTAAGATTTTCTACATCAGTATTAAAAACATTTCAACCTAGCTTCATTAACACTTTTATTTTTCCAAAAGGTTTGTTTTTTGTTTTTTGTTTTTTTGGTTTTTGAGACAGGGTTTCTCTGTATAGCCCTGGCTGTCCTGGAACTCACTTTGTAGACCAGGCTGGCCTCGAACTCAGAAATCCACCTGCCTCTGCCTCCCAAGTGCTGGGATTAAAGGCGTGCACCACCACGCCCGGCTTCCAAAAGTTTTTTAAGGGTGGTGGTCATTGCTAACAATCTTTATCTCTAAGTTCTTTCTGATGTTGAACTATGTGTCTGCCTCGATGCTGAGGTGTCTGAGCACTAGGGGCAAGCCACTCAGGGGAGGCAGATCACAGTCTGTATTAGGGGTCCCAGTCGGTGTTTCCCTGGGTGAGGAACAGCGGAATCTGAGATGGATGCTGTGGTTCCTTGTCTCCTGTGTTCCCAGATGTCACTTGGGCACAAGTAGGTCAGCAGGTCCACTCTTTCCCTCAGGTCACTTAAGTGCCAGGCAGGGAGGGGAAGGCTGAGCCTGGGATGGGGGTGGTATCTGGTTTGGTACCACGTTGAGTAACAAAAGTACGGAAGGGCTGGAAGACAGGCCTCTGGGAGATTTAGGTACAGGTCTTTACAACAAGGCTCCCTCCCATCCCCACGTGATCCTTGATGAAGATGACTGCCCTTGCTTTTCCAAACCGTTTTACTTGATGGCGGATGTAAATGTATACATCTTACTCAGGGTGAACCAGGGATTAAATACCTTCTAGAAGAAAAGGAAGCTCATTGGCTAAACACTTGATGCTTATCTAGATACCTCATTAGCATGGAGAACTCCGGGTTTTTATGCTCTGTGACCAAGTATCATGGTCCTCTCAGTGGGGTGTTATGGTTACAGGGAGCCAGCTCCACGTCTACCGTTCTCAATTCTGAGATTCCCTGGAGTTTGGGCTTACCCAGCCTTACCAGTTCTTCTGTCTGGTGGCACCGTCCACTTTCCATACACTTTCCCAGGGTGGTGATGGGATCATTAATCTACTCCAGCAGCAAGGCTTGAAAATGATCCAGCATTATTATTGTGAGTGCCAGAGATACTGTTCAGTGAGAGACTGGAAGTCTACCCAAAGTTTTCATACAATTCTTAGATGAAGAGGGATGTGAGGTCAGCAAGCAGAACAGAACTCTGTAACAGCACTAAGTCCTCAGGACTCGTGGTCCTCAGGGATGGGCCCATGTGGCTGTGGTAACCAGTGACCACATTCCGTGAGTTCTAAATCCCTACGTCGCGCCTCCTGTGTGGCCCTTGGCAGTTAGAGACAGTTGTGAGTCACCTGACACAGATGCTGGGAACTGAATTCAAGTCCTCGGAAAGAGCAGCAAGTAGTCTTACCTACTGAACCGTCTCCAGCCCTCGTACTTACAACAAAACATAAAGTCTTGGTTTTTAAAGTCATTTAGAAAGCATTACTGGAGCAGAGCTGTATCCATAAGAGAGTTAACCTTGGCGCTTTTACATTAGATCTCAGTTTCTCCCACTCAGTGAATCCTATTTCCTTAATACCTAAACTGCAGGTTTTTATGTTTGGGGGGGGTGAGAGTTTGTGAGAGTTAATCTTGGTTGATACCTTGATTATATCTGTGATTAACTAAGAGACCGTACCTTTGAGAGATTTTCTTGAAGTGTTCAAAATATGGCCAGTACTTCCCAGGGCTGCCAAGCTATAAGATGTGTAAAGTGGAAATCTATTGCGTTCTGTCTGCCTAACTTTGTCTCCAGTGGGTGAGTTTATCTAACTGTTGCTGTTCTGGCCCTGTGGCTGCTGCCATCATTTGCTGCCATTGGAGACCAGTCTTTTCTGTCTTCAACATGGACTAAAGTGACTCTAGAAATCAGCCACTCCTTAAGCACCAGGTTGAGACTGATGAGGAATTCAGACTCAGGGAGGGAGTGGCTAATGGAGTCTTAGCCTCTCGAGTGGGAAGACAGCCACTTTTGGGCTGGCACAGTATGTTACCAGAATATGTCCTCTCTCCTGGTGTGTGTGTGTGTGTGATGTATGTATGTGAGGATACTCACATGAAGGTTGCTAGCCCCCAAAGGGAGGTCAGATGACAGCTTTTTGGAGTCATTTTCTCCTGCTGAGTTCCAGGGATCCAGCTTCTGTCATCAAATTGTGCAGCAAATGATTTGATATTCAGAGCCACTTCACTGGCTCTTAACTAGAGCTCTTAGACTCAAAGCCTGTGTGCTGAGAGCCCCTACAGCCCAGGCCAACCATCCTGTGACTCTCCATCAACTCTCTCCTGTGCGCCTAGTGATCAGCCTTCCATAGCTCCCTTCCCACCTGTCCCTACAACGCCTGTGCCCTCCATAGGCGGATGCTTTCCCTAGATACTGACTTTTTTTTTTGTTTTTTGGTTTTTCGAGACAGGGTTTCTCTGTATAGCCCTGGCTGTCATGGAACTCACTTTGTAGACCAGGCTGGCCTTGAACTCAGAAATCTGCCTGCCTCTGCCTCCCAAGTGCTGGGATTAAAGACGTGTGCCACCACGCCCGGCGATACTGACTTCTTAACACCAACAGACACAAGGCCCAAGGCTTCCACTTATATGCAGGTCAGTCCAGGTCACAGCCATCTTTCTCTTAGCCCCGCCCACTGCATCATAGACAGGCAGGGTAGCTAAGACTATGATTCACCAGAGAGTTCATTTTCTCCAAACCCAGGACAACAGTGGAGCGTTGACAGCAGAGGCCAGTGAACTTCAGGGTACTTATCTTGTAGACAGATCATGCCAGAGAGAAGAAAACTAAGTACTGAAGAGCTCTCCCATCACAGTGTGGGATCAATCAGGGAGGGACAAAGCCCTAGTCTCCAGGAGCATGAGAGTGAAAAATGAACTGGCAAGATTTTAGCTCACACAGAAGACTATATGTTACTGTAAGCCTCGAGAGATTTGGCAGTCAAGTCTCAGGGCAGGTCACTAGGGCTCATTTTGCTCCACAAGCTGTGAAACTCCTCAGAACTGTGCCAGGCCATAGTGGGGTGTGGCCTGTTGTGGGTTCTGGCCAGGCAGAGCTGACTAATGTTTTGCAGCAACAGGGAGAACCAGGACATCACCCCCTACGTCGGGGCTCTTCTGGTGAGAGTTGGGCCTCTGACACTAAAGCCACTCCATCATTAGTCACCATAGAGATACTGCAGCACAGCCATGGCAAACATCTGAACTCAGGGATCCAAGGAAGTGCCTTTGTAAGTACATCAGATAGTATATGGCCAAAGAAAAATCTCTGGCCACCCATAGAGACCCATGGAAAGGAAAGGACAATAGCTTTTCCGTACAGGGTGAAAATGCCAGAAAAAAACCTTCAAAGCCTTCCACTACAAAGCCACAAGGACTTGTCGAAGGACATGATCACAGGGGATGGCAACATGTCACCAAGCAGGGGGACAAAAGCAGCAGCTCAATACCCTGAACTGGATTTTCTTGAAGAACATGTCCTGAGGGGAAGAAAGATCAAGCCCAAGAAAAAGAAATTGCTGCAGGCAACCTTGCCAGTTTGCAGACTAGAGAGGAGACATGAAGAAATACAGACATCAAAGCAGGAGAAGATGAAAAGCAAGAGAGTCAACTCGAGGGAGGCCTGGATTCAGTTATTTCCTAAAAAGCCATTCTTGGAGCAAAAGCCGAAGGACCTGGGTCCCTTGCTTATGGAGGGAACAAGTCTGCAGCACAAGAAAAAGACCCAGGCGTCAGAGCTGTCACCCAAAGACCGTCGTTCCAAGTCAAGCCCCAGAGCGCACAGACAGAACCTACAGCCGGCTCAGGATGACAGCGATAAGGAGATCACAAGAAAAGGATCCAAAACAGAGAGAAGAAAGTTGAGGACTGAGTGGTGGGATCCCACAGTCTGGGGTGACCCAGTCAAACTTGTTGAGCGTGAACAATCTCCTCGAAAGACCTGCTCTGACGTCCACAGTGACCAGAGGAAGTTGAGCTTTCCCATGGGCAGATCAAGTTATAAAGACATAATTCCCACAGGCAGATCAAGCTATTAAAACCCTGTTTTTCTGTCTCAAGAACATTAAAGGTCTCCATTATGGCCCTGAGGCTGTGGTTTCTGGCCAGGGC
>NC_034595.1:74931146-74936514 GCF_900095145.1 Mus pahari
CTCTTCTGGCTGGCCCTCCTGAGACTATGGCCATCATTCCTCTAGGGAATTTCCTGGGACATCACACTGGTGAGTCTTCCCTGATCCTGTTCATTGCCTGTAGCCATTGGCCTCAGATGAGGTCCCTAGAGAACACCCCATTCCTGAAGTTCCCTCAAAGGGAAAGTCTTTCTGAAAGTTTGTCCTCAAGTGTCTCCTGAGCACCCTTGCCTGGGACCATAGGTCTTGAACTAGACCATTTTTTTAGGGTGGAGCTCTCTCACCAAAGTTACTCTAGGAGGTCCTTCTGAGGGCCTGAGAGTATCCCTCAGCTGCTGCCCTTGAGTCCTTATAGTGCTTTTTTTTTTTTTTTGCTTATAGAGCAATTTTTTAATTCAGCAACATGTCTACTCTGGCCAGGATCACATCCAAAAACCTAGGTGTGTGCGATACAGATGAAATATAGACAAGTCTTTAGTGCAGACCTTTAATTCTAAACTGACATGTAAGAGGTAGACAAAGAATGGAATCAGAGAAAGACTGGACAGAATGAATTGGAGATAGAATATGTTCAACTCTCAGGAGAACGGTCAGGAGAGAGGCTACTTAAGAGCAGTGCAGGGAGAGGAGGTGAGTTCTCTTGAGTTCAGTCAGGTTGAGTTTGGTGCAGTTCAGTTGAATGTAGCTGAGTTTATTCCTGTTATGTTCATGGGAAGTTCAGAGGTCATTTTTCCAAGCAGATCAATAGAGTGAGAAGAAGCTGGGAGAGGCTAATTTGAATCAGTCAGCTTGGAGAGGAGTTTGAGTCACAACAGTTGGAACTGAATCAGCCAAGCAGAGTTCAGAAAGAGCTAAAGAGTGAGTTAATTCAGTGTTAAGTCTCAGAGGCTGGAACATTCTAGGCCTGGCTTAGCAAACTGAGGCTGGAAGCTGAAGCCTTCAAGGTCCGGGCTTGCAGAAGATTCCATTGTACAGAGACAGGCCTACGTCTAGAGACTGTTAGGTTGAAGTGCCCTGGGATCAGCAAAAGCCATGTGTTAACGAAGCTCGGAAATTAATGAGACATTTACATGTCCCCTTACTGGTACCCACAACCCAGCTCCAGATCCCTTGAAGCTGCTCCATCTCTGAGGCTTGTCTAGCAGACCCTTTCAAAAGCTGTAACCTCCAGTCTCTGGGGGGAAATCCTTTGGTCCAGTGTCTAGAGAGCCTTTGATGGAAAGAAGGCCTCATCAGAAGTTGGACCTTGAAACCTTTGCTAACATTTTAAGACCCTGTTCCTATGGAGGAATGCCCTGTTACGAATTACCCTCTGCCTTTATAAGACAGAAGCTCCTTGAATTCCATCAGAGTCATTGTTTTGATGTATTGTAAAGGGCTGGGATGAGTTTGATTCTTAGGCCCTGATGAAAGGGATCGTTTTGTTCCAGGTCTTCAGCTCTCAATGTAGCTCGCACCTGCTCTTGCTTTTCTCATTCCTTCCGAACCCTCTATCAAATTCCCACTGTGGCCTGTGGTGGATTCTGCCGTAAAGACCGGCCCTGAGCTCTGAAGAGACTCAGAGCAGGCCCTGAAGATGAATTCCCCAGGCTACCTGAGTTTGCAGATTAAAGACTCAGAAAAGCTTGGCCATTCTGAGGTCTTTTGTATTGGTATGGAGACTGATGCCTGTGAGTCCCCAAGTGCACTGGCTGAGGTTTGGTGACCTGCTCTGCCTAGAGAAGGCTTGCCTATGAGGCCCCATCTTCACAAGCAATATGGGATGGCTGCTGAGGGTTGTAGCCCACACCAAGCTGAACTAGCTTCCAGTTGGGAATTTTTTTTTGGGGGGGGGAACCTGATTGAAAATCCCCAAGCTTAGTACGGTGCAGAGGGTAGAGATCACTGCCCACAGCAGTTGGGTCAGAAGTGTGACTTCTGTTGCTAGTGTTCCAGAGGCACATGGGACATGCGGGCCAGTTGCATCCACCTGATGCCACAGTGTGGAGATTCCCAGGGTGGTGGATATCTTCTGGGGGCTGCAGAGGCAGCACCATGATGGGAGTCTCAGAGTATCGAAAGGACTGAGTGGTCTCAGGTAGCTCTAGCCTCCTTGGGGCAAATAAATAAGGCAGCACATTCATAATCGGTCTCACAAAGGTCATGGCCGAGGAATAAATGTAGACTACGCAGCTTGTTCTAGTAGGAAAAATGTAAATACCTGAGAGCGGTAATTGGTGCAGTTTTTTTTCAACAGCCCAGATCAACTCCTAAGCCCCCTTCCCTGCTAGCCCTTGGTAATCTCTCCCCTCTGTGTAATCTTTGCTGTTCCGGAAGTGGCTCTTGTAGGCTAGGCTGGCCTCAGACTCAGCTCTGCCTGTCTTCGTCTCCCAAGTGCTGGGCATGCGCTATCACAGCCCTGTGGCAGTGTGTCTTTCCGGACTGCTTCCTCTGGAGCAGAGGCAGCTTGGGGCGGGTATGTGGAGCTGTCTCTTGTTTGCCTGTCTCCTTCTCAAGGCATGGGTCTCGCACGCACAGTTTTGCACACAGTCATTGATACACTTTATGTATATTCTTACTTGGACCTTGGTCATTTTTATAGTAGCAAAATGTTTTAGTTTGTCTTTTGTTTTTGTTTTGAGACAGAATTTCTGTGTAGCCTTAGCTGTCCTGGAACTTACTCTGTAGACCAGGCTGGCCTCAAACTCAGAACTCAGAGATCTGCCTGCCTCTGTCTCCTGAGTGCTGGGACTAAAGGTGTGTGCTACCACTGCCCAGCTTGTTTTGTGTCTTAAGGGCAATAGAGTAGACTTCTGAGTCTATGGCAAAACCTGGATATAGTGGAGTAATTTTGATATAAGGACTTGTTACCAGGCTTCCGCATTTTTGGTGAACCTGCTTGGCCCCCGTGCCTGAAATTGGGAGTGGTAGGGTCCTAGTTTCATTTCTGGTGTTGTGATAAAATACCTTGACAAAAAAAGCAACTTAGAGGAGAGAGTTTATTTCAGCTTACAGTCTCAGCAAATAGCCTGCGGTAGGAGGAATGACAAGGTGCAGGAACTTGAAACAGCTAATTACAACATCCCCGCAGCCAGGATGGCAAGAAGTAAATGCAGGCATGCTTACGTGCTTGCTGGCTTGCTTGCTTGTGGCCAGCTGGATTTCTCCACTCTTATACAAAGTTCAGAGTCCTCTGTTTAGGGAATTGTGCTGCCCACAGTGGGCTGGGTCTTTCCACAAGAATTAAGACAATTTTCCCACAGACATGTTCACAGGCCAACCCAGTCTCTATAATCCTTCACTGAGACTTTTTACCCGGTGATTCTAGGTAGTGTCGAGTGGGAAATTAAAGCTGACCATCACAGATAATGCAAAAATCACGTTCTGAGTTTATTTATTTTGAGTCAGGTTCTCTTTATATAGGCCAGAATGGCCTTGAACCCAGAGATTCACCTGCCTCTGCCTCTGGAGTGCTGGGATTAAGAGTGTGTACCATCATGCCTAGCTTCAGGATTTATTTATTTTTAATAAATCATTGTTTGATATACACTCAATAATTTCCCCTAATTGTCATTTCTTACTATTTCAAGGTATTTTAAAGAGTCTCTGTAAACCCCTGGATAGCCTGGAATTTCTTATATAGATTCAAACTCACAGAGATCCACCTGCCTCTGTCCGTGACTAAAGGTGTGCACCACTGTCCGAAGTCTGTTGATTCTTTTGTTTGTTTTTGTCTGTCCTAGTCAGTGCTCCGTAGCTCTGGACAGTTTTTAAACTCTTATTTAAAAAGCATTTAGCTGGGGGCTGGGTTACAGTTTCAGAGGGTTAATGCATTGTCAGCATGGCCGGGAAGATGGTGGCTTGCGGTGGGCATGGTGTTAAGCTACATCCTGATCCACAGGCAGTAGGCAGAGAGAAACACTGGACCTGGTGCTTTTAAAACTTCTAAGCCCACCCTTTTCTAACAAGGCCACACCTCCTCTGAGACCACACCTCCTAATCCTTTCCAAACTGTTCAACTGGGGACTAAGCATTCAAATATATGAGCCTATGGGGGTAGGGCATTTTCATTCCAAGCACCACACTGTTGTTTTTTATTCTTCTGTTAATTTTTTTTTTTTTTTTTTTTGGTTTTTCAAGGCAGGGTTTCTCTGTGTAGCCCTGCTTGTCCTGGAACTCACTTTGTAGACCAGGCTGCCTCTGCCTCCCGAATGCTGGGATTAAAGGCATGCGCCACCACGCCCGGCTCTGTTAATTCTTTTAAAAATATTTATATGTGTATGCACAGTGTATATATGTCTGTGTACCATGTGCATGCAGTGCCCAGGAAGGCCAGAAGAGGGCATTGGAATCCTTGGCACTGGAGTTAAAGTTTGTGACTCATCTTACAGGTTGTAAATCACTGTATGGTGCTGGTAATCCAACCCAGGTCCTCTAGGAGAACAGCCAGTGCTCTTAACCTCTGAGCCATCTCTGTAGCCCCGTGTTAACTCTTAAGGGAAGAGAGAATAATATGTACTATTTTATTCCTTGGAGCATATCAGAATGTCATGTCTCTACCTAGGGTCAGAAGTATTCTGTTCTTTTGATCCGGAAGCCTATGATGTGACAAAGCTGTGGGTACTATTCTAAAGATGATTTAATAATGTCTTTAGCAGGATCTGTATAGAAAAGTGGGTGGGGGCAATCCACAAATATGTTACATAAGTTTGACCTGATGAAGAGGTGGTTTTATTGTTATAGAAAGAACAGGTTCTCTGTGCTCCTGACTTTAGAGATTTTATCATAGTGAGGAAAGATAACGTCACTTAAGTTTAGTGATGACGCTTAAACAGGCCACAGGAGGTTAAGCCTCAGGAAAGAAGGTAAAAATAATGTGTATTGGTTGTATAAACATTGATCTGATGGATGTGTAGGTTTGCCTTATTCCAGGAAGGACCTAATTCTCCCAGTTCCACAGCAGTTATCCTGTAAGCATTTTAGTCAAGGAAGCTTTAATGGCTTTCAGTTGTCTGGCCTGTACCTACTAATCAATGGTAGACGAAAGTTTTGTTTGTTTGTTTGTTTGTTTGAGATAGGGACTCTGTCTTAATGAGTGTACTACTGCTATGAAGAGACACCATGACCAGGGCAAGTCTTTGAGCTAAGTAGCTGAGAATTCTACACCTGGATTCATAGGCAGCAGGAAGAGAGACACACTGGGCTGAGCTTGAGCTTTTGAAACTTCAAAGCCCCACCCCCAGGGAACACACTTCCTCAAGGCAACAAGGCCCCATCTCCTCCAACAAGGCTATACTTAATCCCTCTCAAATAGTGCTACCACCTGATGACCAAGCATCCAAATGCCTATGGGGGGCATTCTTTTTTCTTTTTCTTTCTTTCTTTTCTTTCTTTTCTTTTTTTTTTTTTT
>NC_034595.1:74936609-74944876 GCF_900095145.1 Mus pahari
GCTGGCCTCGAACTCAGAAATCCGCCTGCCTCTGCCTCCCGAGTGCTGGGATTAAAGGCGTGCACCACCACGCCCGGCTTGGGGGGGCATTCTTTTTCATACTACCACAGTCTCACTGTGTAGCCCTGGCTGTCCTGGAACTCACTATGTAGAAGCAGGGTGGCCTTGAACTCACAGAGGTCTGCTTGCCTCTGCCTCCTAAGTGCTGGGATCACCACTATTAAAATCCCACATGGCTTCAGAGTTTTGTTCTGGTCCTCTTCTAGAGGACTAGATCGTGGAAATGATATTAGTTAATTAACAATATTAAAAGAAGGTAGGGTTAGGGTTGATGGCTCAGTAGGTAAAGCCTATAGACCTGAGATCATGGCCCTGCACCAATTGATTCTTGGCAGTTTTTCTCTGGCCACACACATGCATAAATATATGTAATAAAATATATTTTGTAGAAGAAGGTAGGGATGATTTAGACTGTTGGCTGGGGAGGGGCATCTGTTGCTTCCCATTCTTGTCATCTTTGTTGCAGAAGCAGTTAGTAGAGATAGTACAGCTGCAGCCCCTGCTTTTCCCAAGGAGTTGATCCTGGCATCCTGGCTAGTCTTTCTTGTTTAGCCTCTGCTACTCATGCAGGCCAGGAAAGGGAGAGGCTGCAGCCTGAGAGCTTTCCAACCAATGGGTTAGCTGAATAGCTGTCAGCCACAGGCATCACAATGAAAAGGGATGAGAAAATACCGAGGGACTTTTTTAGCAGTAAGATTCTCACATGATAGATTGTTTGCCCACTGCCGTCCTCCCTAAATGTTACCCATTTGTCAAGGTCGAGGTTGGGTGCGTGATCCCAGGTTCCCCGTGTCTTCTTCAGAGCATTGAAATGAGCACATAAAGATTACAATGTAAAAACAATACTTTATTCAAAGCAGAGTGATAGCACAGATTAGAAAGGACTGTCAAGACTCATATGGGGGTAGGGAGAGCTGCAAAAATGGCTCAGAACTAGGACCACTTGCTATTCTTCCAGAGGACCTGAGTTTAGTTCCAAATACCCATGCCAGGTGGCTCTCAGTGCCTGGAACTGCAGCTCCAGGGGCTCCAATGCCCTCTTTGGCCTCTTTGGGTACCTTCACATATGTGTACACGCACATAAACACACATACACACACACGTGTACACACACACATATAGAAAAATAAGATAATTTTTGGGGAAAAAAAAGATGCCCCAGGCTCCATGAGTGACATGCTCAAAAGACTCAGGTTCTGGTGGCTTCCACTGTGAACTTCCTCTGGGGCTCCAGAGAAGTTTAGTTGCTGAAGGGGCCTCAGCGCAGGAGGTCCTGCTTTGATTGAGAGGTTAAGTTATATAATTTACCATATGCATGGAAATTACACACAGGTATAGGATCATGGATAAGGGAATCTCAGACACCATCCTCTCAGAGGACACAATTTGCCTTACTGTGCATGCACCTGAAACCAGTCTAAGCTGGATCAACCCATTGCACATAGGTTGCCTGTTATCTAGAAGATGCTAAAGGAAATCCGTTGCCTGGCTTAGCGAAGTTAGCACAGTTGGACTTGGACGTTGGTCAGGTTCCTGGATTGCTAATTGAGCACTAGGCTTCCCCTTCCTTTCTTCCTCCCCCAACCCCCACTTTTTTTTTTTTTTTTTTTTTTTTTTTTAAAGAGAGGGGCATGCAGTCTACAGTCCTAGCCAAGTAAAGCCTCAGGCTGCTAAAAATAATGATTGCATTCAGGTGGACTGAGAAACTCCAGACAAGAAAACTGACTTGAGATGACCTCCTGGGCGATTGGGATCAGGGAGCTCCTGACAAAAGATCCATCTACCAACTTCCTGTGGGATTTACCACTTTGAGACTTCGGGGATCAGATCTGCAGATGGAATCTTCCATCCCCCAAATTCCCTCCTGCTCCCCATAAACCTCTCTTGTCACCTGCACCATGGCACATGGTGTCTACTCTCAGAGAGAGACTCCAGCTCTGATGCCTCCATTGGTCCTGACGTGACAGTGCTGGCCTGCCTCAGAGCCACACTGTCCTGGAATTGAGTTTGAAATTGACATTTTTGACCTTATACAGGGTTTTTGAGAATTGGATAATAGCATAGAATTAACACTTTCAACATCAGGTTTTAGGTTATCTCTCTTGGAAACTCAGTAAAGGGCTTAATTTTGTCAGTCTCAGTTTCTAGAATTAACACTTGAATGTCAGATTCAGCCATTTCAGGAGGAAGCCAGCTCCAGTTTAACACTTCAACTAGCTATCATTTCAGATAAAGTCTCTCAGCCACTCAGTTACATCTCCAGCCTAAGACTCCATCTCTTGACGGTTAAGTCAATCACACCAGAGATCTGCTTGGCGTCCTTGCTCCTCTGTCTCTATTGGTTTAACACCCAGTGACTGAGTCGAGAGCCTGAGAGCCCTTTCCTGTCACAGAATAGACACCTAGATAGCTTATAGCCCACCATTCAAATGGCCTGACAGCTCAAAAATAGTTCTGCAAACCAGAATTTCTTAGAGCATCCTCAGAGACAAGGCTGACCAACAGGGGGCACCAAAACAGCTCAAAGGGAACCCAAAGTCGTCAGAGTAAAGGAAGTGCACCCATCAGAGAGAACTTTACTGTGGGGGAAATGTTCATGAACCTAAAACAGACTTGAAATGCTTCACCAGAGCAGGGGAAGCAGATGGCGCTGGCCCAGGTGGGGAGCTCTGAGAACGTCTTGCCAAGGAAGTGGTTCCAGCAGTTCCTCAAGCTTTTCCTGTCCCTTTGGGTGAGAACAGAAATGGTTGACATCTAAAATGTGTCTTTTTCTCCAGGCTTGTTCTACACAGTTGTTACCAGGGTTAATTTGTCTTATGTATTTTATCACTATTAACACTATGGGGGAGAGCTGAATATGAGAATACAGGACCACAGAGGTCTCAGCACACACATGGAGGTCAAAGGAAAATGGTCAAGTGTTGGTTTTGGCCTACCACTTAGGGTTTCTGAGAGCTGACTCATGTTACCAGGCTTCTGCAACAAGCCCTTATCACTCAGGGTCACCTGATCCTTCCAGAGAGTTCTTAGACACAAAGCCTGTGTGCTGAGAGTCCCAACAGCCCAGGCCACCCATCCTGTGATTCTCCATCAGCTCCCTCCTGTGTGCCTAGTGATCAGCCTTCCATAGCTCCCTTCCCACCTGTCCCTACAATGCCTGTGCCCTCCATAGGCGGATGCTTTCTGTAGATACTGACTTCTTAACACCACAGACACAAGGCCCAAGGCTTCCACTTATATGCAGGTCAGTCCAGGTCACAGCCATCTTTCTCTTAGCCCCGCCCACTACATCATAGACAGGCAGGGTAGCTAAGACTATGATTCACCAGAGAGTTCATTTTCTCCAAACCCAGGACAACAGTGGAGCGTTGACAGCAGAGGCCAGTGAACTTCAGGGTACTTATCTTGTAGACAGATCATGCCAGAGAGAAGAAAACTAAGTACTGAAGAGCTCTCCCATCACAGTGTGGGATCAATCAGGGAGGGACAAAGCCCTAGTCTCCAGGAGCATGAGAGTGAAAAATGAACTGGCAAGATTTTAGCTCACACAGAAGACTATATGTTACTGTAAGCCTCGAGAGATTTGGCAGTCAAGTCTCAGGGCAGGTCACTAGGGCTCATTTTGCTCCACAAGCTGTGAAACTCCTCAGAACTGTGCCAGGCCATAGTGGGGTGTGGCCTGTTGTGGGTTCTGGCCAGGCAGAGCTGACTAATGTTTTGCAGCAACAGGGAGAACCAGGACATCACCCCCTACGTCGGGGCTCTTCTGGTGAGAGTTGGGCCTCTGACACTAAAGCCACTCCATCATTAGTCACCATAGAGATACTGCAGCACAGCCATGGCAAACATCTGAACTCAGGGATCCAAGGAAGTGCCTTTGTAAGTACATCAGATAGTATATGGCCAAAGAAAAATCTCTGGCCACCCATAGAGACCCATGGAAAGGAAAGGACAATAGCTTTTCCGTACAGGGTGAAAATGCCAGAAAAAAACCTTCAAAGCCTTCCACTACAAAGCCACAAGGACTTGTCGAAGGACATGATCACAGGGGATGGCAACATGTCACCAAGCAGGGGGACAAAAGCAGCAGCTCAATACCCTGAACTGGATTTTCTTGAAGAACATGTCCTGAGGGGAAGAAAGATCAAGCCCAAGAAAAAGAAATTGCTGCAGGCAACCTTGCCAGTTTGCAGACTAGAGAGGAGACATGAAGAAATACAGACATCAAAGCAGGAGAAGATGAAAAGCAAGAGAGTCAACTCGAGGGAGGCCTGGATTCAGTTATTTCCTAAAAAGCCATTCTTGGAGCAAAAGCCGAAGGACCTGGGTCCCTTGCTTATGGAGGGAACAAGTCTGCAGCACAAGAAAAAGACCCAGGCGTCAGAGCTGTCACCCAAAGACCGTCGTTCCAAGTCAAGCCCCAGAGCGCACAGACAGAACCTACAGCCGGCTCAGGATGACAGCGATAAGGAGATCACAAGAAAAGGATCCAAAACAGAGAGAAGAAAGTTGAGGACTGAGTGGTGGGATCCCACAGTCTGGGGTGACCCAGTCAAACTTGTTGAGCGTGAACAATCTCCTCGAAAGACCTGCTCTGACGTCCACAGTGACCAGAGGAAGTTGAGCTTTCCCATGGGCAGATCAAGTTATAAAGACATAATTCCCACAGGCAGATCAAGCTATTAAAACCCTGTTTTTCTGTCTCAAGAACATTAAAGGTCTCCATTATGGCCCTGAGGCTGTGGTTTCTGGCCAGGGCAATAGCCTGCTCAAATCCAAAGGCCTCCCAGACAACCCCTACAGGGCACCCTCCCTAGATCTCTCCTCTTCTGGCTGGCCCTCCTGAGACTATGGCCATCATTCCTCTAGGGAATTTCCTGGGACATCACACTGGTGAGTCTTCTCTGATCCTGGTCATTGCCTGTAGCCATTGGCCTCAGATGAGGTCCCTAGAGAACACCCCATTCCTGAAGTTCCCTCAAAGGGAAAGTCTTTCTGAAAGTTTGTCCTCAAGTGTCTACTGAGCACCCTTGCTTGGGACCATAGGTCTTGGGCTAGACCATCTTTTTAGGGTGGAGCTCTCTCACCAAAGTTGCCCTAGGAGGTCCTTCTGAGGGCCTGAGAGTATCCCTCAGCTGCTGCCCTTGAGTCCTGTCACTGGACCCACAGCCCAGTGGAGCTGCCCCATTTCTGAGGCTTGCCTAGCAGCAGACCTTTTCAGAAGTTGTAATCTCCAGCTCTGGGGGAAAATCCTTTGGTCCAAGAAGATCCTCTGAGGGAAAGAATGCCCACTCAGAAGTTTGACCTTGAGACCTTTGCCAACCTTTTTAAAGTCCCTGTTCCAGTGGAGGGATGCCCTTGTAGGTATCGTAATCTTTGACCCTCTGCCTCTACAACACACTGGCTCCTTGGATTATGTAGATGTATTGCGAAGGACTGGGATGAGTTTGACTCTTAGGCCCTGATGAAAGTGGTTGTTTCATTCCAGATATTTGGCTCTCAATGTAGCTGGCACCTGTTCTTGTTTTTCTCATTCTGTCTGCTCTCTCTCTCTCTCTCTCTCTCTCTCTCTCTCTCTCTCTCTCTCTCAAAAATTTCTGGTTATGGACTGTGGTGGGTCCTGCAGCATAGCCTGGGTGGGCAGGGCCCCAAAGACAGAGAATTCTCACTTGTTTAAACTGCTCAGCAGAGTCTCCATGGGCAGACTACATAGGCCTGCTTGGCAATTCTAAGGCCTTAGGGAATCAAACTGACAATGTGGTGCTGGTGAGATTCCAGACCAAGGGTTCTGGCTGCCAAGAGTTGGTTACCTACCGTATTTGGAGGAGGCCGGTGCCTTGGTGCAGCCCAGGGCTGTGGAATGGATGGATACATGGAGGCACTGCAGTGGGCCATCCCAAGCTGATGGACTTCCCTGTCCTGGCTTTTAGCTTGAAATGACGGAGCATTTAAGAAAGCCAGCCAGGTAAAAGGTCACAGCCACCATCCACGTGCGGTGGGGCAAGAAGTGTGCCTTAGGCAGAGGTGGCCGTGGGTCAGTTCCATCCACCCATTTCATTGATCACTTGAAGCCCGGCCTCCAACGGCTGTGAGGATGGAGGCCGCTCTTGTGGTGGGTGGATGAGGAGCCGAGGCAGAGGCAGGGCAGCTACTCACAGTGAAGGGCAAAGGAAACACAGGATATGGATACTGCCTGTTCCAGAAGGAAGGGTTACAGTGCCAGGGCATGGCCAAAGGGGGGCTTCTTTTAAACAGGTCAGCCAACCGAGAAGCCTATTGCGTTGCTGAACCTTCCTCCGTCTCTTTGGGGAGTCTTTTAGGAGGCTGCTTACTCTTGGGATGGGACTGGGGTTGACCCTGCTTTGCCTGTTACTGCACTATGACTTAGTTTGGAAGGTGTACTGGACCCCACAAGCATATTTTTATGTGCAACCATTGATGGGTGATTTTTAACATTACTTGTATTATTAATATTTTAATATTAATATTTAAATATTTTTACTATTACTTGGATATAGGTCATACACACACACACACACACACACACACACACACACGTGGATTTGCCACTGTAGTTAAGGGTGTACTGAGTGCCACGTGGGTGCTGGGAATTCAGTATAGGTCCTCCGGCAGGACAGCCAGTGCTTTTAACCGCTGAGAGTCCTGCTAGCCCTCTCCCTACCAGTTCTTTCTATGCTAACACAATTTTTCTGTTTCGTGTTTTAGGTGTAATAGATTGGACGCTGATTCCATAGCAAAGCCTGGACGTGGTGGATCGGTGGCATAGCTTCCTGTATGGACCTAGCACTTGTCCAGAGGACTTTTGATGAACTCTGCTTATATCCCAGTCTTGAAATTTGTAGTCAGAAATTTATAATCAGAGGTATCAAAATAATTTTCAGAATTTTTAATAAATCTTTTTGAGTGTTGGTACGTACCAGTTTTTTCCTAGTATCCATTTCTTAGTGTTTAAAGGATAGTTATTTTTCTGTTATTTTTTTCTTTTTCATTTTGATTCCTCTGTTAATTCTTTTTACATGACAATATTCTTTATAGCTTAGCCTGGCCTGTGTCTATGTAGCTGTGGATTCTCTTGACCCCTGACCCTCCTGCCTCGACCTAGTAAGCGCTGAGATCGTGAGGTAAGCCCCCCTGGTCACTTTCTATGTGGTTCAGGGGATGGGAGACACATATGCCTAGATTCTTCCCACTAAGCCACAGGCCCAGCCTCTTGTCTGGTAATTCTTGACTTTGTGCATTTCCATGGTCACTAGGGGAAGAGCATGGTTCCTGGCACCCTTGACCAGCCAGTATACCAGGCCGACCTCAAACTCACAGAGACCCTGTGGCTCTGCCTCGGCCTTTCGAGTGCTGGGATTAGAGGTGTGCACCACCATTGCTTGACTTGAGATTGGTCACGTCTGAGCACATCCTGAAGACAGCTTATGTATGCTTCCCGGGTACAGAGAGGTGACCATGTTTTGCTCATTAGAAATGAATAAATGAAGGGAGGGAGGGAGGGAGGGAGGGAGGGAAGGAAAAGAACGGCCATGCTCACAGTCTGAAAAGAGCCTTACTTACTCCTTTGTCTAGCTAACTCCTGTCTAACACTCCTCTCTGGAAAGAATTCCTACAGGATGTGGGATCACATGACCCATCTAACTCCTTCCTGCCAGTTGGGGATGGTGAAGAAGGCTGGGAGTTGAGAATATCTCTGGAGCACAAAGAGAATATCTTTGGAGGCAGGAATCGGGAGGGATTTCTCTGTCTGGTTCCGTTTGTCAAGCCTCCTACGATAGACAAATCTAGTTGTCAGGCTGACAGACACATTCATGAGCAGGTCTAGGAAAAACGGGGACTTGGCTAGTTTAGGGGTCAGGGGAGCTAGCGGCTTTTTCCTTGTTGAACACGTGCCTTTCACTGTTATATGAAGAGGCAACTATGAAGTTCTTGCCCCAATGTTAAATAACTATGGAATAAGAGAGAAGCCTTACCAGAAAGTTGGGAGGTCATATCAGAGCAACTCTTCTAGAAAATCCACAAGCCATAAGTAACATCTCCAGGTGAAGATACCTCCTTAATCCTTTTTGGGGTAGGTGTCCACCCTAAGGAGCCGTAGGATCTAAGATGCAGCAGATGAGCCCATAAGAGAATAAAGAAATGTCAATATTCTTGGGGCTGGAGAGATGGCTCAGTGGTTAAGAGTA
>NC_034595.1:74944998-74954699 GCF_900095145.1 Mus pahari
TCTTGTTATAGATGGTTATGAGCCACCATGTGGTTGCTGGGATTTGAACTCCGGACCTTCGGAAGAGCAGTCGGGTGCTCTTACCCACTGAGTCATCTCACCAGCCCAAGAGTACTTGTTCTTATAGAAGACTTGGGGTTGATTCCTGGCACCTACAACTGTTCATAGTTCCAGGGGATCAGACATCCTCATTGGAACCAGGTATGTACTTGGTGCACATACATACATGCGGACAGAACATCCATATACATAGAATAAATAAATTTTTAAAAAGACTGACACCCAAACAAGGCTTTTCTATGCTTTCTATGTAAGCTGTGGACACTTGTTTATCTTCTTGAAAAGGAAGTTTAATCCCTGAATAGGTTCAACAATTCTTGGTTGTCTGGTTTGATATCTCTGGGTCTGAGAAAACTAATTGACTCTGGAATGATGAATCTGGGAGTCCTGCCTGTCACTCTTAATGATGATGGGGTGGACGGGGCCACTGTGTGTGACCTTCCAAGTCTGATTCTAGAGATGGGAATGAGTAGATTTTGCTCCTATCAGATCCCAAGGTGAAGGGGCCTTTCAAACTTACATAGCCGTGCCTCCCAGAGATGGTGCAGGGCCTGCTGAGGTGAGGCAGTGAGGCCATCCATCAGTTTTATCAGGACTGAAGTCTGTGCACATAACAAGAGTCATTAGAGGAAGGGCCTTCCATGTGGCAATTCAAAGGGGCTCAGGTCACTTACTGAGAGAGTTCTGAGCTTGGATCAAGGCCTGGGATGACGATGCAGTCCATGGTAACTGATCACCAAGTAAGTGTTTTGAGGTCTCCCTAAGGCACAGTGGAGGTAAGATGCTACTTAACACTTGATGTATCTGAGACCCTGGTAGTGGCAGGGTAGGCTTGTGGGAGTCCGAATCCTCCATAATTGCCATGATCTCATGAAGTAGACCTCTAATGACCTCTTGTGCCTCTTTGCTCTCTGAGATAAAACTTCTGTTTCTTCTAGAAGTTGAGCCTCCCTGTCCTGTAGTTTGTGTGGTGGACATGCCCTAGAACAGAAGAGCCAGTCACGATGGGATCACACCAGTTCCAATTTTATTTTTTAGGTCAATTTATGAGTGTTTTGCCTGCATGTATATATGTGTACCATGTGTGTGCCTGGTGCCCTCAGAGATCAGAAGAACACGTCATATCCCCTGGAATTGGAGATACAGATGGTTGTGAGCTACCATGTGAGTGTGAGGAACTCAACTTGGATCCTTTGCAAGAGCCGCAAGTGCTCATAACTATTGAGCCATCTCTCCAGCCACAACCTGGTTCCAAAACAACAACAACAACAACAACAACATAACCAATAAAACCCCAACCCCATGTCTACATCTCTCCCCTCTCCCTTCCCCCGTGTGCACAACTTTCAGGAGTCAGTTCTTTCCTTCTACCATATGGGGCCCAGGGATTATTCCTTCCCATGCTTGAGAAGTGACTGTTATTTATGCAGTCAGTGGATTGGCCACATGTGCCACATCACCCTGATCCCTGCCCCTCCTTTCTGTGGGGAGCTAACTCATATCTTCTTTGTGGTTCTGCTGGTGTTCAAATCCAGTTCTGGGAAACCTCCATAGAAGAAAAGATAGCACTTGTGGAGACCCTGACACATTTGATTTGTATGGAAGCCTTTGTTTGTTTTATCCATGCAAACTGCCATTTCTAGATTCCAGAATACATTATTAAAAAGAAATTGTGGCAAAGGAAAGCGGGGACTGAAGTATGAATACTTTTAATAAATCCTGGTATGGGGCTACTACCTGCCTCAATAGTGTATGTTCCTGAGTGAAAGATGCACACACAGCCTTAATATGCCTTAAACAGCACAATAGCTGGGCAACTGCCTAAACTCCATGTTGTTACAATCCATCCATAACCCTGTCACTACTTACTCATTTCTGTGTTCCATCTTGGCTGCTCTTGATCCAGTTGAGCAGCTCTCTGGGCCAAGTTCTTTGGTTCCTTTACATGGTGACTCTGGTTCTCGCCTTCCTAAACTTTGTTCTTCCATGGCTGCTCTCCTATCTCCACTCCTGCATGCTCTCTCCCGTCATGAAGGCACTTCCCTTCCTCTCTTTCCAAGCCCAGGAAACCTAAAACCCTCCTCTCACCAGCTATTGGCTGCTGGCATCTTTATTTACCAATTAGAATTAACTGGGGCAGGTTCCCAAAAACTAAGCTCACAGTTTTGGGGGACTCAAATTAGCATTAGAATATAAGCAGCTACAGGGGATCCCAGCTGTTTCTAGGTCTACCCACTTTAAAAGGAACAAGTAAAAAAAAAAATTTTTTTTTTTGACAGGGTTTCTCTTTGTTGCCCTGTCTGTCCTGGAACTTACTCTGTAGACCAGGCTGGCCTCAAACATAACAGAGTTCCACTCGCCTTTGCCTCTCAAGTTCTGGGATTAAAGGTGTGTACCACCACTCCCCAGCTAGAACAACTGAATTTAAATCAAGCCACAGATGTTTAAATCAAAACAGAAGATGGAGGATAGAAAATATGAATGTCAAACACATGAAACTGAAGAAGAAGGAAGACCAAAGTGTGGATACTTTGTTCCTTCTTAGAATGGGGAACAAAATACCCATGGAAGGAGTTACAGAGACAAAGTTCGGAGCTGAGATGGAAGGAAGGACCATGCAGAGACTGCCCCACCTGGGGATCCATCCCATAAACAACCACCAAACCCAGACACTACTGCATATGTCAGCAAGATTTTGCTAACAGGACCCTGATATAGCTGTCTCTTGTGAGGCTATGCCAGTGCCTGGCAAANACAGAAGTGNATGCTCACAGTCATCTATTGGATGGAACACAGGGCCCCCAATGGAGGAGCTAGAGAAAGTACCCAAGGAGCTAAAGGGGTCTGCAACCCTATAGGAGGATCAATAATATGAACTAACCAGTACCCCCCCCCCCGAACTGTGTCTCTAGTTGCATATGTAGCAGAGGTTGGCCTAATCGACTATCAAGAGAGGCCCTTGGTCTTGTGAAGATCATATACCCCAGTACAGGGGAATGCCAGGGCCAGGAAGCAGGAGTGGGTGGGTTGGCGAGCAGGGCAGGGGGTGGGGAGGGCAAGCGTATAGGGGATTTTTGGAGAGGAAACTAGGAAAGGGGATAGCATTTGAAATGTAAATGAAAATATCTAATAAAAAAGAGAAAAAAATAAAATAAGAAAATATGAATCTCATTTTTAGACATACTCTTTGTCCTTTAAAAAATATTAGTATTCCCATGACAGGTGTGATGGTCCACACTTTTAATCCCAGCATCTGGAAGCATGTGACGGAGGATGCCTGCGAGTTCAAGGCCAACCCTGGTCTACATCCTGAGACCCTGTCTCAGCAAACAAATGAAAATAGTATTAGCTTTTAGTAAGGATTCCCATATATTTTATATTAATGTTTAGGAACACTGAACCAAGAATACTAAACTGTAAATATATCATCACAGTTTCCTACATGGAAAACAGAATGGACTAGAGTCAATGAACAAAAGTTTTAATAGCACGCAACACATGTCAGCATACATAGCGTTTCATGACATATGCCATAGGGACATTTCCTCTTTATAAACATTAAATTTTGAGTATAATGATCAAGGACCCTAAAGCTAACATTGCTCTTCAAGTTTTGGCATGTAACATTTATATCATATACAACATATACCAAATTGTTAGGTGGTTAGACCGGGAGACAGGCATTAGCAGATGTGGAGGCTCCTGAGGATGGACTCTCGAATTTCCTTGGCAACAAACAGGGAAATGAATGGGGTGGTGGAGTACACCCTTAATCCCAGCATTGGGAAGGCAGAGGCAGGAGGAGCTGCTCTGTAAACTCAAGCCTGGTCTACAGAGTGAGCTCCAGGACAGAGCTAGAGAGAAAGACTGAAAATACCATGTTGAGTAGCCCAGCAATCTGACCCCAAATGGGATGTGCTGTTCTAATCTGCTCTAACTGTATAACATCACATACTGTCTTCTCTTCCCTTTGTTGTAGCTGTTTATAGATTTTAGCAGTTTCTGCTTGCTTCCCCCACCCCCTTTTTAAAGTTGTGTGCGGATGTGGGATGTGTATGGATGTTTTGCATGTTTGTGTATCTCTGTACTGTGCATGATTATTGCCCATAGAGACCAGCAGAGGGCATTGGTGAGTCCCTGGAACTAGAGTTATGACAGTTGTGAGCTGCCACATGGGTCCTGGAAATCAAATTTGGGTCCTCTACAACAGGGAGTGTTTCCCTGCTCCCCACCCCCTGCCCCCTTTGGCCTTTTTGAGACAGAGTCTCTCTACATAATCCTAGCTGTCCTGGAATTCACTATACAGAACAGGCTGGCTTTGAACTCACAGAGATCCACCTACCTCTAAAGGTGTGTGCCACCTCACTGGGCCAGACATTGTTCTTACCTGCTGAGACATCTCTCCAGCCCTTTGCCTCTTTCTCTGATAACTCAAAATGTCTAATATTTGGTACCACACCCACTTGATCTCTTCTTTGTATAGCAGTCCAAATCCTAAGCATGTCTGCTGCCTCTGGCATTCTCATTCTCTGTTTTTGGGCACCTCCCCACCCTCACACAGAATTCCTCCAGCTCTCCATCACTTCCCTGACCCCATGATTAGAATTTCCCCTTCCTTTCTGGCAGATGCCAAGGTGTCCAGCAGCTTGCCTGCCATGTCATTTTTCTCTCAAACTATAACAAAATGGTCCTTAATTTCTTCTGAGTCCATTTTATAATTCTTTAACAAGGAGACTAGCAACCCAGAAACAACCATTTTTTTTTTTTCTTTTTGAGACAGAGTTTCTCTGTGTAGGCCTGGCTGTCCTAGAACTTGCTCTATAGACCAGCTGGCCTCAAACTCATAGAAGTCTGCCTGCCTCTGTCTCTCTGCCTCTCTGCCTCTCTGCCTCTCTGCCTCTCTGCCTCTGCCTCTCTGCCTGCTTCTCTGCCTCTCTGCCTCTGCCTCCTGAATTCTGGGATTAAAGGCATGTACTACACTACCACTGGCTGGTTACCCAAATATCTTATAGTTAATACAAATGACATTATTAGTAATTATCTGAATTGGAAAATTATTCCATTTTAACACTGACAAAATGTATGTATATTTCATGTGGCCCAGAGCTTGGAAACCATGCAAAGGTATCCCCACATACAGTACAATTCAATTTTGAAACTTTTAACTTTTCCTAGCTTAAGTAAGTTTAGGATTTTTTTTAGAGTTTCTGAGTGTTTGCTAAGATATCCTTAACAGTTTAAGTACTTTTATATTTTAGGTGATCCTGTAAATCCCACAGGGTGTGTTTTCTTGGCCTTTATTTTCTAGGATTAACACTTGACAGCACCAGAACCAGCCTGTTTCACAAAGGGACTGCTCAAATCCAATACTTCGGCTAGTTAACATTTTAGATAGGCATGCTTTAAGTAAAGCCTGATAAAATTGGTTTTTATTTTGGTTGCAAAGTCAAACACTCTAAGTTCGCTCAGCTTGTGCGCACCGACAGCCTGATCTCCAGCTGAGCATAGGTCTTGAAGGGGGGGGGGCAATGGGTGGTGATTTCCATCTACATGGGACAAGTGTTTGATCTCCTGGACCCCTGGCTCCTATTGAAGTTACCACCCCCACAGCCTCCCTCCACAAACCCCCACCCCCCACGCAGGAGAGGTGTGTGATTATCAGTCATGCAGACAGTGTCCCAAGCTCTTGGCATTTTGTCTAGACTCCACCCCCATAGTTACCTGATAGCCCAACCCACTATAAAAGGGGCTGCCTAACCCCCTCCTCTTCCTTTAAGCTTTCACCTTTCTTACTCCCATCTCTAGCCCTCCTCCTCTCTCTCCCTTCCCCCTTCTCTGCCACGTGGCCATGTCTGGCCTCTCCCTCTTTCTACCTTCTCTCTTTCTCCCTGCCTTTCTACAATAAAGCTCTAAAACCATAGACTGTCTCTGCTCATCAAGGCCTGCTGTGATTCAGTGATGGGATAGGTTTTCCCCTAACGAGCTGCATCTAACCTCCGGCCAGAAGATATTCCTGCGCTCCAGCCACGAACTGGACCAAGGACTCTTGCCCGTGTGAGAACCATCAAGAGACCCCTCCCTCTGTCCCTGCCCTCCCCTCCCTTTGGCCCCGGTGCTGACTGAGCCGCCCCCGGGGCCCCCATTCTGTTCTCAGCTCTTCCACAGTGTCCAGCGGTGTCTGGGATGCCCGAGGCTAAGAACCTGGTGCCTAGGACTGCCCCTTGTCCACCACCCGCCGAGCAGGGCCAGTGGCTTCACACAGCCAGACACCCACCCGGGGTGCGTGGAAAGCGTGCGGCAGTCTTTCCGCGTCCACCCGCCCAGAGCACCACGGGTTTTCCCCCACTCCCTTTATTCCCTCGGCACCCACTGACCCACATTAGCTTACCACTTATTCAGAGAAAAATACAGAACAGCAGTTCCAGCTTATTAACAGTTCAACAATGCCTCTTAAAGAGCTACATTTATGCATACACATGATAATACACATACACCTTTTAAACAAGCCACTAAGAATGAGATTTTTGGTACATAGAAAAATTATTGAAAATCAGAAATCAAGTGGCCTGGGTTTAGTGGTTATCTGTAGGAACTTTGGGGAAGACTGTTCCTGTCCCACGCTGCTTCAGGCAGTTTCACGAGTTTGCCAAAGGCTGGTCAGCTAGAATTCTCCCTAGGGGGCACCAAGAGAATAGTCTTAATATTTTTCATGTTTACATAACTGAACAGAAATGTCCTTGTAACTCTTGTTTACCTATTTCAAATGAGTTGAGGAGGTGCAGTGGGTTGCTTTGGGAAAGGGGTGGCCACAAAATTACCCTTCAGGAATGAGCTTTATCAGGAGAAAGGGTCTCCATCACAAAGAAGTCGTATAATGGGCCTTAAAGGGAAAGAGAAGCTGCTCTTTAAAACTTGAAAGGAACACCATTAAAAGACAGCTTCAAATGAGAGCATTATCATGGACAGGGTGATGATGGGCTGCAGAGCAAGGTTGTGAGAAATATCCCCCAAACATAGAAAACGGGTGCTGGCAAATTTCACCCCATGTGATTTGTCTGGGTTAGCCTACATGGCTATTTAGTCTGGGATAGCTCCCTTTAGTATGGAAGAGCCAAGTACCTGGGGTAGGACCATGAATTAGGGGTTGTTAAAAAGAAAAAAAAAATTCTCAGCACAGCATGGCTTCTTAATGCTCAGTCCAGAGAATGCTGAAAGGAATGTGGTCTGAGGTCTGAGATTTTTAGTCTGTGAGATTGGGCCAGCTTTGAGTGACTGGTGGCTTGCCCATGATCCAACATGAAGATTTGGAGAACCACAATACTCTGAGCAGACCCCCTCCCCCAAAGCCTTCTCTGTCCCACACCAGACACCTAAGTGGTTTAAGGCCCAGAACACAAATGGCAAATGGGCCCAAACATAGCTCCATAAAACAGAAACAGCTCAGGTGAACCAGAAAAGCCAGTTACCAAAAATGGCTTAAAAAGAACCTGAAGTTCTCAAAAGAGCTCCAACCTAAAGGAAAACCAAACCTGATAGGGAGCACTTGGGGGAAGCCATGGTAAGGGTCGAGCTTTTTAAAAAATCCAAAGTGAAGCCCTAATGCTAGCTTTGTGGTGTCACCTACTAGAACAGATGATACTGGCTAAAAAAGCAGGACGTTGAAAACAACAACAACAACAACAACAACAAAAACCTTCCCTAGAATAAAGCAATTCTAGAAGCTGCTTGGGGCAGTTCAACCATTTGTTCTCCAGGCAGAGTCAGCTTGCTGCCAATGGCAATGGCCACTCAAAATGTGTATTTTCTCCAGGCCATTTGACAGCTGTCACTGGAGTTATTAAAGCTGCCTGGGTCCTGATAGCTGAACTTAGGCTTGGCCACCCATCCTCCGGCTCCTTGGAGAACTCCGTCTCTTGTCTCGAGCCTCTCCTTGCCAAGGTTTCCTTTCATCTACCTGTGCCTGTACCTTTCCACATGCAGCTGTTGTTCATAGATGCTGCCATGCCTGTCAAGAGGCACAGGTGCCAAAGACCCAGTTATGGGCCTAAAACCACAGCCCTCTCCCCTGACTCTGCACTGCATTATAGACAGGCAGGGTGGCTAGAGCTGGGGCCCGGCAGGGAGTTCATCAGTTCCCAGACCAGGGCAAGGGTGAAGTGTGGTTGCCAGAGGCTGGGGAAACTCTGATAATGAGTGGGGTGATGGGAGCATAACACTGTGAGTGGGGGTGGGGGAGTGGGGAGAACTGCCAAGCTCCTGAGAACTTGGAGGCTTTGAGTGGGGAAAAGCCCTGGTCCTCAGGAGAGCAAGAGGAGGAAACAGTTTCCAAGCCCTGGGCTCCCACACCCTCAACACAGGAGATGGGTGTGGGGTGGGCAAGCCTCTGGGATAGCCACTACAGGTTCATTTGCTTCCCAAGGGGCCAAACTGCTTGTGCTACACCAGCCAACTGCAGGTGTCTGGGCCATCTACAGGTTAGCAAGGCAGGGCTTACTCATCTTAATTAGCGGAAATGGGGCAAAGCTATGGACATATTCCATAGCTGCAGACTCTGCTAGTGAGCGCCACGTCTGTGCCTCTGGCGGCCTGCTCTCGTTTGTCACCACATAGGTTCTACAGACTGATTCCTCAAAGTCCACCATGCCACCTCTGCTACCCAAGGAAAGACTGAGATAGCGACAATAACAACTAAAACTACCTTAAATTTAAGGGCATGACCTTGCTTAGCAAAGCAAACAAGAATAACAGAGAACCACGCAAATCCACAAAATACCACATAAAAACAGGAACAAAAGGTACTTGCAGAAGTCTGGGCCACACCGTGGCTAGAAAACCCAGCCAAAAATAAAAACAAATGTGACTAAGAGCCAGGAGGTGGTGTGGAAGGACCTCTCAGGGGACATAGTGACATAGTACAACATAGAGGGCCACAAGTAATGTTTAGATACACCAAATTGTGGTGACCATAAAAGAAACACTGCAGAGCTGGCAATAGGAAGTATTACAGCCATCATAGACAACACGAACGCCAAGGAGGGTTTCAAGCAGCTCCCGTCTTTATCTCAGGCTCATCCAGTTTTTCTTTTATTTTTCCCTCCGCCCTCTGATTTCATCCTTCCCCACTCTCCTGGATCCAATCAGCTTTCAGCATGCTCTGAACACAAGCCATGCATGCAGGCAGGGCGCGCGGTGATAGGCCAGTGACTCATCAGGCAGACAGCACAGGATCCTTCAAGTGCACAGGCTCAGGTTCTTGGTAAGTAGGGATCACGGGGCTTGGCAATGAGCAGGGGCACCCTCTTGACTCTTGCGGCTGCTCCCGCTCTCCACATCTCCCCCTTTTTGTTTAATTAACTTGGCTCTGGGATCGCATCTGTCTTAGGTTGTCCTCAACCATGTTACATCTTTACCCATCATTGGTGTGGTGAACTCATTTTCACCAACTTGTCTTAGGTTAGTATGCACATGTGAGAGTCTTAACCGTTATGGATTAATGATCCATCATACTGAGCCAAACATGGGGTGAACTACCTGACTCTATAGCCGCCATAGCTTGAGTCAGCAGTNGTTGGTTGGCCTGTGCCCACCTGCACATGCATACCATCCACCACAGCATCTCCAATCACTGCTGTAACGATGGC
>NC_034595.1:74957756-74960387 GCF_900095145.1 Mus pahari
TTGTAGAACAGCATGTAATTCTATCGCTTGTGCAGATTGAGAAGGGAACAGATGAACTCGTGGGGCATCTCCTTCCACATAAACCACTCCTACCCCTCCTTTNGATCCATCTGTAAACACATTTACCGCACCAGCAATGGGTTCAATTCTAGTTATTTTTGGAAGAAATCATTGGATTGTGAATTATAAATTGTATCCCTGGGTGAGAAGGATAGTGATTATCAAATATGCCAGTCATACTGGTGCATAGAATTGCCCACTCATCATTGTGGCTGCCAACACCTCCACCTGCCTAGGTGTGTAGGGTGTGATTATTATGTCAGGTTGTTTTCCAAAGGCTCCCAGGCTCATTTTAATGCCTTTTAAAATCAATTGTGCCACACTTTCAGGGTATCAAGATAATACCTTTGCAGGTAAATGATGTAAATACACCCAACCTAAGGGCCCTTTCTGCCACAGGACTCCTGTGGGGGAAAACTCAGTGGGAACCTGCCTCTGCAGCCATTGGGGTCAGCACTGGGTCCCTCAGATGTTCATCTGTGTTTGTCCTTTCGAAGAGACCATTGTGAATGCTGTAGCCTCATGTCCCTGGAGGATGAACTTGTAGGACCTCAGAGGTCCTACTGAGAAGAAACTCTCCCCACCCTACAAGTTTCATTTGAGTCACTGGTGGCCATCTTAGGAGCCGTTTCCTAGGAAAGAATGCCCAATAGGGATTTCCTTAAACTCAACAAAGGCCCCTTCTGTACCCTCAGATCCATCATTTTGACTTACTCTAAAGAATTTGGCTACAGTTAGTTCTCAGACACAAGGTTATTGATACGTTGTTGCCTTTTCTTTGGTTCACAATTTGATCAGGTCTAGCTTTTCTTGCTCCTTTTGGTCAGTCGGTCAGTCTTGGTCAGTCGGTCAGTCCTGGGCCTGAATCTTCTGGCCAGAAACTGAGAGGGCCCCTCCAGTAACCGCTGCTGTACCCATTAAGGATCTTAAGGGAACACCAACGGTGAAACGCTAGCTCGTGGGATGAGGGGGTGGGTGAAGGTGGGGCATAGGAAGGATGGGGACAGGAAGGGCACAGGCAGGATTGGGCGGAGCAGATGGAGAATTCCTAGTTGTGTAAATTAGCATCTGAAGTCTAAAGGTGCAGGCCAGTGAGTCTGGGATGAGCAGCTACTTTGAAGCTTTTAGGGCTCAGACTTTAGAGCTCTGTTGGTTGAATCTTGGTGATTACTTTGTGTGGAGGAGGCCAACACCAGCCAAGCCTGGTTGCTGCAGCAGGCAGTGTCCAGGGTTATCCTAAGTGGAAGATGCTTCCTGTCACTCGGGAATTGGTAGAGTACTTTGCAAACCCCACTGGTACAAATCCCGAGATTATCGCCCACAAGCACTTGGGTAGGAATGGGCGGCATTGTCACAGGCAGCTCCATCCTCCTACAGTGTGACAGGGCAGCTGCTCACAGGACATGGCCAAGAGGGTGGATTGTTCCAGAAAGGACAATTAAAAATGCCATGTAGCCATTGGGAGAGTTTTGCTTTGTTTTAAAGTTTCCTCATTCTATCTTTATGTGAATGGCGCTTTGCTTACATGTATGTTTATGTACCAAATGCTTGCAGTGTCAGTTACAGATGGTTGTGAGTCACCACATGGGCTATAGGAATCAAACCTGTGTCCTCCAGAAGAGCAGCCAGGGTTCTTCATCACTGAGACACCTCTCCAGCCCTCATCTGCTTATTCTTGATGTATACTTCATGTTTTGGAGCTATCAGGATAATGCTTGGGCCCTAGTGACCCAACAAACCAAGCTTAGCGACACATCTCTGAAGCAAATTAAAGACAGACTTGATAGTGACAACTAGAAAAAGGTTACTCAGTATGGCTGTGCTGGGAAGTAGGACAAAGAGATGCAGTGACCTTCCAGGTCCTGACCAGAGGCTTAGGTGTAAGTAAGAGGCCAGAATGCTGTGTATCTGAACAGTTCCGGGAGAGCTACGGACCGAGTCATCACTGTCTTGGCCACAGTCTCTTTGAAGACAGTCAGACAAGAGGTTGGCATGGTGAGAAATCCCTTCGCCCAAGACAAGTCCCTCCCCTCTTGTTGGATCCAGGCTTCAACCCTCTCTGAGGAAATTTCTGGGGAAAGTCCAATTCCCTGTAATAGTTTGATGGTTAAAAGGAGAGCTGCAAGTGTTTCTTTAGAGGTTACACTCTGAGAAACATGCCCTGGGGAGATGGCTCAATGGGCAAAGAGTGCTTGCTATCAAGGCATGAAGTCCTGAGTTTATTATCGGTGAGAGCTTAAGAGACAGGAAACAGAAGGGCATGGTGGTTGACACCTTTAACCCTGGCACTTGGCAGGCAGAGGCAGGTGCATCTCCTGAGTTCAAGGCCAGCTTAGTCTCTATAGCACGTCCCAGGCCAGCCAGGGCTACACAAAGCCCACTCCCCGGGAAAACCAGTATGCCTGAAGATGTGCTGAGGAGATAGGAGGGACAATTATTATTATTAATAATTAATTATTAAATTATTAAATATAATTAGTCCCATAATGAGATATACTTAGTCAGCCCAGGTGCCCCTTACTATTGCTCTTCTAATAATGTGCTCAATTTTACTCTTTTTTTTTTTTTTTT
>NC_034595.1:74961652-74996587 GCF_900095145.1 Mus pahari
CTCCTCCTCTTCCTTTTCCTCTCTTCCTCCTCCTCCTCTTCCTTTTCCTCTCTTCCTCCTCCTCCTCTTCCTTTTCCTCTCTTCCTCCTCCTCCTTCTCTTAGAATTTACTTCAACATTGTACTATGTAGTTCTAAAAGAAATAATGGAGGAAATAAATTTTTTGTTTAATTGTTTATTCATTCATATAAACTGCTTACATCTTTCACATGATCTAGGTTTTATCTTTTATTTGCTTTATTTGTAGTGACTTGTTAGAAATAATGCTTGTATTTTACCTTTAACACTAATTGCATGTTTTAAACATGTTTTTTAAATTTTTGAGATTATAATGATCATTTTTCCTTCCATTAAATGCATTTTATATTTTCAGAGCAGGTTTAAAAACTCCCCTCACCCCATCCCTACCCTAACCTAAAGTGTGCCATCTGCTGGCCAAATGGCATTATAGCTTCAAGATGGTTCAAAGCACCTTTCTTAGGACAACTGTTCTGGATTTGGCAGTTTTGTCACTGAAAATGCAAATTTGGAAGTAACATACATATGTAAACGAAATGAGCTCCACGGAGATGTAGCTAACAGTCCCCATCTTCTTCCTGCAGGAAGGGTGCAAATATAAGCTGCTATGCATGGCTTGGAAAGAGGCTCAGGTTGCTCTCATAAGTAATGAACTTTCTATGTACATGTTAGATGCAAGTTATACATCAAAATATCTGTGTGTTCTGTTTGGCTAACATATTTATACCCGTTGATGTGGGAGAATCCAAGGCTTTGTTTATTAAAAGAACCTAACAGGAGAAAGTTGCCTCCTGCATAGATGTACTGTATAGAACTCATGGGTACTATGCTGTGGTTGAGGATGTCTCCTATAGTCTCAGGCGTTTGAATACTCGGTCCCAGTTGGCCATGCTGCTAGTGAGGCTGAGGTGGACTAGCCTCGCTGATAGAAGTGTATCACTGGAGGTATCACATGCTTCTGGTTTACTCTCTGATTCATGCTTGTAGCTGAGGGTGTGAGAGCGCAGCTTCTTGCTGCTGCTTGACACCACGCTTCTCCACCAGGATGGATTTTCATCCCTATGGAACTGTAAGCCCAAATACCTCCTCCCACAAAGAAGATGACTTGCTCATGGCATTTTATCACAGCAACAGAATAGTAACTGCTAGTTACTATTTCAAATAGTCCAGTTCCTTAAAAAAAAAAAAGAAAGAAAAATGTATGTTCTTTAAAAATGTTAGGAAGTCTTACCACTGTATAGGTGGACCTTACTTCTAGCTCTCTGGTCATTTTTTACAGACACTAACTAGGGCACCTCTTGGCCTTTGCAAAATGAGCTGTAGGGTTGGGTGTCAGGAGTCACCTAGGATAGGCTAAGGCTAGCAGGTGGCTTTCCTGGAGGTGGCCTATTGCTTCTGCATGTCTGCGATGGGTGAGCTCTGTGAGGTATGGTCCCAAAGGGACTTCATCAGAGGATTGCATCGTGCAGCTGATATGCCTTTCCTGTCCTTTCCTGTCCTTATTAGTATAACAGTTCCTGGGCATTACCCCACCCTATTGACCAGACCCCCCCCCCAAAAAAAAAAGAAAGAAAGAAAGAAAGAAAGAAAGAAAGAAAGAAAGAAAGAAAGAAAGAAAGAAATACAGTGAGCTTTCATAATTACACTAAAAAGAAGAATAGTCTTGGGACAAATTTGTGTTCAAGGAAAAATATTTAGGTCCATGGATAAAGCTACAGGTATGCACTATGATAAAGCAAGGCCATGTGAAACTGTTGCTTTAAATGTATAATGAGCATATAGAATGAAACACTGCTTTGAACTTAATATTAACATCCTTCTGTAACTCCCATTTTATGTAACTTTTTTTTTTTTTTTTTGGTTTTTCGAGACAGGGTTTCTCTGTNTAGCCCTGGCTGTCCTGGAACTCACTTTGTAGCCCAGGCTGGCCTCGAACTCAGAAATCTGCCTGCCTCTGCCTCCCGAGTGCTGGGATTAAAGGCATGCACCACCACGCCCGGCTTTATGTAACATCTCTTTCTGAGGTAATTTTCTAGGAACTTTTGTCAAAGAAGGCATAAAAAGGCCAAAGAAATAAGGTTGGTGGCTTGGGGGCTCTGCCTAAACCATCCATCCATCCATCCAAATGTATATGTCTGTTTGTTATGTATAAAGGTATATGTGTATGTACATAAACATACATGAATACTTGTGGAGCTGATGAGACAGATGGCTGGGCCTGGCCAGAGTGGGTATGTATGAATATATGCCTAATGGATATAAAAGGCTAAAAGGTGACATAGTCATTTTCCACTTCACCCAGTGTGTTTTCTGTCTGAGTGACTCCTTTTTTCGTTTCTGGTTTACATAGCGTTATTCCACCAAGTCAGTCAGGAGCTCCTAGCAGCTAGCAATAAATCCTTTACTAAATCTCCCACTGTTCGGAACATGTGTCAATAGGTCCAGAGGCCTGGAGCTTCTGGCTTCAGAGTTACTTAGTCAAGCTAGGTATGTGTTATTATAGAAAACAAATCTAATATCTTGCAAGACCAAGTCTTATTCCTGCTGACACTCTTTTCCCTCTGCTACCTTTGAGAGAGAACCAGAGCTGCTGAGCTGGCCTCTGCAGTTGGGAAGATGACTACGAGGGTAAAAGTACTTGCTTCCCAAGCCTACTGCCCTGAGTTTGATCAATGAAAAAGCCAGATGTGCTAGCAAGCACCTGCAATCCCAGAATTCCTGCAGGGGGGTAGGAGGCAGAGACAGGTGGGCTGGCTTAACGGTCGCGCCATCTTGTCTACTGGCCCAGCTGTCAGCCTATGTTTTGATGTGGTATTTTGTTATCTATGTATGTTCCTGTGTGCCACTTTTGAGTGTGATATGCCAGAGTTTAATTCAACTTAGCCTACAGGTAAGCAAACATAAATATAAATTCAGTTCAAATTCCTTCCAATTCCTAAGACCTAAACAAACCTGAGTTATTTTAAGTTTGTAAGTTAAAAAGAAATTAACAAATAAGTTGGGTAGTGGTGACACACATCTGTAATCACAGTACTCTGGAAACAGAGGCAGGCGGACCTCTGGGAGTTTGAGGCCAGTTCTAGGGCTATAGACCTGGGTTATCTCAACCTCCCCTCCCACTCAAAAAAAAAAAAAAAATCCAGGACTGATAATAAATTATCTTGTGCTACAATTATATACTTAAATAATGTCAATGTCTTCGTTTCAAATATCACTTTCTGGGTTTTCTTACAATACTCTATGCAAAAGTCAGTAAGTATAATAAAAGGCTGATATAACTGGACGGGGGTCTTGAGTTATCCTTTGTGAGACATCCAGATTGTATCCCAAAGAATTGAGCAAGACATATTACTAGGTATCGGGGTTCCCTTTTTCAGGTTCTTAGTCTGTTGGTAAAAGAATTTAAGATTTATAATTCCCAGGGGACCCACCATCTAAAATAAGCAACTGCCTGCAGTAGGCTGGGATAGAGACATCTCGGTAGCCTTCAGCAGCTCTCTAAAAAAAAAAAAAAAAAAAAACCCAAAAACAGTTGTTCCCATTTCTCCTAACCTTATCCCTGGACAATGACTGTATAGATTTCATTTGTGCTTTTCAGTTGGCCCTGGTGTGCATAATTATTCTATTATATCTGACTTTCCTATTTCTTTTTCCTCCTGTTCTGGTGAATTCTGTGAAACTAGATGTTCATTGATGTAATGATTTTTTTTTTTAGTGTTTTTAAAATTTTATTTTATGTATATGAATACACCGTAGCTATCTTCAGACATACAAGAAGAGGGCATCAGATCCTGTTACAGATGGTTGTGAGCCACCATGTGGTTGCTGGGAATTGAACTCAGGTCCTCTGGAAGAGCAGTGCTCTTACCCTCTGAGCCATCTCTCCAGCCCTATGTAATGATTCTTAAACAATTAAAAATCAAGGCATAGGGGCACAGCACAGCACAGTCCTAATGGCCCAGGTGCACGCTGTGTGTTCTCATCTTGGAAACAATGCAATAGCTACACAATGATAGTTTCAGGTTAATGTTTGACTTGCAAAGAAAGTTTGAAGAAATTATTAGAAAATGAAATAGAACCAATACTGGGACCCCAAGAAAGGAAAGAGCTATTAAAGTTATGAAGTAAATGCCGGGCATGGTGGTGCACGCCTTTAATCCCAGCACTCGGGAGGCAGAGGCAGGCGGATTTCTGAGTTCGAGGCCAGCCTGGTCTACAAAGTGAGTTCCAGGAGAGCCAGGGCTACACAGAGAAACCCTGTCTCAACCCCCCCCCCAAAAAAAAAGTTATGAAGTAAGTTTTGTACAACATTTGAGAGTGGTTCCTGGATAAGCAAGTATAGAATATGTAAAATCTTATATTAGTAAAATTTAGGTTAAAACACTGGGACTCTTGGGAAGAGTGTTTGTGTGCAATGTGCAGAAGCAGAAAGCTAGTGGAACTGCTGAGTGAAGGGTTAACTTGAGTCTTTCTGGCCCTGCCTGGCAGCTTTGCCATTGGAACTTCACAGGAAAACGTAAGTAGCTGATGACAGAGCTCTGAGCTCTGAAGTATAACAAGTCAAAAGTTAAAGTTTAAATAATGATAAGTTTGCAATTATTATTTTGGCCACAGGGTTGGGAATAGGGAAAGCTTGAAACTTTGGGGAACAATTGTAATTCTTGATTCTTTGTGGGATGTGGTTATTCTTCTGAATTTGATTTGGCAATGATTACACAATATCTTTTTTTTTTTTCTACTTGTTTTTGGAGTATCGATAGACTAGGCCAAGAAAAAGGCGAGAGAGCAAGTGGAGAGCGAGTGAGAGAGTGAGGTGAGAGTGAGGTGAGAGTGAGGTGTATGTGAAGAGTGAGTGTGAGTGTAAGGAGGGTGCATGTGGTGTGTGTGAAGAATGCGTGTGTGAGAGAGAAAGAGGAACACACAGAAGTGTGTAGGATTGTGGGAGTTCAATTAAAGAAAAGTGCACAGAACAAAAGCAGAGTGCAAATGAGAATGCACAGTGTGTGCAGCCTCAAGCTGAGAACGAGTGAGAAAGATTGCCTGCCGGTTTGTACCTAAAAAGTAGTCTGTGTCTGTTTATTGTGCGCCTTCCAGATATCCCTGCTTCCAGTTGAGAACTCCGATCCTGTGTCGAGGCTGGACCCCGACAATGATGAAGCTTGACCATTTTAATAGACTTTGAAAGAAAAACCACAGGGCAGGCAAGCTATAATCTGTCAGTAAATGGGGGACAGGAAAAAAGCGAGTGCAAAGGAGACTCAGTTCATGTGGGCTCAACTCGGGACCCAGAGGACCTACCAGAGCTCACGGTCCCAGGAGGCATCCGCGGACTCAGTGGCTCTGAGTCCTTGTCTGCAAACTTGGCAATCACGGTTAATAAAGGGTGAAGGTTTGTTCTTGAGACAGAATCTCAGCATGTGACTCTGGCTGGCCTTGAGCTCAGAGATTTGTCTGCCTCTGGCTCAAGAATGCTAGGATTAAAGACATGTGTCATTACTCTCAGTAGTGTAGGTTTTCTACTTTATTTAAAAATACTTTATTTTGTTTGTTATGTGCATGTATGTGCCTGCAGCACACATAGAGGCCAGAGACACTTTGCAAGTCCTGGCTATCCTCTATAGGACAGCTCCAGGGATCAATGCAGGCTTTATCCACTGAGCCAGCTCATTGGTCTACCCAAAGATGAGTTTAAAAAAAAAAAAAAGAAAAAAAAAAAAGAGCTTGGGACAGGAGCCAGAGCTCCAGAGGGACCCAAGAGAGGGCTATGGAAAGGTTAGATTGGCTCCAATATAGGAGGAAATCCCAAGAAAGAAGAAGAAAAAAAATCCAGGTTCCTGAGGTGGAGTTGGAAGTTCACACATGGTGAGATCCTGCCTCAAAACAACAAAACAAAACAACACCTCCCCACCCCGACTCTCCAATGTAAAATCCCCAAAAAGCTCAACTAAAAAAACTGGCCGAGTCTCGAATGCCTCAGAGCAGAGATGGGAGGGAGAAAGTATGTTGCCAACAGGAACAAAGGGAGGCAAGGCTGGCATCACCCACCACGGAACTCTGTTTGCACTTTTTCACTCAGTTTGTGGTTGAAGCTGGGTTCATGGCAGTTCTTTCAACATGAGTTTAAGTTCTGTGGCTTCTCATAACCAAATATGATGTTTTTTTTCTCAAGACCAACAGAAAAGACAGTATTTTCATTATTTGTGCAACATAGAGCCAGCGTTTTGCTTTTCTTTCTTTTCTTTTNTTTTTGGTTTTTTGAGACAGGGTTTCTCTGTATAGCTCTGGCTGTCCTGGAACTCATTTTGTAGACCAGCCTGGCCTCAAACTCAGAAATCTGCCTGCTTCTGCCTGCTGGGATTAAAGGCGTGCGCCACCATGTCTGGCTTCGCTTTTCTTAAATAGTCTAGACACTTTGCAGCTAGGGGTCAGTAAGATGACTTGGTGATAAAGGCACTCGTCGTCAATCTGACAACCTTAATTCAATTACTGAGACTAACATGGTGGAAGGAGAGCAAGTCCTAGGAGTCTTCCGATCTCCAACTGCACCATGGCATGAATACCCTTCCCCAACTCCTGGGGAAAAAAATCCACTGGATTTCAAAAAAAGGTGGGGGTAGGGCCTTACATTGAAACAAGAAAACAATTAATTCTTTGTTTTGTTTTGGAGACAGGGTTTCTCTGTGTAGCCCTGGCCATCTTGGACCGGGATGGCTTCGAACTCAGGATGGCCTCTGCTTTTCTCACAATGAGATTAAATTTGTGTGCCACCAGCGCCTGGTGAATAGAATGACTTCTATACAAAGAGATCAAAACAAAATCTAGCCAAGTAGCGGGTGCAACTACAAATTCATTAAAGGGCCCTCTTCTGCACTTAGAAATCTCCTCAGTAAACCAACCAACCAACTCCAGCAGCACAGCCATGCTTTAAATTCACGTTGAAATTCAGGAGCACGTAGGGTGGCTCCTGGATGGGTAAAGTGGGACAAACATTTTGAATGAACGAAAGAGGAATTAAAGAGACATACACACTTAGTACTACCTATAATTATTTTCAACATAAAAACACGCATAATATATATGGAAAAGAACTTAATGTTAACCACTACGGGGGTTAAAAAAACAAAAGAAAAAGAAAAAAAAGGAACTAATGACAAAGGCAGAGAAAAGAACCACGAGCTCAGAGGTCACTGTCTTAATCCAACATTGCTGTAGAGATAAGTTTTCTCCCAGCCAGCTGTTATCTGCAAATATCCCGGGGTTTAAAGATTACAAGCGAGCCCTGAACATGGAGCCCAAAAGAGATTCAAACTCTTTATGTAGCTGAGGGTGACCTTGAACTTTTTCCTGTTCTGCTTTCACCTCGGTGCTGGGTATTTTTCTGAGCCAAGAAATACAGCGTTGGTTTGTTCCCCACCAAAGACCCAAATACAAGGAGTGCGCGCCCACTAACACGTGGGGAGACACTACATCAGGAGCCTCTAACTCCTGGCCACACCCATACAGGGCCCCACAGGACGTTCACCTAGCTTTACCGAAACCTCGCCTCTTGCTAGGCAACCGAATCTCCGCGGCAACCGGAACAGGAAGGTGCGAGACTGCCCGGACCCGCGGAGGGCGGGCGCACGCAGCCTCTCTGGACTCCGAGGAGACAGGGATACACAGCGTCCCGGTCGCCATGAAAACAGGCCACACCCCGGCGGCCCCAGCCCGTGCCTGCCCAGTGCGCAGACGCGCGCGGCGTTCCGCGCATGAGCAGTGAGGCTTGGAGCCCGCCAGCCCGTGTCTCCGGCGCCAGCTACGCCGCTGTGGCTGTCACTATGGCCCATTACAAAGTGAGGGGGGCGCGGCGTGGCTCGGGGCGTGCGGGCGGCGCCGGGTGGGAGTTGGGGCGCGTGCAGGGCTTGGGGCCGGCGGCGGGGCGCGCCATCTTCCTGCTCCGGCCCCGGGCTCCGGTCCCTGACCCGCCGTGTCTCCTCAGGCCGCCGACTCGAAGCGCGAGCAGTTCCGGAGGTACTTGGAGAAGTCGGGGGTGCTGGACACGCTGACGAAAGGTGAGCCGAGGCGGGCGGCTGCAGCCCACGTCCGCGCGCTCTTGGCCAGGTGGGGCCCGCCCCGGGAGCAGCGAGGCCTTGGGGTCCCGTGGGTCGGGCGCACGCCGGCCGCGGGACTTTGCCTCGCCCCGGTGGTCGCTTTCAGCCCGGGACTGAAACTCTTGCAGCTGTTGCAAAGTCTCTCCAACTTCCGTTGCTTTCCCGCGAGCAGCCGCAGTGGACACGTTAGCAAGAGACCTTGAGATCCCAATTGCCCCCCGCCATATAGTGTGCAGGATTTTACAAATTTTTCTTTTGGACAAAGGCAACTAAAAATATGACTGGATTTGAAAGTGGGTTATTAAGTGGCTCTAGTCCCTGAAGCTGGAGATTCATAGACAGTTTGGGCTGTGGCTTTTCAACTCTTTCTAGTCTATAGTAATTCCTACTTTGTGAAGATATCATAATTAAAGTGGAATTACAATTTGAAAAATGCTTCAGAGCACATAAAAATGGTTATATTCTTTACTTTAAAACAATGGAAGCGTACTGTTAAAAGTGTATCCCTTCCTTTCTGGGTGTAAGGTTATAGAGTACGGTGATTGAACCCAAGGATTCCCTTAGAATAAAGCTAAACTGGCCTTAACAGTATATTGAATGCCTGCTACATGTTAAGAACTCAAAATTGCTTGGTGTTTTCAACGGAAAACAAGAATGGAATGCCTGGCAGGGATTGAAAACTTGTTCTCTTTGAGAATAGGAAGTGTCTGGGAAATAATTTGTATCTGCTTTTTAGGGAACAAAAGCTAGTGGAACATTTGGGAGAGCTTAGAAGAAAGCAGGGCTTTTAATTCTCTTACATGGATGAACTGACAAGTTAGAATTACTACTAATTTCCTTATGTCGTTGGAAGTCAATGTGAGCAAAAATATAAGGAACTACTCTGTGAGACCACTGTACTTTGTGGCATCAGAAGTGTCACAGATGGCTTGGAATTCTGGTAAAAAGCCCCTTATGTTTCTTTCATGTAATGATCTTACTCCAGCCTCGTCTTCTGGACACCAAGGATATAGCCATGGAAATGTTCCTGCTTTTGGGAGCTTGTAGCTTAGATAGGGACACACACATACATACACACATACACATACCCTGAAACACAGTGCCAGCTAGTGGTAAATGTCTAACTTAAACCATAGCAAGGATAAAGATGGGGCATTTTATTTACATGGAGTGGCAGAGGGAAGACCTTATCTGTATCTAAAGTACAGATAAGTATCCTTAACCTGAAAATTTGAAATCTAAATTGCTCCCAGATCTGTAACTTAGTGAGTATTGATGTGGAAAATTCCATACTTGACTGCATAAATTATGTCAGTCAAAATTCAGGAGCCTAGGAATATGTACTTCAAGATCATGTTCATATTTTGTGAATAAGGTCCATATGGAATGTAATTGAATTTAATGTTTAGGCTTGAATCTCATCTCCAAAACATCTCATTATGTATGAGTAGATAGTTCAACCTCTGGAAATAAACAGTGGTACACTTTTGGTCCCAAATAATCTGTGTGGGTAAGGTGGGGGAGTGAAATGGATGCAGGAGGTTGATAGGCAAGAGCAGTGAAAGGCTCTTGTATCTCCAATTGGAATACAATTGGAGATAACTGAATGCAGAGCCAATGTGCAGCCTTCAGGCTGTGTAAGAGAATGGGAACCAATTTTACAGGGTCAAACATAGATGCTTTATACAAGCTTACATTTTTCTATCAGCAACATTTCCGAGAGGATTTAAAGTTGTTTTTAACATGAAAACATTGTAAGAAGCCAGGCATGGTGACATGTTTTTAGTGCTCTGGTGAGGGAAAACAGATCTGCATTCACTGCTTGCCTGGAGCACGTATCAAGACCTGTCTCAAAAAAAGTAAACTAGAGCTAGGCTGTAGAGATGGCTTAGAGGTTAAGACTACTTGATACACAACAATAGGGACTAGAGTTCAGATACCAGCACTCATATAATAAGCCAGACAGGGTCTTTGTATAATTCTAGGGCTGGGGTTGGGGAGACACACAAGGATAATCAAGGCTTGCTGGCTGCTAGCCTAGCTAAAAGGATGGAAGCTGGAGGCTGAGGGAGACCTTGCCTCAAAGGTTTGAGGCATATGCAGAAGACCTAGACATCTTGTTTCATTTCTAATTGCACTTGATAAGCTGAAGTAGGAAGACTGCTTGAGTCTGAGACCAGACTTGGCTAAAGAGTAAAACTACATCTTAAAAACAAAAAAAAAAAACAAACTTAACCAACCAATCAACAACAGAACAATAACAACCTTCAAGACAATAACATCCATGAAGAAGGTGAATGGATAAAATAGCATTATAGTTATTTTGAGCAGGGTAGCAAACTTTAAAATACCTGGCTTTAAAACCTAGTTGCTAAGAGCCAGCAAGAAGGCTCAGCAGGTGAAGGTGCTTGCTGCCAAGCCAAATGGACCTGAGTTTGATTCCCAAAATTCACATGGTAGGAGGTATAGGTTCCTGAAATGTGTCCTCTGATTTCTACCATCCCCATCCCCCACCCCACTATGAACTAGTAAGAGTAAATTTAGCTTCTAAAGCAAAAGGGAATATGATTTGGTTGCATTCTCTTCAGATAAAAAGCACAATCATCCCATAGAAAAGAACAAAAAACTTAACACTTTGGAAGCTGAAGGGAATGGGGATGCAGTGATGGAAGGAAAAGGCAAGAGCACTAATAGTCACACCCTATGAAAGTTTCCATTCCTAGCCGGCCTGGTGGGGCGTGTGTTTAATCCCAGCACCTGGAAGGCAGCATTCTCAGAGGCAGGCAATTTCTGTCAGTTCAAGGCCACCTTTGTTTACTTAGTTTCTGGACAGCTAGGGCTGCACATAGAGATGCTACCTTTAAAAGTAAGTAAATAAAGACCAAGACTCAGTTCAGGTCAGTGGAAGTAAATGGAAGAAACACTTTTAAATGTACAATTTTTTTAAAGCAAAAAGTAAGTAGGGATTTGAGATAATGTAACATACTAAGAGATGATGGTCAGATAGTTGACATAAATGTGCAGGTTTCTCAAAAAGTTGTGTATTTTGGTGTAAAAGTACCTGCTCACTTGATGTTTTTCATATTGTCTGTACTTTAAATTATTAAAACTCAAGAACCCAGGACATGTAAATTGGTTTACAACAGGATTTCTTAGTTTGGACTCTCAAGTTAATGCACATTTAAGTTACATATTTTGCTTTTCTCAGATTTTTTAACACCTGTATGGGAGGGTCTGAGCCAGGAGGATTGCCATGAGTTTGAGGCCAGCCCAGAGTACAATAGTGAATTCTAGGTTAGCTTGGGTTCCCTGTTTTAGCCACACAGTGGTTCAGGAGATTTTTCAGAGTCCTTAGCACTAGTGTGGAGAGCTTGCCACTGTATATTGAATCCTAGGAGGACTTGTTTAGCAGATGAGTGAGAACAGTGTTGACAGGAAGTGCTAGCACAGTTTTAAATGTCAGTCTGAGCATGCTGACTGGTAATGTTTTTTGGTTGGTGCCTAGCCTGTCATACATGAAACTTAATTCTTGAATGTTCTAAATGGAATGCTGTTAATTACTAAAAGTTTCTTACATTTCTTTAACTAGATTACATTAGACATTTTGTTTTTGAGCTAGAGCTCCTTGTAGTCCAGGTCTCCAGCTAATTGCTTTTCCAGGAATGATCTTGAACTCCTTATTCCTCACCTCCTTGGTACTGAGATAACAGGTGTGTGACACCACAGCCAGCTTTCCTATGTTTCCATGTCCTACTTAAGTTAGCCTTGTATACAGCATTCAGGAGTGATCCTGCTACCTCCTTGCTTTCAAAATGTTAAAATATGTTTGTAGTTCTTAGCATCAATATTCAACTAAGTTTTTCTCAGTCTGGCCCTACACTACCTTTCCATTCATTATCCACAACATACTTGACACCTTAGTTCCCTTGTATGTGCTTTGAACTTTCCCATTTTTATCTGAAACACAGCTAGGTCTCAGGTCTGCCTCTGATGTTAAGTATTCCTCCAGTCTCATTCTGAAACTCACTAACCACTAGTGCAGTTCAGTATTCTTGTAGTATCTTATCTTTTACAATGTATTGTAAGTTTGTTGCTAGCAAGGACACTGTCTGACTTGTTCACCAATGTATGGACAGTCTTAGCAATCTGCTCACCATACAATAGGCAGGCAGTATTTACTGAGTTTCAGAATATTTCAGCCATCTACGCTGGAGACTTCATTGCTTCTCTTTCTCTTTGGTTTGCAGTGTTGGTAGCCTTATATGAAGAACCAGAGAAGCCCACCAGTGCTCTGGAGTATCCTTTTCATCTCTGAAGTAAAAAAGCCATATTTTTGACATTTTTATTTGTTCACATATATAGTAAGCTTTAAATATTTTTGTTTATTGAAAAAGTTCCTTTGAACCTTCCCATGGCCTTGGATAACTACTGGTGGTGTGGTGGGTGACTGTTCCCCTGACCTCATTTTGCTCTGAGTACATTCTTAACACTGATGTTAGTTTTTTAAAGCATCACTTAGGAGCTGCTACCCCGGAAAACCCAGAAATAGAGCTGCTTCGCCTAGAATTGGCAGAAATGAAAGAGAAATATGAAGCTACTGTAGAAGAAAATAAAAAACTGAAAGCAAAGGTAAATTTAAAAATGAAATTCAAATTAAAAAACAATCTTGTCTCTAATGATTATCTGACCAAATCCTTACTGCAGGCCAGGGATGTGTGTAGCTCAGTGGTAGAGCATCTGTCTGGCATGTGCAGAGGTCCTGGGTTTCATCTGCAGCATGATAAAGCCAGAGTAAACAAACCCAAAACTTGACTAATGGGCAGCAAGGAGGGACAATATCGGTTTCAATCAAATCCATGGCAAGCTTAAGCCTCATCTAGAAAAGTCCCAAGACCAACAAAAAATAGGATAGGCAAAGTATAATCACGGAAAGGGAGTTGAGAACCTGCATCAATAAAAAGTGGGGGATTGGTTAATACTGCTTAGAGTAAATGGGTAATTTTAAAGTTCTTAAGCAGTTTAGATCAGTTTAGGCCACTGCTTTGTTAAGACACAGTCTGCACTGTCTGAAGCATGCTAGCTCCAGGTCCTCAAAAGGACAGAAGTAAGCTGCACTTGATTTTATCTAGAGCTAAAATTTGCCTTTGTTCAAATTCCCATTAAACTTGAGCATCAACTCAAAGTCTTTGAGGTTTATCACATTCTGAACAACATGCTGTATTTCCAACTAACTGAAAGAAGTCAAATCTTCTGAAGTCTAGTGTTCTTATAAGGAACCACAAATTTCTATAAAAGAAAATGCAATCTCTTAAATTATGAAAGATGCTGAGGTACATACTTGGTAGCTGCTATGTAGACCAGGATAGCTTCAGACTCAGAGACCAGCCTTGCCTCTGCCTTCCTGGTGCTGATTTAAAGGCTTCTGGTACTTTTAAAGTCAGCTATTCCTTCCTTTTCATTGGCTGACCATACTAATAGAATCACGTGGTAATTGAACAGTTCAGTCATGAATCGAGGCTAAATTTAGTTCCCCAGTATTTGCTAAAGATTTATACAAAAAAAAGGCTTTTGTTAGGTTTAATTGTACTCAATTTTAAGTAAGTGAATGGTTTAAGAAGGATAAGTTCAGAAATTGATTACTGACTCAACTAAGTTGAATATATTATCTAATTTCATTGTGTTACTAAGTTTTTTACCCAACTTAAATAAAATTCATCTAAATCCTCTGTCTTTGCCCCATAGCTTGTTCAGTATGAACCACCTCAGGAGGAGAAGCGTGCTGAATAGGATTCTTCTCAGTTGAAAAGACACTGAAAACTGGTTTTGTATCACTTGAATAGCTTGTATAGTATATGATCTTTCCTGAAAAGATGCTATTAACTTTTAATATGTTAAATTCACTCATCACACTTTAATGTTATAAACACATATACATAGAATCACCAATAAAAACTCAATATAACTTTCTTTGGGTCTTAAAGCAGGAGAATCCAAAGTAGATCTTGAAGAAAAGCTAAAGAGCCACATAACTTTTTACCTTAAAAGACATTTTATTTATTATCCAGTTAGGAATGATGGTACTGGTTGTATTTTAGCTAGGAGATTTAGCATGGAGCTATTCCTTGGTCCAGGGCTTGAGCATAGTAGGCGCACTCATTCTTGACAGCATATATTTCCTGTGGACAGCTGGACATATCTGTAATGTACAATGCTTTTGCATGGGTTCCCATGCATCTTCTGCTCTTTTATAGAAATATAGTACAAATAACTCTTCTTTGCCACCACTTTGCCTTAGATCACTGTGTGTGCCAGTATGGACTCTGACACCACGTTCTCTTTCTATGCAATCATGCCCATCTGATAATGCTGCCTTGCTGTGTGTGCTTTAGTGCGTTCTGGTTGCACATTAGTCTGTGTCGTTTTCAGTTTGTGTAATGCTGCAGCTACCTTGATTGTAATTTACATAGCTTCCAAAAGAACTACACTCTTACCCTTCCTTCCTTCCTTCCTTCCTTCCTTCCTTCCTTCCTTCCTTCCTTCCTTGAGCACAGAAGAGAGATAAAATTCTAAGTTCATACACAAACTAGGATGGGAAAGATGAACCATTCACAGATCATTATAATATGTAATTATACAGTGACTTCTTTCCCCTCAAACATATTTTTTTGAGCCTTGAATTCATTTTATCTTTGTGATCCCCGTGAAGTAGGTAGGGTAGTGAAGGGAAGGTTGGGTGTTGAATTTTTAGGCCAAAGACTGACATAAAGATTTGTTGCTAACTGTAGAAACTTGGGCAGGTCAGTTAATGGTTTGGAGATTCACTATCCTCATCTGTACCATGAAAACATTTGCTGCCTACCTCACAGGGTTGTTGTGAGGTCAAATGAGAGAATGTATATGAAAGATTTGTAAATGGTAAAGTACTTGTTTTGTTAATCCTTTTCTTTTTGTATGGGACAGTCTCATGTACCAAGGGCTGGCCTTTAAATCCTGCCTTCAACTCCCAAAACCTGGGATTATAGGCATTCCCCACTACATCCAGCCCTTTCCCTTTTTTTCTGGGAAGACTCAAAGTCAGATATGTTATTGATAACTTGCTTTCTTCACTGACAGGCACATAAGCCCTTATATATCACACCTTCTATCCTTATTGTTGGACAGTTTGTCTTTAAATTTTGATCACAGCACACATCCTATCTGGTTTAACCAGTCGAGGTACTGGCACCTGCTGGAAACTCTGACCAAGCCATTTACAAGGGCATTGTAATCAGTCATGTTGTTAGGATTATGGCAATGGTCTGTATTTCTTCTAGTCACAAGTTTGTTTCTGGAGGGTGGCCAGATACAACTGAGAGAACATTCAGCTGGGCAGATTCTCGAGTGCCTTCTGGATGGATATCACTGGGCTAAGTGTTGGTGTGGTCAAGACCAATTCATTATGAGACACATGCAAACAACTACAAGGTGGATTAGGATGTACTAAGAATTGTAGGGATAATGAAACAGGGCTCCATGAGAATTTGATAGAGAGGGAACTTAGCTTCTTCAGGTAGTTTGTATGGTCATCATTTTGTTGATACCGCCAGCTACATTTTGTTTTCTGGCTACTAGTCTTTTTTCCCTCCACTCTTGTGGTACTATCATTCATTCATTCATCTCACTATATGTATGTAGCTGTGATTGGCCTGGAACTATGCAGTTGATGTTAGCCTCAAACTCATTCCTGTGCTTCCCAGGTGCTGGGATTAAAGGTGTGTACTACCATGCTTGGTTTAATCTTATATTTTTGGCAGTAGGTCTGTGATTGTCTCTTGAACATAATGTGTCTGTTGCACATTAGCTGCAGCATGTGGGCTAGACTACTACTTGCAGGTAGAACTGACTTTGACCAGCCATTGATATTGAAGAATTCAAGGTCTGGGGTTGGAAAGATCACTCAGTGGTTAAGCGCACTGGCTGCTCTTCCAGAGGTCCTGAGTTCAATTCCCAGCATCCATGTGGTGGCTCACAACTGCCTATATTGGTTGTGCCCTCTTTTGACATGCATATGTACACAAAGATAGAGGACTCACACATTTTAAAAAAATCAATAATGAAAAATAAACAATCTATCTTAGAAAAAAGATTTTTGAGGTCACTGGGCATGGTTAGCCACCAAATTCAGGTCCTCTGTAGGATCAGTGCATGCCCTTCACCATTGAATCCCCCTTCCAACATTTCTTTCTATCAAGGACTTGAATGAAGACTATACAAGATGATGCTAAATGGAATAGGAAATGTAAGGCATCAGTTCAGTTCCTGCTACACTTCAGCTGCTTCATCCATAAAATAAAACTTAGGGGCTATAGACACGGCTCATGGGTAGATGTGCTTGGGTGCAGGCCTGAAGAACTCAGTTCAGTCCCTGAAGCCCACAAGTGGCAGGAGAATCATCTCCTGAGAGTTGTCTTTCGGATGTGCATACCTGCATGTACATAATAAATATAAAATTAAAAGTTCTTACCAGACTTGATAGTACATGCCTATAATCCTAGCACTTGAAGGCAAGAGGGTCAGGAATCTTCGAGTCATCTCTAACCACACAGTAAGTTAGAGGCCAGCCTTGGCTATGTAAGACTGTCTCTAACCACCCCACAAAAAGTATGTGTGAATTTGTGTATGTATGTGTCTTCACATTTTGCCTACCTTACAAAGTTCATGTCAGGATTAGATTAAATACATTGGATATAAAAATGCCTTGCAACTGTAAAGGACTACTTGCAGATCAGTCAGTAGTACTGGCACATCTATAAGTACCATAGAATTGGAAAGGTTGGTCGTAGACTACTTTGGAACAGGTTTGAACATGAAAATCTAGAGTACCTATACTGCTGGGCACAAACAAGTATAAAGTCCTATAGTGGTTAAAGTATATAGTTATACAAAGTGAGTAGGGTTTCTGATAAAATATTAGTTCTGGTGATCTCTAATGTGAGCATTTATACTCCAAGGAAGCTTAAAAGTCCATTTTGTTGGAAAACAGAAATATTGTCCAGGTGCTAACTAAAAAAGGTCTTTCTAAAAGTCCTATTGTTACTCTGTAGGTACCAGGCATCTGAGGGATGCTGACAAGCATGAATGCATTTTAAGGAAGAATGATCAATAGGGAGAAGGGATGTGAAAGCATGGGCGAGTTGTTCAGTGTGGTTGTCACCAGCTACAAAATTCAGTTCCTCAATCACACCACTAGCACTTGTAGCATGTGGTGCACATGTGGCCAGCAGGTACTCTCCTGAACAGTATAAACACAAGAAAGACCTCAAAGTCTTATACACAACAGTACTGTAGAAGCAGTGTGAAGCAACTGAAGAAACAGGGAACAAAGAAGACTTTTCGGAGCCTGGAACTCATGGTTCTATCAGGTTGAGAAGACTTGGTGTGTAATAAAGACTGCATTTGAATAGTAGAAGGACTGTTGCGAAGAAGTGACTACTGTTTTGTTCCACTTTAGGCTTTGAGGAGAGTTTGGTTGCTGGCCTGAAGCTTTATTTTGAAACTAACTTTGATATTATAGCAGGGAATAACCTTGAACTTCTGGTCTTGCTTTCGATTCCTTGGTGCTTTGATAACAGGCAAGTGCTACCAGGTCTGAGTTAGGTAGTGCTGCAGATGGAGCCTAGGGTTTCGTGAAAACTAGGCAAGCATTCTATCAACCGAGCTGTATCCACAACCCCTTGAATAAGAAACTTTATAAAAATTATTTATTTTTATTTTATGTGTATGAGTGTTTTGCCTGCATGTATTTATGAGTACCACCTGTGTGCCTGGCATCCTTAGAGGGCACTGGATCCCCTGACACTTGATAGTTGTGAGCCATCATATGGGTGCTGGGACTGAATGTGGATCCTCTGCAAGAGCACCAAGGGCTTTTAACCACTCAGCCATCTCTCAAGCACAGAATAAGAATTTAAACAGAACAGAGTTTTTGAAGATGGCTTAGTGGGGAAGCATTTGTTAAATAAATGTGAGGTCTTGAGTTTGAATCTCCCAAATTCACATAAAGTTGAGCATATTTATGTCAGTAATCTCAGTGCTCCCATTGTGAGATGGGAGGTGGACAGGAGTCAACCCAGGAATTTACAGGCTGGCTAGCTTTGCATATGCAATGCTAAACAATAAAGAAGAAGAAACGGTTCTAAAAATCAAGGTGAAAGTTTTTAGATATCTGCGGTTGTCCTATGATCTCTACTCATAGTTCGCCCAAAAACTTAAACCTTTTATCAAAGCTACCGTTTAATTTGATTTCCCCTGGCACAGCAGTTGGTTCTCTGAATCCATAGATTAGGCTAACTGGATTGGAAATATTTGGGGGGAATTGTACTAAATGTGTAGACTTTAATTTTACACGTATGCAATATAGTGCAACGACTATTTATACACAAATCCCATTCTTTGAAAGGGGTTTCTAGCTTAGGCTGTCAAGGATGTGTAGAGTGGGCTGACTTAGAACTTTTTGGGGGGAATCCTATACCTGCCTCTGAGATTTACAGATGTGGGCCATCATGCCTAGCAAAGACACAATTTCATTTTTCATTGTACTGGTTATTATATTTAATTCAGAGATACTATAAAGTACATGGAATGACCATAGTTCACATGTAATAGCCTATATTAGGAATCTGACCGTCTTCCATTAGGTTAACAGGATTAAGGGTGTCCTGAAAGCATTCTCCCATTGATACTGAGAGACATGCATATTTAAGTGCATTCTGCCTATTAGGTACTATGGAGTTGATATTTTTTAGGTGAAGTTGTGATGACCTCCGAGGATAACTTCGAGGATCAGGTATAACCAAAATGCCAGATCTACTAGAGCTTACTTTTCTCTCCGCAATCAAATCAATCTGTCTGAGTAGGAGATGAGGCTATGTGGTAGAATTTGCCCTAGCATGCGCAAACGACCCCGGATTTCATCCTTAGCCCTGCAAACAACATAGTCACCTTGTAAAACCAAAAGCCCTACTCCTATCCCAACTCCTTTTAAGTGTACAGGGCTGTACTTTAAGGGTTGTCAAATTTCCACTTCAGGAGTCCGAGACATTTACAACTTTCTGAAACATAGTTTGGCAGTAATCATTTGCCTTCATTAGTCCTAATTCCTCTAGTGTCTAATCACTAAGAAGTAAAGTACTCAGTTGCTGGATGGGATACTGTAGGAGCAGTAGGTGGGCGTGAAGATGGAGTCGGTAGAATATAAGGGCAGCAGTATCCTATCAGCGATCTGCTTGCGGAATGATAAGATGTTTTAGCATGCTTGTATCTTTTTTCCTTATCGAGTTCCAGCAATCAGCACGGGCAAGTTATCACCGAGACTCCTAATTGCCTTTGGCTCACACGACCTCCTGTGGACTTCCTCACCCAATTCCAGAGCAATTCATCTGTCCTCATGGCCTTTTCCCATAAAAGCTGTACTGAGTCAACTTACACAGAAGTCCAAACTCTGTTAAGCTTCAAGCAACTTGAGGGCATGGAGGGGCAATTCAGTTTGCAGTGCCTTCCTGGTACCCAGGACCTGACAAGCATCACTAAACACTGGCAGGGCAGCTGCAACAAGGGAGGGGGCACAATGAATTCTTACCCAGACGCCTAGAAGCATCTTCCCTGCGGTGCTCTCGGAGCCCGGAAGAAGGCGGGGAGCGGGGAGCAGCCCAGCGCGCGCAGGGAAGGCCGAGGTGCGTGCGGGCTGTGCCCCCAGGGCGAAGGCCCGGAGGCCGACGAGAGGCGCGCCCAGGCCGATCTCCTCGTGACGCCTCCCCCCCCTTCAGCGACTGCCAGTCAGGTGATTCCGGGCACGTGATACGCACCACTTACCCTTTTGTCTCAGAGTGGCAGCCCGCCCAGCCAATAATAAACCGAAGCTTGGCGGCGGCCCAATCGGAGCTGGGCTTATGGGCGGGCCCGGCGGCGGCTACTGCCGGGGGCGGCGGCACCAGCGGCGGCCTAGGGAGGCGGCGGCCTAACCTGGCCTGGCCTGTCAGGGCGCGGGCGGTGGTGGTCCGGCACCATGTCCCTGCAGTACGGGGCGGAGGAGACGCCCCTGGCCGGCAGTTACGGCGCAGCCGACTCGTTCCCCAAGGACTTCGGCTACGGCGTGGAGGAGGAGGAAGAGGAGGCAGCGGCGGGTGGCGGTGGAGGCGCGGGGGCCGGCGGCGGCTGCGGCCCTGGCGGCGCTGACAGCTCCAAGCCGAGGATCCTGCTTATGGGGCTACGGCGCAGCGGCAAGTCCTCCATTCAGAAGGTGAGCGCCCGGTACCCGCCTCCTGCCCTTGGTCCCGCCCGGCCCACGGCGCTCAAGTGGCGGCTACCCCGGAGGCCCGAGACGGTGGCGGCCTGGCGCTGCGTCCCCGGGCACTGTCCACACCTGCGAGCGCGGAGCCTGGGCGCGGTTCGCCCAGGGTCCCCGACCTGGGCCTCCGAGGGCCGAGCGGGGCCGGGAGGCGACGCTGGCTGCGGGGAGGAGGCAGGTGCCGGTCACCGCCCTAGAACTCCTCCCTCCTGGTCGCTGCCCTTGTGGCTTTGACGAAACCGACCGGTCGTCCCCGGTTCTCACGCGGAGAACTTGGTGAGCGTGCTGTCCCGCCGCATCTCACTTAGGTGGCAGGAGTTTTCAGGGATCTCCTCCCAAGATCTGGACCGTAGCGACGCCTGAAAGTGTGGTGGCGAAGACACTGGGCATCTCAGTATTTTGTTGTCAGTCTGTTGGAGAGTTCTGTAACATTTTTTTTTTTGGGGGGGGGGCGAGTCCTATCACTGCATTTACTTTATTTAGAACTTGTAGCCCTGTGGTTGCAGTTACAGGTGACAGTCCCCTGTAACTGGTCACAGCGATCTTTGGAGATGGTTTTGCAGACAGACAGACATCAGTGCATTTGTTTTCACTTGGGTCCGTCATGAACGAATAGAATGAATGCCTAAGGCTTTTTATTTTTAGTGAATAGGGAAATAGAGGCAGGGTTGATTTCTTTCACTCGGCCATTCCCATTACAAACAGAGCAAACTTCTGGTAAAACTACGGTCACAGACAACCATGCTTTCCCCATTTCCACTCTGACACAAAGGTCTGTCCAAACAGAAATCTCTGGCATTTTGTAGGGGTGGTGTTTTTAAAAAGCAACATCCCTGCCCACCCCCCATTTCCCCCTACCCCCACCCCCCCACTTGCTGGACGACTGTCTTATTTTCTCACGTCTGTGTCAAAGTTAGACAATCTGGGGGGAGTGCCTACGCTAGGTAACTACCACTGGAACCTGTGAGAACTTTTTCTCTCTTCCAAGTTAACTCTGAGAGACAAGTTTGCTGTATGTTAGGATTGTGTCAGGCAAACCTTAAAGCTACATCTCCAGCCCTGCTGTGGTTTTTGTTTTCCTCCTGTATAGCAGGCTGGCCAAGAACTGAGTATATAGCCAAGGGTGACTTTAAGCTTGTCCTGAGTGTACCTCCTCAAGGGCTGAGATTTCAGGTGTGAGCTCTCATGTTGGCTTGACTTGGTGCTGGAAGCCAGGGTATCATGTATGATAGGCGGGCGCTGTGACCACACTGAGCTACACCTTTGGCTTCCTGCGGTGATGTTTTTAGCATCTCCTGCCTTATGGAGCTGCCTCTTCCCCCCTCCCCCAGGTCTCCCTACTTCTCACTTTGGACAGTTTTACCTACTCAGGATCCACTCTACTTTCTTTATTGTTCCTAAGAGCCTGAGGTAGGCATGTGTGTTATGTTTGAATGAACACAAAGTCTCAAACATTACCTAGAATAGTTCATGATCTTAAAGCAGGTCTTGACAAGTTTAAATCTTTGATCACAGTTGTAATGTTGGTGCCATGGGATTTCTATGCAACTTGTGTAGTTAAATAGTCGCAAGGTTGTTTCTGTTTCTCCTAATAAAACCCAATAGGACCTGGCAAGGTGCTACTGTAATTTCAGTACTGGAGGAGGGGAGGCAGAGGCAAGAGAATTGGATTTTGAGGTTAATCTGGGCTATATATTTGAGGCTCTTTCTCAAAACAGCCCTCCCCTGCCCCCCTCCAAAAAGTTACAAATACTGAGAATAGAAAAAGCAAATACATGGAAACCATATGGGTTAGAGATGTGGCACCAGAACGCAGCTAAAGTAGTAAAAGAAAGACTCATCCTCAGAGTGGGCTGAGTGGGCATTAACTTGGCGCTTTTTGTCAGAAATAGAAGAATAGATGGCACCAGTGATTGACTGTCCTATTATCACCTTATTTATTTATTTTACACCAAGGTCACAGTTGTAATGTTGGTGCCATGGGATTTCTAATATGACTTGTATAGTTAAATAGTTGCAAAGTTGTCTCTGTTTCTCCTCACAGGTGGTGTTTCATAAGATGTCACCCAATGAGACTCTCTTTTTGGAAAGTACCAACAAGATTTATAAAGACGACATTTCCAACAGCTCATTTGTGAACTTCCAGATTTGGGATTTTCCTGGGCAGATGGACTTCTTTGATCCAACCTTTGACTACGAAATGATCTTCAGGGGCACAGGAGCATTGATCTATGTCATTGATGCACAGGTAGTTAGGCATGATGGTGTGCACTCTTTGGTGGCAAAAAGGCAGAGAACAGGAGGAAAGCTGTTTGTCTCCTTTGTCATGCGCTTGAAGTTACTCTCTTTCCAGGAGGTCCCCTTCTACTGACTGCACCTGATTCCAGACTCTTAGGTGTTTAGGAGATGCCATTTACATTTCTTGAGTCCCAGTTAATGAACCATTACCATTGACTTTCTACTTTTATTGGTTAATGGTAGATATTGCTGTACTTTATTAACTATTACAGTGGTCACCTCACCCACTGAAGTATCCCATCGATGGTCACAATCTCAGGGAGGACATGAGAAATGAGTCAGTTATAATGGACTTTCCTGACTTGTTTAAGTAGAATTTCTTCTAGGAAGATATACTGAGGCCCCGCTGTGTGGTAGGTAATTATCTGGATAGGCTCTGTCCCTACCCTTTAGCTTACTTTTGTAAGGTGAAGCACGAGGAAAGCTTTCTGAATGGTGCCAGCTTGGTAGTGTGTGCTTTCTTTTACACGATTTGATGTACTCTTCAGAGTGTTGTGTGGGTAGTTATTCCCATTTACAGATACTTGACTCAAGATTAGGCTTTAAGCAACTTGTTTAGAGCCACACACCTGATAAATGGCAGAGTTGTGATTACTTTAACAGTTCTGTTAGGAAGGAATGTGCATTTTGTCTTCCTTAAGAGTAACATTTAAAATTCAGGCATTGGTATTTGATTTTCTATGTTAAGAAACTGAAGAGCTATTTACTAGTTATATGTCAGTATATCTGAATATTTATAAGTAATTAAAATAACTATTTTCTGTGGTTGGGGAAAGAGGTGACTTGAAGCTTTCTTGACTTGTTACTTGTGTTTTATAAGATTTCTTGTTAAAAACCATCTTGTTCTGACTTTCAGGACGACTACATGGAGGCTTTAACTCGACTTCACATCACTGTTTCTAAGGCCTACAAAGTTAACCCAGACATGAATTTTGAGGTTTTTATTCACAAAGTTGATGGACTGTCTGATGATCACAAAATAGAAACACAGAGGGACATTCATCAAAGGGCCAATGATGACCTTGCAGATGCTGGGCTAGAAAAGCTCCATCTTAGGTAACAATATGAGTGTTTGATATGAGAGCCCGAAATGTATTCCATCTGTCCTCACACACCCAGATCCCTGACACTGTGCTTTTCCCAGTTCTCTAATAGTTTGGATCTCTTCTCTGTTGACGTCTAGGCTGTTTTGTAAGCCTTGTGCTACTGAGAAGTTACTTTTCCCCTTTCTCCTTTTCCTGATGATTGAAGTCATGTGAAGTGTTTCCATTGGCGTTCTTGCAAACTCCTCTCAAGGGACTGTTTCCTCATGGCATGAGTCTGCTTTCCGACTTCTCCTCTCTGGGTTTCTTCACTTTTTAACTCCCATTGGCTTTGTGTAAGAAATCTGCCTTTTTTTTTTTTTTTTTTTTTTTTCGAGATGAATTTTGTATATTTTTTTTTTTTTTTTTTTTTGTGAAAGTTGAGTTTGGGTCTTAAAAGTGTATACTTTCAAGTCTGGACTAACTCTAATATATCTTAACTTTTAAAAGCAGTTTATACTTCTTAGAAACTCTGAAGTTAGGCATATTTGCTTTCTGCATTTATGTAGTATTGCTGTTAAGTTTGAAGGACTGCTGGTTTACAGTTAAATATTAACTTACCTTAAAGGACACATACTAATGTGGATTGATAGTTATGTATTTTGTGTATTTGTATTCTAAAAGTATATGAGGAGTGATATTGTATATCTTTTGTGATAATAGGAAGAAATGAATATTTATAAGTACTAAGAGGATGTCACTTGATCATAAAAACAGCTCAAAGGGGAAGCAGAGGAGAGACATGCGTGTAATTTCCTTGCCTTTGGTCTGTTTCAAAAACTTCCTTCTATACTTAAGTCAGTTGTCCTGTCCCTAAGGTTTCCTGGGCCATAGGCTATAAAATCTTTCAGGTAATTTTTAGAAAATATTGTATGGGAAATTTCATTGACCCCTTTGGATTAAAATTTTAAAACACGAATAATTCATGTTTTAAAAAAAGTTGAGGATGTTGAGTCTTTGTAAGAGTTGTACATGGTGTTGTACTTTAGTAATCCTAGCACTCAGAAGGCAGAGTCAGGAGGATAGTTACAAATTTGAAGTCAGCTAACCAAGGCTGCTTAGTAAGATCCTGTCTTAAAAAACACAAGTAAATAAATGTTTATAAGAGAAAGTAAAAGTACCATCCCATAGAATCCCTCAATCTTAAGCATCTGTTTTTGTTTTTTTTTCTGCAATTTTTAAACATGCTTCCGTGTGCTGGTGAGGAACCATTATGATTTTCTCTATTCCCTGTTTACTGAGCACGTCAGGGCATTTCATGGCTTTCCTAGGAACAGAGAGGCCCAAAGCTAAGCCTGTTACCCTCAGTAGAGTTTTGCATCAAACTTACTACTGTGTGCACTGGGGATTGAACCCAGGACCTTTTATACTCTCTGCAAGCATTCTGCCCTTGAGCTACCCCCAGGGCATCCCACACCTCTCTTTAGTACCAGCATGATGAGGTGCAGTTTGCCTCTGCACTTCTAGGAGCTCAGCTTAGGAAGATGCTCTGTGCCTTGGGGGTTCTGTCTGTCCCCATCCACTTCCAGTCCTGAGGACCCTAACCTTGCTGAAGTTTTTGCCTACAGGAAACACTGAAATGTCCACTCTTGCCGGTGTCAGGAACCTTCCCTGCCACGGCACCCTCACCTCTGGAGCAGAGTGCCTCCATGATCAGGTTCTCAACTCACTTTCTGGAGTTTTTGTAAATCACCTGGAAAGTATAAACACACTTCTCATTTCTGACAATTTGTACATAAAGTATATCATGGATACAGCTAAATGATGAAAAAAAGTCCTCAATGAGAAAAGCAGGTAGAATTGTCCACAGTACTTAAGGGGCCCGTCTCTAAAAGTTGTGTTTGGTTAAATCTGCATTTGATTTCACTGTAATTCATTTAGGTCTTCATCCTCAGGCTGATTGCCTAGCACCTGCATAGTCACTTACTCCAAGGAGGTCAGGTGTTTAGGTTTTGTGGCTGTGACTAAACTTTTCACTCAGTAAACTCTCATGAACACAGTTGAAGGCAGTGACTTGCAGCTGTGAGGGAGATGACAAAGCTGCTTTCCTTCTGGGGCTTGCGATTGAGAAGGACACAGCTCATAAGAAATGTGTGGTGGATTTTAAGTCCTTACCAAATGCTGTGAAGAACAAAATGGCAAAAGGGTAGCAGGTACATGTTTACTGCTTACATACACTGGTCAGGACAGAAGAGGGTCTCACGCTACAGCCTTGGAGCTCTGCTATGTAGACCAGGCTGGCCTCAAACTCACAGAATTCACCTGCCTCTTCCCAGGTGCTGGGATTACATGTTTACACCACTGTGGCTGGCAGGAAAGGACTCTTTGAGGTGACATTTTAGTAGAAATGTGAATAATATTTAATAAATAGCATGTTACTCTGCTGAGTGTGGTGACAAAATCCTGTAATTGTAGCTTCCCTCAGGGAGGTGGAAACTTGAGGATTCAGGGTCATTCTCCACTATATAGTGAGTTTGAGGCCAGGCTGGGCACCATCCCACTAAAACAAAACAAAACAAAAACCCCCACAAATGACCATGTCTCTACCTTGAATTTTGTTCTTGGCTTTTTTTTTTTTCTCAGTTTTGTTCTTGGGAAGTTTGCTTATGTTACCCCTTGTGTTTCTCTCTTGAAGAGCCTTCCTGGGTGCTCCCTCAGTTACCCTCTGTGTAATATAGCAAACGCACATCCAGACTGGGAAATGGTCTGACAATCAGAAATGATGGAGGTAGTAGACAGGGTACATTTGAATGTTAAGAACTTTGAAATGTAAGAGATGATTACCGTAGTTACTGGACTTCTTTTATGAATAACCATCCTATGTTGTATTTTTCAGCTTTTATTTGACTAGCATCTATGACCATTCAATATTTGAAGCCTTCAGTAAGGTGGTACAGAAACTCATTCCACAACTGCCCACTTTGGAAAACCTATTAAATATCTTTATATCAGTAAGTAAATTATTTACTTTGATTTAATTCCCAATTCTGCTGTTGTTAAATGTGTTTGTATTTAATTCTCCAAAAACGAAGACTTGAATTAAAGATCAGTGATTCAACATGAAAGATAAATAGCATAAAGTATAGCTTGAGTGGTTATATTCTGATTGTGCGTGTATGTGTGTGTTAGGTAAAGTTTCCCATACTTCTTTAATTAAAAGCATCTTCATGAAGGTTGAATGGAGTACTGCTTAGCATATGAAAAGCCTTAGGATCAGTTTTTAGCACAATACACAAATAATAATCTTGGTTGGGTGTGATGGAGCACACATGTAAGCCCATCACTTAAGAAGAAGAGGCAGAAGAATTGCGAGTTTTAGGTCATCCTCATCCTAAGACTGACTACCTAGTAAGATCCTGTCTAAAGTCTCCCAACCAAGCATTTTTTATTTGGGGGGTCTAATTGCATACTTAAACATGATATGAAGAGTTGGAGATTGAGTTCAGTGGTAGAGGATTTATTGAATCCTACATTCAGTATCCGAGAACCATAAAAAAAAAATAAAAACAAACCATGGGAAAATTACTTTTAAAATTAAGATTGTTTTTTAGTAATTTGAGGTCTTTAAAAAATTGTAAATTGTGATTCTTAAAAGAAACACTTACCCAATTTTGTTTTTCCCAAGAATTCAGGTATTGAAAAAGCTTTTCTCTTTGATGTTGTCAGCAAAATCTACATTGCAACAGACAGCTCCCCTGTGGATATGCAGTCTTATGAACTTTGCTGTGACATGATTGATGTTGTAATTGATGTGTCTTGTATATATGGGTAAGTGCTTACACATTTCTGCAAGATTCCAGGCAGGTGGAGAACTTACCTAATTCTTACCTCTGGCTTATACTGAATGAAATGAGGATCTTTTCTTATTTTTGAAATTACATTTATGTACTCACTGTATATATGAGTACAGTGTGTGGGTATGCGTGTCATGCCACCTGTGTGGTCAGAGGACAGCTTTTGGGAGTCCATTCTTTCACTGTGTGGGTCTGGGCCATACTCAGGTCAGGCTTGGTGTTAATTGCCCTTACCTGCTAAGCCATGTTACTAGCCTGAAGTGGGACTGTTTGGAGTATGTATGTCACCTTAGAATACGATGTCTCTGTGTGCTGGACCTTCAGACGGGATAGCAGAGAACACTCGGAAAGTCTCTCTTTTTGTGCTTGGGAGAGTTTGTATTATCTTCTGTCTCCTGGGACTTGGCAAGACTTAAACAAAAGAACCTAACTATATTAATTTATTTAAAATGATCTGGGGACCAGGTGTGGAGGCAAAGGCAGATTTCTGAGTTTGAGGCCAGCCTAGTCTACATAATGAGTTCCAGGACAGCCAGGCTACAAAATGAGACCATGTCTCAAACCATCTCCAAAATGGTCTGAACAGCCAGGTGAGGTTGCTCATCTATAGAATTTCAGCACATAGTAACAGGGTCAGAAGCAGTGCCCTGTCTAACCAAACAACAGTAAGTAACACACATTAAAAATGTCTGAGTAAATGCTACTGCCTAAAACTCGGGTTTCATGGAATGAGGAAATTTTGGGGGTGCAGGGGTGAGGGTCATTATGTAGCCTTGGTTGGCTCTCTGTGAAGACCAGGCTGGCCTTGACTAATAGAGATACTCCTACCTCCACCTTCTGAGTGTTGGGACTAAAGGTGTGTGCCCCATACCTGGTAGAATAAGGGATTCTTTCTGTTGTTGTTGTTGCTTTTTAAAAAAAAATTGTAGTGATTTATTTTTATTTTGTGTTCTTTGGTATTTTCTCTGCATGAATGTCTTTGTGAGGGTGTCATAACCCTTGATCAGGCAAGTATGAGCTGCCATGTCCTAGGAATTGAACTCACCTTCTCTGGAAGCGCAACCAGTGCTCTTAACCATTGAGCCATTTCTTCAGTCCAAATGAGGGATTCTTTTTTTTTTTTTTTTTTTTATTCAAATGACTAAATAGTTTCATTAAAATGATAACAATCATGATAAAATAATTGTTTTAGAAACTAAAATGAGCTTGGTTAACAGTGAGAAGAGAAGAAGAACTTAATGCAGATTATACATCAACCATAATAAACTAGAAATAAGTATAGTTTAAGTTTTACCATGCAAATTCTACTATTTTTCACTTTTCTTTTTTTTTTTTTTTAGATTTATTTATTTATTATATGTAAGTACACTGTAGCTGTCTTCAGACACTCTAGAAGAGGGTGTCAGATCTCGTTATGGGTGGTTGTGAGCCACCATGTGGTTGCTGGGATTTGAACTCCGGACCTTCGGAAGAGCAGTCGGGTGCTCTTACCCACTGAGCCATCTCACCAGCCCTTTTTTTCACTTTTCGAGTGTAGCATTTGTTCTTTATACTCTATTATTCCCCAGAAGTCAAAGGCAGCTGCCAAAGTGCCTCACACAGATAGCAGGAGGTCCAGGTTACCAAGGACATCACAGAATATCATCAACATAATTTTCTTTGTCTCAGCTTAGATGAGCCATTTTTTTTTGACCAAGACTGCTGAATGTTCATCTTGTTCATTCAGTGTCTTGTTTTTTGCTTTCTACCTTCTGAATTAGTAGCGTTTCTTCAGCATAGTCAGCTCAATGTCCTGTTTGGGAGTCAAATGAGGGATTCTTAATCAGTGTATTTAAAAAAAAAGATATCAGTATTTTTAATTGGGATATGATGGATAATCCTAGCCTTTGGGAGGAAGGAGTAGTCAGAGTTCCAGGACAGCCAGGTTTACATCATTAATGAGACCCTGTCTCAGACCATCAGAATTTTAGTTATAGAAAGATTACAGGACATCTTAGTGAGATTGCAGTGGTCCACCGTGCTGCCCAAGGACAAGAAGAAAGATGCCGGAAAGTTGGCTAAAAAAGTCAAAGACCCAATAAATACATCTGGTGATGGCAAGGACAAAAAGAAATGGTCCAAAGGCAAAGTTTGGGACAAGTTGAACAACCTTGTCCTGTTTGACAAAGCGACATATGACAAACTCTGTAAGGACATTTCCAACTACAAGCTTATTACTCTAGCTGTGGTCTCTGAGAGACTGAAGATTCAAGGTTCTTGCCCATGGCAGCCCTTCAAGAGCTACTTAGTAAAAGGCTGTTCAAGCTGGGTTTTTTTCTTTTCTTTTCTTTTCTTTTCTTTCTTTCTTTCTTTCTTTCTTTCTTTCTTTCTTTCTTTCTTTCTTTCTTTCTTTCTTTCTTAGATTTATTTATTTATTTATTATATGTAAGTACACTGTAGCTGTCTTCAGATGCACCACAAGAGGGTGTCAGATCTCATTACGGGCGGTTGTGAGCCACCATGTGGTTGCTGGGATTTGAACTCAGGACCTTCGGAAGAGCAGTCAGTGCTCTTATCCACTGAGCCACCTCTCCAGGCCTCAAGCTGGTTTCAAAGCATAGAGCCATTTACACCAGAAACACAAAGGGTGGAAATGCCCCAGCTGCTGGTGAAGATGCATGAATAGGTTCTATGAGCTATACATTTGGGCAAATAAAACTTTATCGAATTAAAAAAATAAAAGATTACACCTAAAATATTTGATGAATACATTTGAGTTTCCGCAATGTCTCTCAAATATAGATTTACCATATGAACATTCCTTAAACTGTAGAAATTTATAAAATACCAAAACCCAAAAGATTTTGTAGACTAGGCTAGAGGAAGAATGAAAACATTCCAGCAAATAGCCTCTTGCCTAGCCCTCATTCTTCTGTGTATCAAGACCAGAATCCCTAGGGTGCTGTTAGCCTGTATTCTTTCTAATGTACCTCCCCTTCTCTGTCTGTGTGCCTGCTTTGTGAGTACAGTACCTTACCTTACCTTGTCTTGTCTATTTCTGTTTACTCTCACTGATTACATGCTGTCCTTTGTTGCACTACCTTCTGTAAGGAAAATAAGATGGTCTGTTGTTCCTCAGTGAACTTTTGTATTTTCTATTCTTAAAAATAGATCAGTAGAACACATTCCTTTAAAAAAAAAAAAAAAGAAAGGAAAAGCTAATCAAAAGTTTTCAAGCTAGTTTCACATTTTTAAACTGTCGTTTATTTTGTCCATCCTCCATGCTGCTCATGTGAAGATCAGACAGCTTTCAGTTGTGTGTTCTCACCTTCTGCCTTGTTGAGACATTCTCACTTGTTTCTTGTGCTCTGTGGACCTCAGACTCATTGGCCCTGCTATGCTGAGCCTCCTTTGTACTTGCATCGTGCAGTTCTGATGTCAGGCCGTGCAGCCATAGGTTCTATCAGCTGAGACCTCTCCCTAGCCCTGTTACTTGGTTTTTATACCTAAAAAACAAAACAAAACAAAACTAATAGTTTGTTTATTGTAGATCTTTCATTTGCAGGCCTATATCAGTACAGATAAATAGGAGGGAAGGTTTGAAGTTGCTGTAGTCCTTGCATCCCACATCAGCAAAAAAATGAATGAATGTGCAGGACACTGCTGGGTCACAGGAGTAGTGTATGTGGTTGATATTTGGCATGCACTTTATCTGAGGGTGTCTGCTGCAAGCTTTTCACTGAGAATCTCAGCAGTAACCAGGTTCCTTTTCCTTTCACCTGAGTCCCTTTAGGGCGTGTTGCTTCTGAATCTGTTTCCTCTTGCTTTTAACCTTCCTGCTTTTGCTTGGATGTATTTTGACTAAAATTCAGATAAACATACTTGCTTTGAAAGATTTTTCAGTTTTTTGGGTTTTTTTGTTTTTGTTTTTGAGAGGGTCTCAGGTAGCCCAGGCTAGCCTCAAAGTTGATATATGTAGTAGAGGATAACCTTGAATTTCTGATCCTCCTAAGCACTAGGATTGCTGGTATCTATTACCACAAGCGGTTTTATATGGTCCTGGGGATGGAAGCCAGCTACATTCCCAATTCAGCACCTTAAAATCTTTCATAGAGAGTTTTGACCTAAAACAAAACAAACAAAAAACCTAAGTCTACTTTTTAAAGTCATTAGTATATTTTATTTCTTAACTTTATTAACCATTAAATCTGTCTTATCGCCATGCATGAATAGCTATCTAGATGTCTCTCTTGTTCTTTCTGTCCCTTACAGTTTTGCATTTGCTAAAAGCAAGTGTTTACATAGCTGTGTCCCCAGCCAAGAATGTGCCTTTAACATTTTAAAAATTGAATGTGTGTGTGTGTGGGGGGGTGTGGCCGCGTGTGTGTGTGTGTGTGTGTGTGTGTGTGTGTGCGCGCGCGCGCGCGCGCGCGCGCGTGCGCACACACCATGGTATACATATGGAGGCCAAAGCACAAGTTTTTTTCACTTCTTGCTTTCACTTTTATGCAGGTTTTGGGGACTGAACTCAGGTCATCAGCTTGCATGATATAATGTTCTCATGTTAGTGTATGACTTGAGATCATGTAGCTCAACACTAGAAACTACAGCTGTTTACAGCTGCTGGCTATGGGTCCAGCCATAGAGGTTCATGTACGGCTGTGTTGCTTGTCAGCTGGTGCCTTCTCTCACTTCCTGTGTGGCACAGAATAGGATCTCCTTGACCTCTGGCTATCAGCTGACAGACAGCACAGAGCACTTGCATTTCCTCTTCTTCCATCAGGAGGAAGCTGCTTTCTTTATACCCTTAAAGCACTGGTTCACTTCCCCACTGCTGTGATAGTGGACACTGCTTAGGATTGAATTAAAACCCGAGTTTGAATCCAGATCTTGCCAGATACCTTTTTACTTTTTATAAATTGGAGTTTTATGACTTTAACATTGGCATAATTCTCTTATTTGTATTTAGATTACTATGTTTTGCTTCCTTGCCTTTGTGACTCCCAAAGTTAAGTGCTTAAACAGGTTAATAGTAACGATTTTCTGGGTTGTTGTAGGGATCAAATTAATATATGAAAAGGTAACCTGTAAAATTTAGAGCACTTTAAACAACAATCTCTGTCATGGAAATAGTGCAGGAGATGGTGAAGACAAAACAGGGGGCATTGTTTTCCACCAGATAGCGGTCATGGCCTTTCCTTTTTAGTATGGTTCCCTTTACTTTCTAAACAGTTTTTATTGAAATACTTTTTCTCTATCTTTGAAACAATCTTACTTTAGGCCAAGCTGTCCATTCTCATCCCTCACACTCTTGAGTACTTGTGTCTTTCACCCTCATTTGAAAGGCAGATACTTTTTAAAGATATATTTTGTGTATTATGAATATGTGTCTGCTTGAAATACTTTTTCTCTATCTTTGAAACAATCTTACTTTAGGCCAAGCTGTCCATTCTCATCCCTCACACTCTTGAGTACTTGTGTCTTTCACCCTCATTTGAAAGGCAGATACTTTTTAAAGATATATTTTGTGTATTATGAATATGTGTCTGCGTGTCTGCATGAGTTTTTTATGTTCATTGTGATATGTAAGCCCTCGGAGGCCAGAGAGCATAGCAGATTGCTGAAACTGGGGTGGCAGGGTTCTGAGCTGCCTTGGTTTGTGTGCTGGGAACCAAGCGTGGGTCCTCTAGAGGGGCAATGAGTGCTTTTTAGCCAGTGGGCCATCTTCTCAGCCCCCAAATACCTCTACTAAAGAGGCAGTTTGGGCAACTCTTAATTCCTAGCAGGTGCAGGCATATACATGCTATGGTACCACATGCGGAAGTTAGAGAACAGCTTTTTAGGAGTCATTTCTGTGTCCACTGTGGATCAAACTCTAGTTATCAGACTTGGCAGCAAACCCCCTTACCTTGTCAGCACTCAGACTCTTTAAAAAGTTGTTGATTCTTAACATAATTCCTATCTCTCTCTGGCTGGGGTTGATCTTGGATAGACTTATGTATTTTCTTGATTCCATTTGTTTGTTTGTTTGTTTAATTTGTAAGGAAACAACAAAAGGTGTCTGAGAAAAAGCGTAATTGGTTTGGCATGTAGAATATACCCTGTAGTTGCTGGCTGAGGCTGTGGCAGGTCCTAGGTGGTTGTGTACCTCGAGGGAAGTGGGGAGAGTAGGCCCTCAGAGCACAGTCTGGGCAGGAGTGGCCTGGCCAGCAGGGCATTAGCACTGTCAGTGGTTCAGAGCTACAGTTAGAGACTGTCACCTATGTCTCTAAGTGGTGGGTTACAGTAGTGATGAAGAGACATGCAGCGCCTTGCTGTTAACCAAAGCTCCTAGATTGTGTTCTTTGTGACTCTTACCCTAAATGATGGCTGTCCCAGTATATTTCAGGCAGTACTATTCCTTCTCAAAAGATGTTTGGGGATCAGGGTGGAAAGATTTGCTCCTGTACAAAATGCCTACTTGGGAAACTTGTAATAAATGGTGCTTTCTTTTAAAACAGATTAAAGGAAGATGGAAGTGGAAGTGCTTATGACAAAGAATCGATGGCCATTATCAAGCTGAATAATACAACTGTCCTTTATTTAAAGGAAGTCACTAAATTTTTGGCACTGGTTTGCATTCTTAGGGAAGAGAGCTTTGAACGAAAAGGTAATGAAGTTTTTTGTTTTTTTGGTTTTTTTTTTTTTTAAAGCTGCTTGTATTTATAATTAGTTGTTCCGATTTTATTCCTTTTTTATTTGTGTGTGCATGCGCTCAGGTATATATGTACATGTGTGACTGAGTATATGTCTATGTACCACATGAATGCAGTGCCAGTGGAGCCAGCAGAAGGCACTGGGTCTGCTGGAACTGGAGTTACAGGGCATTGTGAGTCATCGTTAAAAAGAAAAAAAAAATAAAAATAAAAAGCTAGGCAGTGGTGGTTCACACTTTTAATTCCAGCATGTAGGAGGCAGAGGCAGGTGGATCTCTAAGTTCAAGGCCAGCCTGGTCTGTAGAAAACAGCCAGGGCTACACAGAGAAACGCTCACTGGAAAACAAAAACAACAAAAAAGGACTTATCTATTTTATATGTGTGTGTACCTGAGTGTATTTACAACACATGGGTGCAGGAGCCTGAGATGGTCAGAAGAGGATGGAACACGAGAACTACAGGTGCTTGTGAGCCCCCACCACTGGGAGCTGGGAACCAAACCTGGGTCTTCTGTAAGAACAGCAAACACCCTTAATTGTTGAACCATTTCTCTAGCCTTCAAAGAGATGATAATGTGTTCATTCTCTCTCAATCTCTCTCTCAATCTCTCTCTCAATCTCTCTCTCTCTCTCTCTCTCTCTCTCTCTCTCTCTCT
>NC_034595.1:74996693-75005514 GCF_900095145.1 Mus pahari
TGTGTAGCTCTGACTGTCCTGGAACTCACTCTGTAGACCAGGCTGGCCTTGAACTCAGCACGAGCGCGCGATCTCTCTCTTTCTAATTTTTATTATTTTATGTGTATGAGTTTCTTTGCTTGCATGTATGTCTGTGTACTATTTATATGTAGGTCCCATAGAAACCAGAAGAAGGTGTCAGATACCCTGGAACTGGAGTTGTAGATGGTTGTGAGCCACCACGTGTGGGCTAGACATCAAATCATGGTCCTCTGGAAGAGAAGCCAGAGCTCTTAACCACTGAGCCATCTCTCCAGCCTAAAGAGCTGTTCTTTTGTTGTGGTGGTGGTTTGGTTATTGAGACAGGGTCTCTATTATGTAGCTCTGGCTGTTCTGGAACTCGGTATATAAATCAGACCAGCCTTAAACTCACAGAGACCCATCTGTCTCTTGAATGGTGGTGGGATTAAAGCTGTGGACCACCACACCTAGCTAAATGTTCTTAAGTTACATTTTTTTGTTATGATTTTGCAGATTCTTGAAAACGGTACTCTACTAATGACTATCTTAGAAGTGAACTTAAATACATCTATGCCTCCTGTCAATGTAGCTTAGACATTCTCTTTCCTTTTAATCTCCTGCTTTAATTCGTTTTTTTTTTTAATCCCACCCCTCTTCCTCCATATACATGTTGGCTCTTCTTTCATAGAGTTTGTTTTCTATCTGAACCAGTCTGCAGCTCTCTGTCCTTGAGCGTATTCAGTGGTCTCTAGTCTTCTAGAGCCCATGACTATCAGTCCTTCCTAGATCACAGCTTTCTTCTTTGGATCACCTTGAATATTTTTCTGTCTTCTATTTCCTTCTGGCTAGTTTTCTTTTTCCAAATCCCATGTTCTTTAGAATCAAAACTTTCTGCTTGCTTCTTACTTGTAATGTCAGCTCCTCCAGTTCATGGCTTGGAAGTTTGTTCTCTCTTACTATGGGTTCCAGGGATTGACCTTAGGTTGTTAGGCTTACATGGGAAGTGCTTTTGCTCATTAAGCTGGCTCTCTCCAGTCCTCGTTCATGGCTTGTGTTAATCAGTTTGTGACTGAAAATTTACACCTACAACTCTTTTTAGAGTTCATGTTCTAGTACCATATTTGGAGCTATTAGTGAGACATCCTCACTTCAGTATTTGCTGGTGTTCTGGCCATTGTGGGCAAGTATTACCCCACCCCCCAGCCGAGTAAAAATCTTTTCCACTCGGACTCTTGCCTACCCTGCTTCTGTTACAAGTTATGCTGGTTTTCTCATGTTTAAACCTTGATGTCTTATGGTAATTGATTTTTTAAAAGATATCTTTGTGTATTGGTCCATAGATGGGATTTCATTTTTTCCCCTTTTCATTCTTCTGTGTTGCTCACATTGAATTTTTATCAACTTTATTATTTGTTCCCTGAAACTATTCCTTGAGGTTCCTTTCCATTTCTGCCTTTAATGACTCCTCTAAGTCCACATTCCTGCAGACCTGCGGTACTGCAATAGCCTGCAGCAGAATACTAGGACTGATGCATAGATCTCTACTGTGTGCCATGTTTTGGCATACACAGCAGTCAACAAGAGGCTCTGTCTCAAGGTAGAAGTTGAGGCAGGAGAGAATACACACTCATGTGTCCATGGTCGCACATATGATGTGGTAAGTATATACCTGCACTCAATGAACACATTCACATACTCACGTGCACATAGATTTAAAAAAACAAACATTTTTTTTGCCTGAGCTTCAAAAGAAATACTTCACTTAATATAATTTTACATATTAAAGAGAATATGTATATTTATTTTTGACCTGAAGAACCAGTGTGGAGTCTGGAGAGGTAGATCAGTGGTTAAGATCACTTCCTGCTCTTCCAGATGACTGTAGCAGTCATGGGGGTGGCTCACAACCCCCTGTAACTTTAGCTCCAGGGTCTGATATACCCTGGCCTCTATAGGCACTACACTGAGGTGTACAAACCCACACACACAATGCGTGTAGTTAACGAAGAGCTGGTAGGCCATACAATTGCAGACTTGTGTGTATTTCTCTTGGTTTACATCCTTTATTTGGTGGTGTGTATTTTATTTTTTCCTATGCATAGTTTACCCTTTTGCTTCATACCTACCCATAAATAATGTTGTGCAAATGATACTGAATTGAAGTTAGTTTTTGCAACATGTGTTTTTCTTCTTGTTCAGGGTTATTTTTGAGATGTTTTTCCCACTGCTGTGTATGGGTTATATATTGAACTTTGTTTTTGTTGCTGGACATTCAGATATTTTTAAAGGTATAATTTTGTGACAAATACCCATGAATAAGCTGTGTATAAAGGCTCATATCTTTAGTGCCAGTACTTGAATGGCAGAGGCAGGGTTGTTGTACGTTTGAGGCCATCTAGGTGTTTTAGTGACTCTTGCTGTGACCAAACACTATTGTTCATGAGCAACTTTGGGAGGAAATAGTTTCAGCTTACAGTGCCAGTTATAGCTCATCACTGAGGTACGTAAGGAGAGGGACTAAAGAAGGGCAGGACCCTGGAAGCAGGAGCTGATGCAGAGGCCATAGAGAGGTGCTGTTTACATGCTTGTCCTCCATGGCTTGTTCACCTGCTTTCTTACAGAACCCAGGACCACCTATTTGCTCAGGGTTGGTACCACCCACAGAGGCTGGGCCCTCCCTATATCAATCGTCAATGAAGAAAACTCTATACACTTGCCTACTGGCCAATCCTATGGTGGCATTTTCTTGATTCCTTCTTTCTAGATAACCTACTTTGTGTCAGGTTGACATGAAACTAGCCAGCACAGTAGGACTGCAAAACAAGGTGCCATTTTAAAACAAGACAAAATGGGCTGGAGCTGTGGGTCCATTATTAGACTGCCTGTGTAGCATGCTAGAGGCTCTGGGTTCACAGTCCCCAGCATCATGTAAACTGGGTATGGTGGTGCACACCTATAATCCCAGCACTTGGGAGGTGGAGGCAGGAGCAAGAGTTTAAGGTCATCCTCGACTACCTAATGAGTTTGAGACCAGCCTGGGCTGCATGAGAGACTACCTCAAAAATGAACAAACAACAGTAAAGTCAGCAAATCCCAAATCAAAGCCATTACCTGTGAATGTCTCATCTGTCTCTAGGGTGAGTATGTGAGAATGGGATGTATAGGCATTAACACAGGACTCTTCCAGGTGGCTCTACAGACTTCGCCTCATAGCACTGTGAGAGTGTTCTCATTATGTTGTCTCCTTGAGAATGCTTGATACTGTTGGACTCTCATATTCTCAGTCTGTTGGTGTGTAATGGTATCTCATTTTTATATATTCAATTGCTAATTAGGACAGATATTTTTATAGCAAAGCACTTATATTCATGGACATTCAGGTTTCTTTGGTAACTTGTTTTTGTTTTTATAATTTCAGTGTATTTATTTGTGTGTGTGTGTGCACATGTACAAAGCGCAAGGATTTATTGAAATCTAGCTGGTATACCTAAAGTTCAGCCTCATCTATGAAGTTTCCATTGTCAGCTTTGCCCTGCCTACATTTAGCTCTCCCTTCTGTGGACTTCTTTGGCATTTGTACTTAGTTGGCAGGTTATTTTGATTTGTTGTGTTTTGGCTTTCTGCCCCAGCTAGCGTATGCTTGAAAATGTGGACCTGATGCTGCTGCTTTTGACACATTGCATCCACTCTCATGCTGTTAATAAGTGTTCCATGACTTATCTAGTCTGCTGTAAGTTACTGAAAGGTCACATGATGATTAGGTAGGCACAGAGTGCTTTTGGTGTTTGATGTGGACAAGTGCAGGTGGGATGATCTTACTTTGCCAGTGGGAATATAGATGATGGAAGAGCTTGCCATCCAGTTTGGGGCATTTCATAATTTTAAGCCAAGTGCCTGTATCTGGCCCAGGGGAGGCTAGGAAATGAAAAATTTAAAACTCAGTCTCAGTTGCTTGTTCAGAATTGGGGTTCCACATATAAAGGTGAAGGGGGGAAATGGCAACCCACCCTTGCTGTCATAAGAGAAACCTTTGTTCTCCCAAAGTCTCAAGTGGATGTTCACTCCCTAAAACAGATAGAGATTAACTCTCCCCTCTCAGAGTTGGGTGGAGGATGCTGGAGCCCTGCTTAGCTTATATACCAATGCTGCCTGCCTGCTTCTCGCATACCTCACTAGCTGCTCTACAGGACCATTGGTAGAACGCTACCCTGACTTCAGGATTTAACACATTCATCTTCCCACTTGGTTTGTTAGATTACCAGTTCTCACTGTTCACTTCTGTCCTAGAGGTAACAGTGTTAGCTGCTGGATTCTTGGCTTTACAGTGATTGCAGTGTGAAGAGTTTGAGAGAGTAGGGAGCTTCACAGTTGGCATTTAAATAGACGGGCTCTTTCTCTCTCTTGTAGGGTTGATAGACTACAACTTCCACTGTTTCCGCAAAGCTATCCATGAGGTGTTTGAGGTGGGTGTGACTTCTCACAGAAGCTGCAGTCACCAGACCAGTGCTCCAAGCCTGAAAGCCTTGGCACATAACGGCACGCCTCGGAATGCCATCTAGTCTGAATCTCAGCGGCGGAGGCTCAGTGCTGGCTTAGTCCTCCCTCCAGGGTCAGATGCCATGCACTGCAGGACATGAGAGCTGCTGCCTATGGAGTCTGGAGACGATGATGACAGTGGAGCTTCTCTGCTGATGAGAGCCCCTCAGCCGGCTGTGTGCAACTGAAGCTACTCTCTAAATACATCGCAAAAGAATTGCAGAGACCTCAGAACTCAGTGTGTCTTTTCTTCCCTTTTGAGTCCTACTTTAAATAGTTGGGATATTTTGGACCTGGAGATGATAACCAGTTATCCATCTTTACCAGTGAATGTCGCTGTCAGTTCCAGCCTAAAACAGTAGGAAACTGAGTTTTATATGCTTCCCCTAGGCCTTCACTTGAGTAGTGTCTAAAGACTTGCTTTGCTTATGTTCTAACACTGCCTTTCAGAGCTCGGATCTCACTGTACCTCTAAGATCTTGGAAGTGCATTAGCTCGCTGATTCAGAAGAGGAAGCAAAGGATGTTTCTGTATCTGTCCTGAGGAGAAGAGGAAGTTTTTGTGCGGCATCGGGGAGAACCAAGCTCAGCAAGGGCAGCATCAGACCTCTGGGTGTGTTGAACAGACTTTGAAACAAGTGATTTTCCAGCCCTGTGGTCCAGGTAGCAGATGGCCGTGCCCTCCTCACCTGATCCCGATCATGCACAATGTAACAAAGGGAATTTAAGACAGAAAGGCTTCCCCACAGTCCCCCCAGTGAAGGGACAAACTCAGTATGTCACTGAAGTACTTAGCTCACTTTTCTTTAATCTTGATGCCATGGCTTTTATTCTATGCTGTGTAGGCTCTTTAAGAATTGTTTCTGACTACAGATGACCCTAAGGGCTCCTGCAACTGTCCTCTGGGGTCGGCGGGAGCATGCAGGGTGGTACAGCGGGTGCTACTTTACATGCTCTGCCGTCATCTGACACCAAGTGTCAGCTGTGGTACTTTGCTTTGTCTGAGATATGAATTCATAATTGTTCCCTGTTGTTCATGGCTGATACCCTTCCCATTGATTTAGGCTTTCACATTTTCTTTACTACACATGCCCAGTAGTCACATTCCAAAGCCACTGGGCCCCTTGAGTGCGTCAGTGCCGCTGGTGAGTGAAATGTACTCAGGTCTATAACCTAGCAGTGAGACTTGGAGCACTTCCTGCAAATGACTGTTGCGAATTTACATGGACCATGGTGATATCCAAAGGAAAAATGCTTTTATATTTATAGATTATTTCATTGAACTATATGTAAAATGGGTATCAATAAATGTATTTACTCCAAAGTCAGTGTTTGTTGTGTGATGTATAAGAGTGCTTGTGGTTCTTTTCTCACCATTCCTCTGTCCTTTGCTGCTGTGTACAGTCACCATTCCTTCTGTTTAGCACATCTGCTTTTGTCTTGAGATTATCTTCATGGCCCATTTCTGCTGTGGAGTAGGTGTGGGCTCAGGTGAGAACATGTTTGGATTTGCGGTTTTATGGTGGTGGGGAGCATCCAGAGCCTGGCATGACTTGTACATTGCATCCAGGCAGAAGAGTAAGGAGGCTGTGGTGAAACGGGAGTAGAGCATTGTGGGCTGGCTCAGCTGGTGAAAGTGCTTATCACTGAGCCTGGTGACCCGAGTTTAATCCCTAGGATCCACATGGTGGAAGGCAAGAACAGGCTCCTGCAAATTGTCTTCTGACCTCCTCAGATACACTGTAGCTCATTGGCTGCCCCTACCCCCTAACCATGTAAAAGAGCCCCTAAAATCATGGTACCAAGTTTCCTAGGTACTCATTATTAACCTTTGAACTCAGTGTTTACATTAGGTCAAGTCTAAACTGATTGAAGAACTATTCATTAACTAGAGGAGGTGTTGTTTGAAGGATGTTTCATTTCACAATTGGACTACTTTAGAAGTGAAACCTGAAATAGAAATGACAAACTGTTTGAAAAGATCTATTAATTGTATCTAACAGTTCCCTGTAAGTTTTCACATGATGGAACCAGGTCAGAATGGGTAAAGAACCTTGCTGAGAGCTGCAGATAGTGTGTGTGTACCTTAAACTCCAAGCCAAGGGAGTTCTCAGACTGAAGCAACAGCTATAAAGCTGTGCTATGGGTAAACTGAGGTGGCCAAGCATCATAAAAGTGATTGATGGCCCAGAAGGGTGTGTGTTCCAGTCTAACACCTGTACTCCTAATTTGCCTCCTGCCTCAGACGCAGGCTTGGTGATGCTGTTTTCATAGCATCATAGATTTGCATAGAAAAAAATGACAAAACCACAAGTATAGTGTTAAGCCCCAGAGACAGGAGAATCAGTGGCTTTGAGGCATGGTACTTAGAGCTGATACTCAGTTCTAGGCCAGCCTGAGCTAAAGAGTGGAGACCTTGTCCTAAAACAAAAAACAAAAATACAAAAAAATTTACATATTTCAGAGGAGCTCAATGTGACAAAATTATACCCTGACAAAATAAATGTAGGGATGATTAAGAAAGGCAAAAAGACACGAGGTGGTGGCACACATCTTTAATCCCAGCAGTTGGGGAGACAGAGGCAGGTGGGTTAGCCTGGTCTACAACAAGTTCCAGGATGGGCAGGGCTACACAGAGAAACTCTGTCTCAAAACAAACAAAAACCCACTAAGACAAGTGGAAATAGTGAAAAAGAAATGGATGTGGAAAGGAGAGGAAGGTTTACCCCAAAATGTGTGTACCCCAGTGGGAGTTTATCCACAGTACCTCAGAGCTGGGAAGGTTTGCCAAACACCTCTGCAGTGAGGCTGTTAGCTGGTTCTCATCACTGCCTTTTCTATCCCCACATTCATAGGTGCACACAGATACAAATGCATGGTCATACACAGACTATAAACATGTTATAGATGTTTTTGCACACAGAGATGCCCACAGATTAAAAATTATAAATGCATACAAGATATGCATGTGTTTTCCACAATGTGCACATATATATCAAAATCATTTGCAACTTGATTTGACACTTGAGCTCTCTGCTTGCACAGAGAAAGATGATTTAAAAGATAGCGTCATTCTCAAGGCTTATTGGGAAAAGCACTGTAATTCACAGACTTTGGTAAGGTTCTCTGTCTTTTCCTTGTTTTGCTTAGACCAGGTTGTCTTGAATGCACGGAGATCTACTTGCCTATGCCTCCCAAATGCTGGTGTATTTCTCTTAACAAGGCAGCTTCTCTGAGCTGCCTCACCAGAATTGGAAGACACCCAAGGATAGGAGGAACAAGTACTCTCAATTGTCTTACATGGTTTATGTTACAGCCTTCAGAATGTGATATAGCTATACGATTCCTGTTTGGCAGATGGGGAAACTGAGGCACAGAGAATGTAAGTTGAAGTGGAGTTAGAATTGGAACTCAGTCTTTTTGGGTTCTCAATCCTTGCACTAATACTTGATCTTGCTGGCTTAGGAGGGAGGGTTTGGTCCAGTGTGTAGGGCAGAAAACGATTCTACAATTACATCTGGAAGCATGCACCCAGTCATCACTTGGACTTTTTACAATCAGACGCTGAAGGATCTGAGGAGACCTGCAATAAGGAAACCTGCTTATCTTGGCACGTATTTCATATGCCTGTTTATTTGACCCTTTAGGAGATACCTATAAAGTGGGGTGTGAACTACACACAAGACCACCCTGAAACATTTCAGTCGGATTGGAATCTGGCTTTTATTTTCGGTGTTGGGGGTAAGGGTAACAAACTCAGGAGGGCAAATGCTTGCTCTCTAACTTTGTACTATATTCCTGATCTAGAATTGATCTTTTAATACTACTTTCCAAGTATTTTGACTGATGCAAGCTGGTTTCTTGGTTGGGTAGGTATGATGGGATAGTGTTGGAGAACAGTCTTTGCATGTGTGAACTGCCTCATACCCTGACTTTGCTATTAAAGCAGGCCTGGTGCTGGTTTGGCAGTAATAATAATAATAGCTCACCAAGTTTTTTGTTTTGTTTTGTTTTGTTTTGTTTTGTTTTGTTGTTTTTGTTTTTGTCCAGTCCACTGCCTCAGAATTTGGCCTCTAGGTGGCGCTGTTGCACTATGGTAGTGCATAGTTCCTTGGCTCTGCATTTACTTAGTTCTGAAAGTTTTTTATTGTGTGTACCACTCAAGGGCTCACCTTAGAGAACCACAGGTTTTCTGAAGTCCCTCTGGGAAGATATCTGAGAAATTTTATTGGAAGTGGAACAGTTTTCAACTCTCTCTCTCTCTCTCTCTCTCTCTCTCTCTCTCT
>NC_034595.1:75005624-75008282 GCF_900095145.1 Mus pahari
CAAGTGCTGGGATTAAAGGCATGCACCACCACGCCCGGTGCAACCTTCTCTTTTTAACTAAGGTTAGCTAGAATGAAGATCACAACAGATTTCATGTTGACTTACAAAGAAGATAGCCCTCTCTGAATTCCCGTAGGGACCAGGACCTTCTGTCCCTAAGCCATTTGTTGTAGGTGTGTTCTGTGTCTTTAAAGAGTCCCATGGGAGGAAATGCTACACATTTAAATTAAAATGCCGGCTCCCATCGTTTTCCTTTGCCTGAAATGAGCTTTATTGAAATTATTTCACACTTGAACCTGAGAGATAAGAATCCCGTAAAGGAAAAGCCTCACAAGATCCTTCAGTGCCATCACCGCTGTGGCAAAGACAAACAATGTGGAAGGAAAGAGATACGTCAGTGCACCTCCAGATCTGTTTAAAATGTAACTCATAATATTGCATGTGCAATATTAAACACAATGGGACAAGCAGTAGAAGGGGGGCCTGGTTGGAAAAAGGAAGGGATTCAGAGGGGACATGAACAGAATACAGTATATACATACATACATATGTATGTATGTATGTATGTATGTATGTACGAAATTGCCAAAAACAAATTACAAAGGACAGAATGAGGAACCGAATGATGGGAAACCCCCACCCACCACTTCAAAGCGTCTTCATCTACCAATTTCACAACTTTCTCTGGAAGTTTCTTAGACTTAAGAAAGCACCATCTGAACTGCAATGACCAAATGTCAGGAAGGCATCAGGAGATAATTGATTCAGTTTCTTATAACACACCCTATATAATAGACAGATGTGTGGCCTGTAAAGACAGAATATTAGTGTTCTGCAATGTTCTTTTTCTGTTTATTTTATAGTTATCAATTTATTTTGTGTATGCATCTGAGTGTGTGCATGTACATCATGTATGTGTACAAGTCTGAGGAGGTCAGGAGAGGTGTTGGAGCCCCCCAGAATGAGTTAGATAGATGGTTGAGAGGTACTATTTAGGTGCTGGGAAACTAAACCTTGGTCCTCTGCAAGAGCAGTAAGTGCTCTTAACTGTTGAGCAATCTCTCCATCTCTGTGCGTTTCTTTCAAAACCAGGCTGGGGCACATGCGGTTCGGATAAGTTGCATGCGTCTCCTTCAGTGTCCTCTCCTGTCTTCATCCAAGTTGGCATGCACACTTTGCATTCCAGGTAATGGGTCAGCTCAGAAGAGATGTTAATTTATTTGAGCAGATGAAATCTATATTGTTCCAAAACTCAGTGCTGGGATGTTCTGTATAGAGACGTTTGTTCCCGAAAAGACCCTGGCCTGGCGCTTTGGGAGATGGACAGAGAAACGACCCAGAGCTCTACCAGCCCTTTAATACCTGTCTTGAGTTTGGAAATGGAGCTGTTTGTAATTTCCATGCACAGAAGCTGTTGTTGTGCTCCGCTGTTGCCCTTTCTGGGTCAATGTTTAAGACCAATGGGCTCCTGGAGTCTGCATCCCTACTATCTGCCCCTCTGGTAGCCTCCTGGGAGAAATGGGATAACTGAGAAAGGCAGGCTGTTTGGCAGACCGGAAGTCAGGTGGGGCTTGGGCTAGAAATGTCCTCTGACAACCAGAGGGACAGGGAGGAGGCTAGAATCAAGGGTGGGCTGCTGGACTGAGCGAGGGGCAGGGCATGTGTAGGATGGGCTTAGGGAGGACTGTGCTCAACTGGCTGAAGTATAGCTGATATGGTACTAGGACGCTCTTGGCAGATAGAGAGGGAAATCAGATGGCTGGGAAGGAATGTTTACCAGCAAGATTCAGGGTACCAACCTGGGGCGGGGTGTGAGAACAAATAACAGCCCTTAATTTGCCTGGGGATACTAGAGACCTCAAAAGTCCTTCCAGCTGGAGACCTGGGCTGCTTGACACCTCTGGAGGTCTCTGGAGACCTGGGCTGCTTGACCCTCCGGAGGTCTCTGGAGACCTGGGCTGCTTGACACCTCTGGATGTCCCTGACTCTTCTCTTCCAAGGCATCATTAGCTCGTGAGTTATTTCTTTTTGACTTTTTTTTTCAGATCCGAGATAATGGTCAGAAAGGTGCTTGTTGACTTAATATCTTTCTCCCCCAAAACTTCCACCCCTCCCCCAGTCTGGCCCCATTGCTCCTTTCTTAGGTTACTATTTAGATTTCTTTCTTTTATTAACAATTACAGAGTTGGGTAAGAGAAATAGCTGAATTGGTATAGCGCTGGCCTAGTGTGGATGAGGCCCTGGATTCTGCTCTTAGCATCTTATGAAACTGGACGTGGTGGTGCACATCTGCAACCTCACCAGGAGGGAGGCAGAGACAGGTGGATCTCTGAGTTCAAGGCCAGCCTGGTCTACACAATGAGTTTGGGGCAGCTGGGGTTACATAATAATATCTTGTTTCAAGGTGAGGGGAAAATCTACACTAGGTTCTAATGACAGCCACACTATTTTTATTATTATAAGAAATACTGTTGAGAGCTCAACTCACACCTCTTCTCTACTCCATCCAGTTGAAACTCGCTAAGGTCTAGACTACAGATGAGACAGCTAAGGTACCTAGAGAAGGGAATTTTTAAGAATGTATTTCCGTGGCCGGGTGTGGTGGCACACGCCTTTAATCCCAGCATTCGGGAGGCAGAGGCAGGTGGATTTCTGAGT
>NC_034595.1:75008348-75020378 GCF_900095145.1 Mus pahari
AAACCCTGTCTCGAAAAAAAAAAAAAAAAGAAAAGAAAAGAAAAGAAAAGAAAGAAAGAAAGAAAAGAAGAAAAAAAAGAATGTATTTCTGTGTGTGTGTGTGTGTGTGTGTGTGTGTGTCTGTGTCTGTGTCTGTGTCTGTGTCTGTGTATATAGGTGTGTCTGTGTGTGTGTGTCTGTGTATGTATGTATGTGTATGTGTATGTGTCTGTGTGTTTAAACATGATCTCATGTATCCCCCTTAGTGCTGAGATAACTGGCACGTGCCACCCCAACCAGCTTCATATTGCTAGCTGTTTATTTTCTTTTTTCCTTATTGGTAATTGTATCGGTAGAGATTGACTGTGAAGTCTCATCTCTCTAATGCCAGAGCCAAGCTCCACCTTTTTGGCGGTAGAAGGGCTGCTTGCAGACCCAGAACAGTGCATCTTAGAACTCTTTGAGGGAGCTGCATCACCACCCGGTCGACAGACGTGCTCTGTCTTTGTGGTCATCAAGGATGTTCTCAACCTCTCTTATAATTAGGGGTTGATGTGCAACTTCTAGCCACCCAGCAGGGACGAAGCAACGCAGATGCAGAGGGCTTCAAGGTTCAGCCCTGAGTCCTCCCATGGCCAATCCCTTGCCTAGGGTATTACAGATGAGCACAAAATGCCCAAACTTCAGTCTCCACGTAGAAAGATCCTAGATATCTGGATCTACTATGGAAGGCTCATCCCAAACATTCACCCTGAAAGCACAGGTATGCAGGGCCGATTTCTCTGGTCTGAGATCGAAGGCTTTGTTACAGCAGCTGGTCTTTTTCTGACAGACACATCTGCACACTGTCTCCGGTATGGTCCATGCTCCTGGGTTAGGAACTCAGGCAGGTAGTTGGAGAGAAAGGAAATTATCATGGCCGAGAACTCGGCACAGTACCTATAACCCAGGTACTTAGGAGGGAGAGGCGGGGGGTTATGAGTTCATGGACAACCTAGAGTATACAGACCTTGTTGCCTCAAGTTGTTGTTGTTGTTGTTATTTTGCAAGGACATAAACTGAGAAGATCTAATTTTTATGTCAAGTTAAAAAAAAAAATTCCAACAACATAACTCCTTGGCTAGAACCAGTTTCTTCAGTTTCTTAGATCACAGAATTTGAAGTCTGAGGTCAGGGAAATGCTTTTGAAGGTAGACTCCTAGTGCAGGGGGTTCTCCACATGAGCATAGGAGTCAGGAGAAGGGGCCCAGGACTTCCGAAAGCCCCTCACCTTGTGCACATCATCCTCTGGACCAGCTAGGCTGGGTTACCAGTGCTCTCCTGCCTTCAGAAGTGAAGCGTGAAGACCTAATGAAGAGCCAGCTGTAAGTGCAAGCACAGGCCATTTAGGAAGCATCTCAGGACCAGATCTGGCTGCACATTCAGGATTTTACCCCCCACCCCACCCCTTGAGGTTTCCAATTCTGTCCCCATCTATGTAAAAATCTATAAACAGAGAGCTCCTCTTGAAACCGATACATTAGTACTTGGCACAAGTGTCATCAAGCAAGCACAATAGTCTGGCCGAAGGAAGTCATAAATCTAAAACCAACTGTCCCGTGGTTGAGTGGAGCATTAAGTCTTAGGAACCAAAGCAAGACCCTGTCGTTGGTTTCTGCCTCTATGTGGCCGACAGCCTCTTCCTCTCTGGATGTTTGAGGTCCTTTGTCTGTTCGCTCAGGTCCCTGGCTGGGTTCCTACCCTAGTGAGCTTTTAGACTCTGCTTTTCCTTCTTGATTTCTCTTCTCAGTAAGTCTCCTACCCCCTCTCTCATTGCCCCCCCATTCTCCTACACCATGTTTGTGCAGAGCACCCCTTACTCTCTTTCCCCTCACTGTTTGAGATGAACTCTCCCTGAGCCTGAAGCCCACTGATTCAGATAGATCAGTGCTTCTCGGCCTTCCTTCCTACTGAGCCTTCCTTCCACAACTTCCTCATGTTGTGGTGACACAGGGTCATAACATTATCTTCATTGCTACTTCATAACTGTAATTTTGCTACGTTATGAATCATAATATAAATACTTGTGTTTCCTGATGGCCTTAGGTGGCCCTTGTGAAAGGCTCTTTTGTCCTCCAAAAGGTCACAACCCACAGGTTGAGAACTGCCGAGCTAAACTATCTGGACCGCAACCATTGGCATCTGCCTGTCTCATCTTCCCTGACGCTGACATTACAGGTGCGTGCTGCCACATCTGGACTTCTACATGAGTGTTGTGAACCCAAACCTAGAGCCTCACGCTTTCAAAGCAAGCCTCACTTGGATCTGCACTCTTCCTGCCTCAGCCTTTCCTGCCTCAGCCTCCCAGATGCTAGGATCACAAGCGTGCACCATGCCTGGCTTGCCTCCCCTGTTGATGCTCTTTTGTTTTTCTGTTTTTGTTTGTTTGTATGGTTTTTGTTTTTGGTTTTGGTTTTTCAAGACAGGGTTTCTCTGTATAGCCCTGGCTGTTCTGGAACTCACTCTGCAGACCAGGCTGGCCTCGAACTCAGAAATCCACCTGCCTCTGCCTCCCGAGTGCTGGGATTAAAGGTGTGTGCCACCACGCCTGGCTGTTTTTTTTTTTAAAAAAAACATTTTATTAGCCCTATCTAGTTACAGGTAATAAGGGATTTCATTACAACATTTTCATACATATGTGTGATGTATTTTGATCATATTCCACCGTTTTCTCTCTTTCCATTCCCACTGGTTCCCCTCCCCTTCCCAACCAGACTCCTTTCTACTTTATGGTGTGTGTGTGTGTGTGTGTGTGTGTGTGTGTGTGTGTGTGTGCACCTTACCAGTGACTACATCACTGAAGAAAGTATCTTTCCCTCCTGTAGGAAGCTTATAACTGCTTATAAGTCCTCCTCAGGAAGGGTGGACCTTCATGAGCTCACCCCTTTTCATGACAGAACATCACTGGAATCGTGTGCAGGTGATAACAGCTGTGGAGAGTTATAGCATGCTGAGATGTCTACAGTCTACAACATGCCTCTCCTTCCTCTGGCTCTTAGATTCGTTCTGTTTCCATATACCCAGAGTTCCGTGAGCCTTGGAGGAGGTGATAGTGTCTCCTTCAACTGCCACGGCTTGTACTCTGGTGCTGTGTGTTTAATGGCCTCCCAGAAGGCTTATCACTAGGCAGAAGGCAGGGCCTAGCCACTGGCTCCCCTCTGTGCTGACCTCAGAGTCGGGTTCCCAGTGTACATTCAGTGTAGACTTCACTCTCCTGAGCTTGGAAACAATGGGACCACTGTAAGCAAGATTGCCAGAGGAGGCTCCTGATTGGTGGAAGACTGCTGAGGACCCATGATTTCTGGGCTCTGCTGTGGCTTGGGGTAAAGCCAGATACTTATTCACACCTCCATTATGTATTTATGGAGTACCTACCGGTTGCTGGGCTCTGGAGATTTATCAGTGAGCAATATGTTTACGTTAGGGCGTTGACTGAATTTCATCGTGAGGAAAGTTAGGACGCAGTGGGGAAAGGCAGAGACTCTGGGGAAGTGACGTGACTTCCCCTGAATCACACAGCTGGAGAGAGAGTGTGGAGCTTCCGATTCTAAGTGGCACAGGCTTGCCAACCTACCAAGAGGGGTAGGGGAGGCAAGCTGGGAGAGGCAATAGAAGAACTGTGTTGATTGTGTGTTTGTGTTTATGTAAGAACGAAAGCTTCTTTCTGTCAGGATATGCTATAAACAAAACAGGGGAAACTGGGGGGGAATGTTTGCTGCGCATAATAGACAAAGTTAATATTTTTATACACTTTCACAAATCAGTAAGAATTACACTCCAAAAATAAAACAGGGAAGGGTATTAGTATGTGATATGCATGGATAAAGTAGAAGAGGCCAAAAATACAAAGAACCATAAACTCACTAGTGATAGAAGAAATGCTAATTAAAATAATGAGCTTTCCTGCCCCTTTATCACATGGGCACTTTTTCAAAGGATAAGACTCTGCTGAGGAGAGTGCAGAACAGGACCCTTCAGACAAGCTTCAGCAACCAATTTTAGGACATTCTTAAATAGATCGATTCTTCTACTTTTTTTAAAAATAACATAGATCTGAGAAGCTTTATAACTTTTGGGTTTTTTTTTTTAAGGACCATATTAACAGCATCTTCCAGTTTTTCTAGAGTAAATGAATATGTATCCCTTTTATAATTAACAATATACATATATTCATTTTGTAAAAAGGCTATAAAAATAGAAAAGAAAATGAAGAGATGTTTATTGCTTTTTCACACGCATCAGACTAAAGCCTTCGGCTCAGTAGGGGCAGAGTTTATCATCTGCACTCTCTGAAGTGTCACACTGCCCTGCCTTTGTGTGCCCTTGCCTGTCCCTCTGTGACAGTCACCCTTTCGATTCCGGCTTGGAGCCTGGTCTTCAGTGCCTGGCGGCCTGTGCTTGGGCTGCGTAGAGCTCATTTGGTCGTTGTCCTTCTCGTCACTAGTGATGTGACCCTACCTTAGACTTCCCCATCTCTTGAAGTGGCTAAGATATAGTGATACAAGACCCATCCCCCTCCAGATAAACAAAGCTGCTGCCGGGTGACTTGTCATTTAGCATTGAGGACTACTGAATTTGAAATCTGGTCATTTTTCTATGCCCAAGCCTCAGTCATGGGACAGATTGTAGGCTTCTTGAAATAACTGGGTTTGGCCTCCTAGTGCTTCAAACACAAAGAATCCATCTCTCGCTGTCTCTTCTCTTTTTCTCTTCCTCTTCCTCCTTCTCCTCTTTCTCCTTCTCTTTCTCTTTCTCTGTCTCTCTGTCTCTCTCTGTTTCTCTCTCTCTCTCTTTCTCTCTGTATATTTGTGTGACCCCAGAGTGCCAAGCAGAGGCACATGACATGTCAGATGTGTATCTGTTAAACAGTACATTGTTCTGTTTTCTTCTAAGTTTCTGGGTTGTGACAGCTCAGAGTGCCAGAAGTTAGTACAAGGGTTATTGTGAGAATTTCAAAGCAAAATGAATTTTGACTCACTTAATTGAACAAAGAAATATGTTACATGGCACTATATTGACAGAAACAATATTACCCTACAAGGGCAGTGAACTTCCCCATGGCTGTGCCGGTGTAGGTACCCAGTAAACACAGGATGGATGAACACACTTGAGAATCCCAAAGCCAGCGCAGGTCAGCATCTCTCACTTTCTACTTGTCCCATATTAGACTCTCTAGCCTCTCAGCTGTTTCAGCTCCTCTTGATACCATTCTGCTTCTCCTTGGGACATAAGTTGAATGTCACTGTTTAGAGGGGATATTGTACCCAAGCAACTGGCAAACATACTAAGTCATCTTGAAGGGAAACCAACTTGTGGGCTTGGGCAATGTTCAAGGACGTTCATGAAAGAACCTGGGTCCATGTGGAAGGACTGTCAGTGTCACAGTGTTATCCTTCCCTGTGTGTGTGTGTGTGTGTGTGTGTGTGTTTGTCTGAGCATTTGTGTGTGTTGTTGTTTGTGGGTTTTAGGATGCGGGGTCTCATGTATTCTAGGCTGGCCTTAAACTCTGATGTAGCCAAGGATGACCTTGACTTTTTAGTTCTTTTGCCTCCACATTCGAGTACTACATAGTGGAGATGTGGGGGTTATTGGCGTCCCACCCAGTTCATGCAATGCTGGTGACCCAACGTTCATGCATTCCAGGCAAACACCCTGTTGATGGGAGCACCATCCCAGGCTCTCCTAGTGGTTTTTAACTGTTTCTTGGTGCCACCTTTTCCTTCCACACAGCACTCCCCCCCCCCCACTCTTCTCTGACTGAGGACCTGGAGACACAGGTGGGAGCCTCCATAACTTTTCTGGTCTCATCTGCTGTGTAGGCAGGCATGGAAGTATGAAAGCAAATGTCACTGCCGCAGCCATAATTTAAGACGTCCTGTTTAAAAAAAAATTCCAATTTCATCATTTCACAGAAGAATAGATCAATATTTCTACAGTTAAGAGTTTAGTTAAAAACCCCGCTGTGCAGTGAAATAATGCATCTGCTATTGGCGTAGAGCGACTGGGATGTTAATTCCTTGGTTTTGTGTCAGTTAAGGGCAAATTAGCCTTCCAGCGCCAGTCATGACTCATTATGTCATTATGTAGAAGGCACTTACTGTACCTCCACTACTATGCAATTTAGATCCAATAAAAATTGTGACAGCGTTTTTATCCACTTCATTAAGCTACTAATTTCTTGTAAAAAAATGTACATTAATCTTTTTATAGCTTCATGCAGAGTGGCATATTTTTAGACTCTAACATTGATTAGGTCCTGGTTAAGAATAATTTTCACAGTACTTTTAAGAAATGTAAATAAAGTTACAATAATTTAATTTTTCAACATAGTTATGACAGTATTGATCTTCAAATGAACATGTTGGCTGAATTAAATGTGTAGCCCAAATGAAATACAGACTGAATACTTTAAGCACGCAACAAATTACAAGGCAGAGCTGAACAATGCCCTGCAAACAGAACGAAAGGAAGGAGCGTGAACCTCCGCAGAAAATATTAATTGCTCATATTTTAAGAGATGTAAATGGGGGACTTTCTTCTTTGACATCTGACTTTTCTTACCCAAATGTTTAAAAAATACAGTGAAGAAAGTCCTCCCCCTTTGATTTTTCATTCCTTGTGCAGTATTAATGGAGCTCCCGTCTCCTTGCATTACGGAGAGTATGCTGGGTTCAGAGGAGACAGCGCCCAGGGTGTCCAGAGTGCACTGCAGGTGATCAAGGGGCCAAGGGGTCAAGAGCAGAGTTGGGGACACACACAACTGGTGTCAGAGCTGTTTCTCTTTGCTCCAAGGACATGCCCTCCCCGGTCTGTTTGCATAGTGCTGAGAAAGCCAGGAGTCACTTCCTCACTGCCAGAAAGGTGAGCTTGGCGGGTGCTCTCTGCACCTGATGAACTCACTTTCTCAGGTCCTGGTCAGCCTCTGTCCCTATAACCCTGCTCTCTGTGAGCCCGGCTCCGCCTTCCCAGGCCAGGGAAGCCCAGCTCTGACTTGTTCTAGGCAGTCCAAGCCCACTGTGTGTGTGTGGGGGGGGGGGGAAGGGCTGGGGGTTCCAAGGCCATGCTAGTTGGTTGCTTACAGGGGACGAAGGCTGGTTAGACTTTACAGTGGGAGGAGACACTGTATGAATAGTATGGTATTGAATTCGAAGACTCCCTGAGGGTAGAGTACCCCCTTCCTCTGCCTGTTGCTGTCTTCTCTAGGAAGTCTGTGAGCTGGGCCATCCGCGAAGGCCACTAGAATCTGGTTCTAGGCTCAGAGACCTGCTGCCTTCCTGGAGGGATGCCTCTCTGGGAGTCTCTGCCTCCAACCCTGCAGAGCTCAGTCCTTTCAATCTTCAGAGCCCTGTGCACTTCCAGAGAGGGTTTAAGGTGGGGGTAAAAGGCAGTTCCCGCCTCTGAGCATCTTGGCTTCTGCTGACCCAGTGTTTAAGTCTCCACAGTTCTCAATGTGTCAGCCAGTCTCATCTCACTATGAAAGATGCTGTAAGAGTGGGCAACAGTAACTGTGTCCTCTGTATTCACGGTTCAGGTACCTGGTTCTAAAGCCGTGGGTTTATTTAGGGGCAGAGGCCTCTCCTCAGCCCAGAGCCCAAGCATTTCTTTGGCCCTTGAGTAGTTTCTTGAGAGTCTCTTGGAAATTGGTCTGGCAATGGGTGCCTTGCTTTGGGTCTTGCCCTGGAGCCTTGTTTACACAGTTTCTGTCCCTGGCATTATCTAAAGATGCCTCTCTTTGCCACCACCCCTCCTGTTCACAGCTGTGCCATGTTCCTGTGTGTGTGAAGCCAGATACATCTGGTATTCTCATTTGTAAAGCTTGGCTCTTTAGAAGGCAGACTCGTGTAGCTCAGCCTGGCCTCAGATTCTCTATGTATCTGAGGATGACCCTGCAGCTCCTGGTTCTCCTGCCTTCATCTCAAGAGCTGGGGTTAGGCATGAGCTACCACACAGGGTTCATGCAGTGCTTGGGACTGAACCCAGGTTTCTGCGCCTGCTAGTTGAGCTTCCTACCAACTGAGCCCCAGCCTCAGCCCTCATCTGTTCAGTCGGTACATGTTAGGAGGGACAGGCTGTCTCACCTTCATTGAAGAAGAACATCCTCACTGCTGAGAAGCAGAGATGACCCAATAGGCAGAGCAACTAAAATTATGCAGGTGGAAGGAACACAGTAGAGTCAGAGGCCAGGCCCTTGGGCTAAGAACCTTAGAGTTTACAAAAATGCTGTTGAGTGGGACAGAGCGTTGGCTCAGAGCTCAGACCTTGAGCTCAGTAGGCGAAGACTCAAACTGCATGTCTCCCCCCTCCCATGTTACCTGATTTCTCCCTCTCCTTCATCTTTTATAGACTAACTACCTTTTAATCCCTTTGTGGTTATAAGGACCAAATGTGAATTGATCTTGTGTGTAGAGAAAGGTAGTTGTGATTATTTTCACCACCACCACCACCACCACCACCACCACCACCACCACCACCACCACCATCATTTATTTTTCAGCATCTTCCTGTCCCCCCACGCTGCAGGTACCCATGTGATCCCTGATAATCACAACAGCTAACATGCACAGGAGGCAAGATGAGGCTGGGCTGTGCTTAGTTGGAGCTCCTCCGAGCTTGCTCCCAAGGTGCTTCCCAGCTGCTTTGTCAAGCTTTCAGCCTTCTTCCTTCCCTGCAGGCGCTCAGGCTCAGTCTTATGGCCTGGGTGGCTGATTTCCCCCTCTCAAGGGTAACCTGATGTGGTTGGCTGAGAAAGGCAGATCCAGTCTAGAAAGAGGATCCTAGTACTGTCCCAGGCACCTAGCCTCTCTCTCCAAGAAGAGCAGGGGTTCTGGGGTCACAAAAGTACTTCCCATAGGGACCTCTTTCTGCTTAAGTATAGGGCTTGGTATGGGACTGGGGGGAGGGAAGTTCTGTTTCTCTGAAAAAACAATGACTACTCTGAGGTTTCTACAAATACTCAGTCGGTTCCCTAGAATGACAGCATGAAGGAGCAGTTGGATGCATCTTCATAATTAAGAGTTGAGAAGTCAACGGTGATGAAAAACCGCAATTCGTCTGTTTTTCTCTTCCCTATGCCCCCTTTCCCTTGGTCCTTGTGGTCCTCTCCCCAGGGTGCAGATGCTAGCCTGGCTCCCTGTGCCCTGAGCATGTGGCTAGAGGAAGAAGCAGCGGGCCGCCCCTCCCCTCTAAGCTAGGAAGTCCCAGAGAAGGAGAGGTTTCGGTTTGTGGGCTCCTTTGCCAGATGGTATTTGATACGAATATTGATGTTAATGGCGTTTGGATAATGACACTGTCTGTGGCAAGGGCTTTATTACCATTATGAGCAGCACAGACCTGGGGGGAGTCATTCCGTTTAGTACCTGTGTGTGTGTGTGTGTGTGTGTGTGTGTGTGTGTGGCCAATGTTTAACAGACAATTTCTGGGAGGTGGTGTTCTAGGGAACTTGGCTGACTCCTGGTTTCTCAGGTCCTGAAGGCAGCCCCTACGGTGAAGCTGGGTGCCTTGGAGGGGCCTGATAGCAGAGGTTACCCACTTTCCTTTTGTGCACAGATGCCTTTCCCAGCATTCCTGCTCTTGGAGGGTGAACTATTGCAACCTCTCTCCATAACCAGATACATCAAAACCTACCTTTTACACTTCTGGGGGGGGGGGTTTCAGATTCTTCCTATTAAAAATGAATAATAAAATCCTCCGCTTTCATCTTAATGGGGTTAGTAGGAGGTGCTTAGCTTTTTATAGCTACCTAGCTGATCGAAAAAGGCAGATGAAGCCATCACAAAATTAAGGAAGAGGTCATCGTTAGAAGACCAGAGACTGGAGTCTTTTAAAAGCATTTCTGGTCTTAATTCAAAGCGCCTCTCTGGAGTGCTTTGGGAAGCAGGCCCGTGGGTTTCCTTTGCTGAACCAAAGCTTTGGCAAGGTGGGCACCATGTGGCAGGCTCCACTTGGAGTCCTGCGGAAGGATTGGTCCCTTCAGAGCAGAGAGGACACTTTCAAGACAGATCGTCTGGCCGATGGTTGCGCTGGTTTTCCTACAGCCTGCAAAAGTCTGACCCTTGTGAGAAATGAATGGACGAATGAATGCGACCTCAGGTGTTTTTGGAGCCTTGTCAAATGGCTTCAGAGACAGAGCTGGTGAGCCAAACACTCCTGGGATCTTAGCTATCCAGAGACATGGGCAATCAGGAGGCTGGGCAGAACTTCTGGAAATAGCTTTGAAATGGATTGTTGTGTGTGCTCCTGCTGCGGATGGCCTGGCCCCGAGTCAGAATACAAAACAGAGAGATGCTCTTTTACCCCTTTCAGACTAATGATTTTGTCCTTTCTCTCTCTCCTCCCCACTTTATTTCTTCATCTATAACATCTGCAAGAGGGCAGCCAGACTAATAAAACTGCACTAAGCTTGACTAATGCCAGCCATTGATCCGAGGGTGGGACCCGATTAATCAATGGGATTTTAGCAGTGTTTGCTTCTCCCAAGGGACACGAGGCCCAGAGACAGCTCTTGCCACTGTGGAGGGAAGATCTGGGAGGAGTTCTGGGAGGAGGCAAGAGGTGAGTGCCTGCCTCCCCAGGAGCAGTCTTTGTGACCTTTTCAGAAATGCTTCTGGGGTGTTGTTTGTTTGGGGTACTCACTGGCTCTACCTATGGGATACCACTGAAGGATTTGCTGGGCTCTGGGCACAGGTGTTTAGATCAGAGAAAACCTCTCTAGAGACACAAGGCACCTTTCACATAGCTAAAGGACTGGGAATATCATCTCCTCTACTTTCCCTTGCAGTAGTATACTAGGGGAAACTGAGGCTGACAGAGGGAAAGATCATGCAATGAGTTAGGAAGGCTATCCAAAAATCACCTCTCTGCTTCCCCTGAAGTTTAAGGCCGAACTGAATCAGAAACTGCCACAGCCAACAAAAGTCCAACACAAGTGATTTAGAGAATTTAGCAGAGTGTGGATGCCCAGTCTAAAGAGTTTGGTTTGAGAAAATTATATGAAGAAGAAGAAGAAGAAGAAGAAGAAGAAGAAGAAGAAGAAGAAGAAGAAGAAGAAGAAGAAGAAGAAGAAGAAGAAGAAGAAGAAAGGAAGACTAGGCGTGGTGGCTTACACCCTTAATTCCAGCCCTTGAGAGGCAGAGGCAAGCAGATCTCTGCTAATGAGCTACATTTCCCATCCTTTAGTCTGGCGTTGGTACTCAGTATCCCATAAGCTAGGAGTGGCTCATGCCTGTAATCCTAGCACTCAGGAGGAACAGGAGTCTAGGGTAATCCTCGGCTGTACATGGAACCTGAGGCCAACTTACATGCCACCTTGTCTCAAAGCAAAACAAAAATGGTATACACACATGCATGTAGGCAAACGTTCAAATACATACAAATGAATAAGTCTTTTTTTCTTAATTGAGCATTATTTGGAGCATGGTGGCACATGCTTGAGTTCAAGGCCAGCCTGGTCTACATACTGAGGTCTAGACAGCTAGAGCTACATAGTGAGACCCTGTCTCAAATAAACGAAAACCTTGAGCATTTCTGCCTTACAAAAGTCCTGCTGCGAACTAAACCTCGATGTGACATTTCGCTGTTTGTTTTTTGTTTTGTGATGGTTTGGGGGACAGAACTCAGGGCTTTGCCAGTGCTGGGTGATGACCCTATCCCTGAATGACCAGACTCTCCAGCTCTGGCGATGACCATTTCTTTACTTGTCTTCATAATTTTATACCCAAATAGCTTGCTCGCTGTGTTTAAACTTTATATAAATAGAACCATGCTGTTTATGTGTGCTTTTCTGTTTGTTTCTTTGACTCAGCAGCGCACAGATTATCCATGCTCTGGATAGCCGGACTTGATTCATTTTCCTTGCTATTATATTTTTCTTTTCCTTTGCATAGACTGGTGTGTGTGTGTGTGTGTGTGTGTGTAGTGCATGTGTGTGAATGTGTGTGTGTGTATGTGTGTGTGTATGTGTGTGTATGTGTGTGTGTATGTGTGTGTGTGTAGTGCATGTGTGTGTATGTGTGT
>NC_034595.1:75021036-75049633 GCF_900095145.1 Mus pahari
TGTGTGTGTGTAGTGTATGTGTGTGTATGTGTGTGTATGTGTGTGTGTACGTGTGTGTGTGTATGTGTGTGTGTATGTGTGTGTGTGTGTGTGTAGTGTATGTGTGGCATTGTATATGTGGAAGTCAGAGTACACCCTTGGGTCTGGTCCTCACTGTCTGTCTGAGGAGGAGTCTTCTGTTATCTTGCTGTTTGTACCAGGGTAGCTGGTGCACACACTGGGGTTACAGGTGCTTGGCTCTGCTTGCCTTTGTGGGGTCTAGGATAGGAACTCAGAGGCTCGCACTTGTGAGGCGAGTGCTTTACCTGCTGAGCCATGTCGCCAGCCCATGTAAATCATTATTTGTTTTTAAAAAAGAACTATTAGAATCCTGCCACAGGAACTGAGGTATGATTCTTGAGACAGCACAACTTACAGGGTGGGTGTTGGATATTGCAAAGAGTTTTGTTTTTGTTTTTGTTTTTTAGAAAACCCTGTGGTCCTGACTTTTTGTTTTATTTTAAGCTTCAGAGACCTGATTCTTTCATGAAATCCCTCAAGACACCCACCTATTTGAGGAATACATGACTGGGCTAGGATCCACATCTCCATGACAGAGGACAGGGATGGGTGACAGGACCCTGTGATCTGCAAGGGTGGCCTAGGCTGAGTCCCCTATGGACTGCAATTGTTTCATCTATCTGACGATATCCCCTGGGATCAGAATCTAGTCTGTTTGTGGATCAATATGCTTTCTAATGAACAGGGGAGTAAAGCTTTCTGTAATGGCTTCTGTAGGATGCGTGTTTCCTCAGTAGTGTGATCTACTAGTGACCATTAACTGTTTCCTTGGTAATATGGAGGGTCACACGTGTGGTGACCCTCCATACCACATGGAGGGTGCATGCCTGTGGTGGCACATGCTTATAATCATGGCACTTCAAGACTTAGGAGGATCATGAGTGGGTTCAGGGCCAGCCTGGACTGCATCTTCTATCAAGAAGATGTCTCCATCAGGAGACAGGGGTCTTAACCATTTTGTCACTTGGATCTTGCATTCAAAAGCACGTTAGAAGAAAGGTCTGTGTTAACTAGAGACTTGCCATTTTCCATGAGATCATGTAAAAGAAGTCTGGGGAAGAGAAGTTTGCTAACACAAGCAAAGTCATCGGTGTGCCTCTGTGGAGCGTTCCCTAGCTTTAGCGTCCACGCCTCTGCAGACGACTCTGTGCCTGGGACTGCCTGCTCTGAGTACCTTTTGCTGAGTGGGAAGGGGGAAATGAAGCCATCTTTGCTGTTCCTAGCACACCCAGGCACTGGGCAGCCCAGTGGCAGCGGCAGATGCGAATTTGTGCTCCCCGAATGGCTTTCAAGCATTCATTTACTTATTTAAAACTCACCATGTAAAGAAATGCCTTAGCACAGGTGGGGCAGTCAAGGCTTCCAGAGAGGTCGGTGAAAGTTCCCCGAGTCCTCATGGAACCAAGCCAGAAGGAAAAGACCAAGTGGGGGAAGCCCTTGCAGAGCCTAAGGAGGCGCCGCGGGGAGGCCCGCCTTCCTGGAAAGCCACGCTTGGAATTGTCTTCAAAAGCTGCGACGCAGCCCCCGGAGTTTGAGCAGGAATAAATCATTAGCATTTTATTTACAGTTCTGGGTTTACAGTTCCTAGAAAATGATCCTGCTGTTCAGAGCGGATCTCGGCTTTCCGGGCTTCCACAGTGTCTCCTTCCATCTTCCTTGTTTTGGGGACCAGATTGTCTCTTTGCTTGGATAAGAGTGTGGGACAATGGTCTGGAGAAGGAGGGGGCAACGACCCCTGAGTCCCGCATTTTCCGACTACTCGAATGAAGAGGTTGTTTCCGGTTGGTTTACCAGGAAGTGAGGTTTAACCCAGAGAGGGCTTGGGGGATGAGATCACACAGATCGAGCTGAATTTTAAGTCCTGCCTTTCAAATGAGCCAAACAGTCGCAGACCCGGGAGCCTAGGGCTTTGGGCCGGACTTGGGTCCCCGACGGCACCCGCCGCGTCCGCTAGATGGCAGCCTGGGTCTCCGCCCGGGATTAGCCCAGGCGCGGCGACCGCACAAGCCAGTCTGGTTGGAGGCCCTGAGGATGGCTTCTTAGGAAGAGGCATTGGCACCCAAGACCTGGCTTGCAGGATGGCCAATAAAAAGGAGGGACTAGCATCTGCCTTGCAGCTAGGATAGAGGTAGTCTTGGAGAGCTGTCCTAGGTGACCAACTTGGGAAGTGACAGACCAAGTACAGGGAACGAGGGTGCCTTAGATCCAGGCTGACAGACAGGGGACTCTACTTCAGCAGGCTGACGCACTGCAGTTAGATTTGGTCCCTGTCTGTGGTTGATACTTCCCAGTCTTCTCAATTGCTTTTAGATTTGAGTGTTCTGTACCTCACATCATCCTGGCCCCTCACAGGATCCACAATGTCCACTCCACAGCTACACCTTTGGATAAACAGAGATTACTTGGGGTCCTGGGCTCAGCTACGGAAACGGACTGCGTATGCAGAGAACTCGGTGTTGTAGGAACTGTGATCCTCCTAAGGAGGGAGAGAGTGGGACCCAGGGAGTTGGCCCTCTCCCTGGAGTGCATGACTTCATGAGTTCATTTTATTGATCTCGTTCTGTTAGGTTCAACGTCTTATGGTCTCTGACTTCAAGGGCATTGCTGTTCCAGATCCACCTCTTGGTCAGATGAGATCCAAATAGTCCCCCTGGCTTCTTCTTCAGTCCAGTTCTCTGGCAGGAGGCAATTTCTTTCCCCTCTAAGAGAAGTAGGGCTCAGCCTAGTCCTGGCTTGATCTACCTACTGTCTTAGGTGGCAACAACAGAATTGTAATTCAGGTTCTGGACTTTGTCCTTGAACCTTGGAAGTGGGGATGTTCAGGTCTAGTGGGAAAACGGCTTGCTTTTGCTACAATGGTTGGAATTTTCCAGAACTCTTGCTACTTCAGAACCTACTGGGAAGACTTTTTCACTTTATTATAATTTAATTAAAAAATCTGCATTATTATTTATTTTGTGTATATAAGCTCTTGTGGACTCAGGTCGCCTCTCCCACTCACTGGCTTCCTACTTTAAATCCCAAAGGTCCTTCAAGATTCTACATTTAGGATTAATTTTAAGACTCACCTGAAGCTTTGATCCCAGAGTGCATGGACCATTAGGCTTCCGGAGTGGAGTTGGGTGTCTGGGAACATGGGTGTCCTTGGGTAGGGGAGGGTCCCCAGGCCACACTTTTCCCTACAGATCAAGCTAGAGGAAGCCAGCCGGGAAATGGAACTAGGAATGTCCCCTGATCTTCCCAGTTACCCCTAAGGAAAACTGTCTGGCCTTCTACCCAGCACAGGGAACTGTGGGAATTGCTACCCACCCCATGGCCCTCGGTTAACATCACAATTTCCACGACAGAGCTGCTCTCTAATGGGGCCTGTCAACTCAGCTTAGGCCTCAGTGCCTCAGAGCACACTGCCTGCAGCCCCTGTGCACTGAGGATTCAGAGCCAGCAGAATATGATTTCGAAGGGAACCCAGCACCTCTCAGGCCTGTCACCAAATGATTTGGTAATGACTCCACATTGCCCTGCAGTTGCCCAGCAGACAGGGTTGGGTGTTATAGGAGAGAGTCTTCCCAGGGGCCCCAGCATGACCCCAGAGAGCTCTCTTTTCTTCCTTGCTCACCAGGAGGCCCCTTTGACATCACTTAAGGATCTAAAGCAACTGTCCTTATTGTCTACTTCAGGGGCTGTTAAGGAAATGGAGAAACTTGGGTCTGCAGTGTCAATCCTGAAAAGGGGGCGGGGTGGCCCAACACTTTGGAGCCCTGCTTCTGTTTCTCTGTGCCACTGCCTAGGCTTCTCCCCAGCCTGCTGGGGAGAGACACAGGAGGGGGATGACAGAGTTCACATCCCTACCAGTGCTGCCTCTCCAAGTGATGGATGGCTGTCAGCTCAGGCAGGGGAGTACCTGCCTACACAGCTCCCTCTATGGGTTCTCAGCCTCCCACACCCTGAGCTGGGGATTCTGCAAACAATATTGGCCCTAAGTGCCAGGGAACGTGTGACTCGGGACCATTTATGTCGGTCAGTCATTTGAGGTAATGAGTCCGTCCCTTTGGCTTTTATCCGATCCTGTGCTGGTCTTTAGCCCTGTCTATCTCTGGCTATGGGTTCTTCTTGAGGACTTTTGTTTGACATCGTTTCACTGCCTAGGCTGGCTTTGAACTTGGGTTAGTTCTGCCTCAGTCTCTCAAGTGATGGAGTTACAGAGGTGCTCCCAGCTCTTAACTTCTTTACTGCAAAGCCAAGGAGTCTTTTGTTCTCTCCCTGAGGCTCAGGAGACACCAGGACTCACTTGGGGTTTCTTAGGCTTCATTGGGATAGAGAACAAACAGGCTACCTCTGGGAGGAGCAAGTGATGGGGGTTAGCACTGGGCCAGCTTTTCCCTTAAGGGCAGTACATTGTAAAGTCCCATTCATTCTAGTTGATTAGTTAATTGCAGGAACTGGATTCTATTTTGTCTTTCTTTTCTCCCTAAAATATTCTTAGTGAGTTTTAAAAAAAGATTTATTTATTTTATGCATATGAGTACATTGTTGCTGTCTTCAGACACGCCAGAAGAGGGCACTGGATCCCATTACAGGTGTTTATGAGCCACCATGCGGTTGCTGGGATTTGAACTCAGGACCTACTGGAAGCGCAGTCAGTGCTCTTAACTGCTGAGCCATCTCTCTAGCTCTTAGTGAATTTTTTTAATAGCTGGGAATTCTGAAATCTAAGCTTAGGGGCAGGGACTGAGGACTACGGAGTGGAGTTGGGGCAGGAAGTGCCTCCTTTGGGAAGGGGATTTTGTTTTGCAGTGTGGCTCCCGCCAAGCTCACTGACTCATGAAACAAGGCTCAGCTTGCACGTCCAGGGTCAGCTTGTGGGGTCTACGAATCCTGGGGACCCAGCTGCCTAACCATGACCTCACCAACAATAAGGATGATGAAAATTCTAAACGCGCGGCTGGAGAGCTGGCTCGGGATTAAGAGCACTTGTTATTCTAACAGAGGATCAGGGTTCAGTTCCCAGCACCCAGCCTTGTAGCTCCCAATCACCCACAATCCCAATTCCAGGGGACCCAACAGGCACATGTGGTACACATACATACATGCATATAGCCCAAAACACTCGAACACATAAAGTGAAACAAACAAGCAAATAATTAGAAGATAATAAAACATTCTACCTGCATTTCTTGGGCGTCTCCCACGTGCCGGACACTGCTTTATGTCCCCTCATTTGTCTTCAGCGTGCCCCTATAGAACAGGTGTTGCTGATGCTCCCATTTCACAGACGTGGAGACTGAGGGTCAGGTTGGCTACTTAGCACTGGTAAGGTAATACAGCTGGAAAGGCACAGAGGCAGAAGTTAGCGCAAGTCTTCTGATTCCAAAGCTGTGGATCTCAGCGCTTGGCTCTATTGCCACCAGAACCTGCTGGCATCCTGTGGCAAAAGCATGTGTCTGTATTTGCAAGAGTCTCATAAATATTTGGATTTGCTTCCTCCTTTTCCCCATCAAATAGAGAAAAATGGGAATGACAATATAACAACAACAGCAGCAGCAGCAGCAGGAATGAAAACCTCCGACTCCTCTGTGGGTCAGGCAGATCGGATAGGTTCCACCACTGGCTTCTGGAGGGAGCTATCACCTCACCCTGGGAGGACTTATGTGTAAACATCACCAATGCTTCAAGATTTCACACACTCACTCACCACTAAGTCACCTGAGTGTATGCCATAGGCTATCTCGACTGTTCTCAGTGTGACCCCGGCAGAGCCTAGACGGAGCTGGGCAAATCTTAAGGCTTCCTCCCTTAGCACCCTCAAATGCTAGCCTTTCATCTCTGTGAGGACAGAGGGACCGAGCCTTGGTGACTGAGCCCTGCGTGGGCTGCTCAGCTGAGCCAGCTGGGAGTTGGCCCAGAGCCATGGAGTGTGAGAAACTTTCAAATTTCAAAACCGCCCTGGGCCAATTTAATAAACTTCTGCCCCCTCTATCCTCTGCACAGTCTTGAATTCTCAAATATTCGCACACGCGCGCACACCCCCATCCAGGATGTGCTCAGAGAATGGGAGAATGTTGGAATGTTAATAATGCAGAATTTTACAGCCTAGCAAGGTGAATTCTCAAGGGGTAATGGTTAACATCTGCTTTCTCTTTTCCCAAGATAACAATGAAGAAACCAATCCACACAGCAGGCAGGAGTGCGAGAGACGAGCCTCCCACCCCTCTGAAAGGGGCTAAGTTGTCCCTAGATCCACTAGGAACAATAACCATAACGTTTGCATGTAGTAAGGTCCGCAGTACGGGATGGGGCGTGGGGGCACAAGCCACAGTCAGTTTCTCAGGGGGCGCCTTCTACGCTGTGAACAAGACCCTTTCTTCCAGGGGGTCTAAAAGATGGTGAGAATCACTCTGCTTCTCCCGGTGCGACAATTCTTAGCAATCAGCATCAGAGTCGTGTTCCTGACGTTCCTGACGTGTCCTTTCCCAGCCACCCCCAGAAGCAGCAGGGTGCTTGTGTCAGAAGCAGCAAAGTCAGACCTCCCTCTCTGCTCTGGATGCAGGCTCTGGAGCGCCTGGGGCTCTGAGCATGCCCTCTCTGCGGCTTTCTCTGATTCCATAGTCACAAGTGAGCCTCTGAAACCTCCGAACCTAGGTCAAGAGCCAGACCTAGGGACAGCAATCCTGACTTAGTGAGCAGGTTGCTGAGGACACAAAGTAGCTGGAGAAAGGAGTCCTTGGTTTAGAGCAACCAAGCTGGGATCCCAAAGCTCCCGTCTGGCGGCTCACAACCTCCTGTAATTTCGGATCCAGGACCTCTGACGCCCTGTTCTGGCCTCTGTGGGCACACACACGTATGTACAAATAAAAAATAAAAATTTAAATTTAGAAAGTAGTCTACGCTTGTTTTCTGATATTTGTTTTACTCCCTTGTATTCACCTCCTTTTTGAGATGGAGGTGTCTGGCTATGTAGCCTAGGCTAGCCTCTAACTCACTATGAGGCACAGGATAGCTTTGATTTCGAAACACTCCCCCAGCTTCAGCCGCCAACGTGCTGGGATTGCAGCTGTGAGTCAGCACATCCAGCTCATTTGATCTCTTTTGAGCTTCTCGTTTTGTTGGAGAGAAAAATTCAGTGACTTGGAACCAGTTGACTCGGAACAGAATTTCTCAGCTGACCCTTGTCCTCTGGGCTCACTTGAGGAGATGGTCCAGATAGAAAGTCCTGGAGCATCACAAACATCCCTTTTCAGGGACTCTCCAGGTCAGTTTTATCAGTTAAAAAAAAAATGACCCAGAAGTTATTTTTAAAAATGAACGGCGCTAACCTTGTGTTTGCAGCTATGCAGAGATTTTTTTTTTTTTTTTTAAATCATGCTTCTCCCTTTCTTTCGTTTTGCTGAAGCAAAGACTGAGGCGCCCATGTGGTGCAACGGCAGCTTCCTGAATCTCAGAGAAACGTAAAGGAATGGCCAGACTACCCTGCGCAGATGAAATTGTGGATCTTGGAAACCCTGAACCAATGTTCAGGCTCCTCTCTCTTGCTTGCATAATGCAATTTAAATCCCTTGTTAATTTCCAGGTCGGGTTTCATTCATGAGGATAATCTTTAATTGATGTTAAATATAGGGATCAAGTGAAGCGCATTATTTCTTTTTTACAAAGTGCTAATTGTTCGTGTTCTCATAAATTATTTTCCCCTCTTGTGGAGCGGGGCTTATGAAAGAACTTTGCAGCCAGTGCTTTTAACCTCATCGTATGAATATTATCCTGTAATCATCAGGTCGTTTAGATCCTTCCTGTGTGGATGAGACTCACGTCACCCTCCAGAGCAGCGAGGAGAAGAAAGGGGAGCTGTGGAGCGCGTGTACATATGGGTGGCTTGCAGACGCTAAAAATATTTATATCCAAACATTTTAAACTTTAAGCAGATCTTTTCAGCTGCTTCTGTTCCTGCAAAGACCCTTGAGAGTTTCAGCCCAAAATGACTCTTTTAATTGAATTTACAAACATTGTTTTTTTGGAGGCAGACTCTCACTGTGTAGCCCAGGTCGGCCTCAAATTCAAAATCTTCCTGACTCTGTCTTCCTGGTATTGGCATTGCAGATATGCAGTACCATGCCCATCTTTTAATTAATTGATTAATTAAATTAATTAGTATGTATGTATATATGTATGTATGTATGTATATGTTTGTGTGTATGTATGTATGTTGTATGTATGTACATATGTATGTAGTGCTTGTGACTTGTTTTAGTTTTTTTTTTTTTTTCTTTTGAGACAAGGTTTCCTTATGTAGCCCTGGCTGTTTTAGAACTTGCTCTGCAGACCAGGCTGGCCTCGAACTCTGAGATCTGCCTGCCTCTGCCTTCCGAGTGCTGGAGTTAAAGACATGCACCACCACCGGCCCCCAAATTTTAATTTTCACCCTCCCTCTCCAGGATCTGAAGCCCCTCTGCATAGTTAATAACAGCTGGGAAGTTTTCTCCTCCCTGTCTGTGACATTAATTATTGTAGTAAGTTCCATATAGATGAAAACGTGTACACTATTTCTCGTCTCTTTCTTTCTTTTCCTTTCCCCCTCCCTCCCTTTCTTCCTTCAACAGAGAGTCTCACTATGCAGCCCTAAACTCACTATATAGACCAGGCTGGCCTCAAACTCATGGAGAACTGCCTGCCCCTGACCATAGACTTCTAAAGACATGCGCCTGGCCACTTTCCTTCTCTTTTTGAAAGTGTTCCATGTAGCCCAGGCTGACCTGGCGCTCACTGTGTAGTCAAGGATGATCCCCTGATCCTTCTGCTTTCATCTCTGAGCACTATGCTAAGGAAAATAAACCTGTCTCAGAGTGACAAATACTGGCCAAAAATCGACTGTGCGACTTTTCCTGGACAGATGTGAGCAAGTGTCTGTGTACCAGAGACAGGGCACAGGTAGCTAGCCAAAGAAACAGTCCTGTCTAGGACTAGCTTGTAAACCAACACATTTATTTGGGTTATGTTGTACAAGTTTTTAATCTCTATCCGGGGTTTTTACCATGCCTCTGACCCTTTAGTTCCTGGATAAAGGACACACATAGCATTTATATTTACGATAAGCCTCGAACAGCACAAGAGGTGGATGTAGACCTATCCTCCATGCTATTAGAATCTGCTTTCCTATTGCTAACTTCGAGTTTTTACTTACTACCTACTCTTTTTCTTCTGAGCTGCTCTTAACTCCCATTGGGCAGCCCTCAGGACCATGTTCTACGGCCCACCTAACTCAGGACTGACTAGCTGCTTCTTCCTCCTCTCCAGCCTTCTTCTTCTCGTGGTTCTCCTCCAACCCTAAGCCCTGAAAACCTGAACGCCACTGATGTCTCTTCTGCCCAACTATTGGCTGTTGGCATCTTTATTTACCAGTCAGAAATAACTTGTGGGCAGGGCCACTTGAGGCTGTGTGCAGACTCCAGATCTTGGGGGTCGCACTTAGCATTACATTAGACAGTAAAAGACAAAACCTCAACAGGCTTACTTACAGGAGCTGGGTGACAGGCAAAGCCTACTCCAGCATGGGAGAGAACCCCACGCTGCATCCCCACAGCCCCCTGTCCAGCCTGCAGGAGTGAGTCTCCTCTTCCCCAGCAACGGTCTATGGCTTCTATAGGGAAGACATGCGGCTTGTAACCCTCTGTGCTTTCTGGTTCTTGTTTCTGTGAGCTTCTCACTAGCCTTTCTCCTCTTTCTAGGAGGGAATGCTTCGACTGGAAGAAAAGAGCTACAGAACAATTAGTTGCACGAGTCTATAGTCTCAGGAAATGGAGAAGTTGAGGCAGGAGGATTGCTTGAACACAGGAATGCCAGAACAGCCTGGACAAAAGAAGGAGACTCCATCTCAAAGAAGGGGAGAAAATAAGGAAGGAATGGAGGAAGAGGGGGAGGGGAGGGAGAGGGGCAGAGGGGAGAAGAAAGGGAGGGAAGGAGAGAGGAGGAGAGAGAAAAGGAGAATGAACCAGGTGTGGTGGCACACACCTTTAATCCCAGTACTCGGGAGGCAGAGGCAGACGGATTTCTGAGTTCGAGGCAGCCTGGTCTACAGAGTGAGTTCCAGGACAGCCAGGGCTACACAGAGAAACCCTGCCTTGAAAAAAACCAAAACCAACCAACCAACCAACAACAACAACAACAACAACAACAACAACAACAACAACAACAAAACAGAAAAGGAGAATGAGAGAAAATAGGTCTGGGTTCTAGCTCAGTTGACAGAGTGCTCAGGTAGCATTCTTAAGTAGCTTAGGGACACAAAGCCCAGGTTTGGTTGTCAGCCCTGCATAAGCCATGAAACCTTAATCAGACCACATACTGTGCTTCATGCAAGGATATAACCTATATAAAAACAAGGAAGGGGATGTGATGTTTGGGAGATCCAAAGACATGGTGCTGTGCATGTGCAGGATGAGGTGGGCTTTGGAGGCGGTGATACAGGACAGGAGCAGAGAGGAGCCCATGGCAGGGACAGCAGCAGCAGAGATCCAGACAGGCAGGCAAGAGAGGACCGAGAAGGCTGATGAACCAGCTCGGGTCAATGGAACAGACTGGTGGGGACCATCGCTACAAAGGATGTGAGACAAAGGATGTGGAAGGGTAGATCCCTTCCACAGAGAAGGGAGCTACCCGGCCGTGAGGAGAGAACTACACAGCTGGGTGTGGGGGCGCACACTTTTGATCCCAGCACTTGGGAAGCAGAGTCAGGTGGATTTCTGTGAGTTCCAGACCAGGCAAGGCTACACAGTGAGATACTGTCACAATAAACAAACCAATGAGGAATCTGGGAGAGTTCTCATACAGAATGAGAGGAAGAGCGGAGGGCACCTGCATCTGAAATCGCGGTTCAATGGTACTGAGGGTGGTTATTCTGAAGGGGCTTTGTTCTAAGTAGTCAGGATTGGGGGCCACTGAAGGCCACTGCCTGCGCCCGAGGACGTCACTGTAGCGCTGTCCAGGCCTGCCCCGCATCCTCTAACAGCCCCTCACGACGACCCGTCACAGCTTCCCGGTGTCTGTTTGTGGCAGGATCTATTTTTGATGCAAGAATGCCTTTTGGGTTTTTTCCCATTCTCCACAATTGCAGCCTGCCCTTCAGATGATTCTGCCCCTGGGATTCCTGTGCAGGGCCAAGCAGGGGTGATTGAAGGATTGAGAGAGCTGCTTCTGGGAGAGCCAAGCTCCCTGAAGAAATGGTACCTACCGTGTGCTTTTTGGAAAGTGCAGGGGGGTGGAGAGGACTGAATAGCGCACACAGTAGGTGCCTTCAAAGATCGCAAGGACTCAGGTGCAGGGCAGATATGACCCGAGAGCACTGGCTGAGTGACGTGAAGACAGCAGAGTTGTCTCTGTCATGGGAGGGTGTGGTGGTGAGGCTTTTACACTACCGTCTTCTCGAGAACCAAGTAGGACAGACGACCCATATGTATGCCCAAGAGCCCAGCACCCTGGAGCCACCCTGGGTTAGGGGCAAAGGCTGGTCATGATTGATTAAGTTTTCCCCCAAGATGGTCTTAAAGAAAATGAAAGTATCTCTTGTTCACTTGCATTTCCCTGTTCTAGAGGAACATTAAGTGGTCACTGGGAACTGCTTGTCTCAAAAGCACGTCCACCTTCCTGGAGAAGTGCAAGATTGAAGGATGGAGGAAAAAAAAAGAGCTAGGATGTTTTCAACTGTGACCGAATCCCCTCCCCCTCCCCTCTCCACTCCCCCTCCCCACACCCCGTCCCTGTCTAACCCTCCCCCCCACCCCCCAGCTCCTTCCAGGATCCCATGTATACCAGGCTGGCTTCAAACTATGTAGACATACATAACCGTGAGCTTCTAATCCTCCGAATGCTAAGTGCTGGGATTGCAGGTGTGCACTGTCACACCTGGTTTATGAGATGTTGGGGGTCAAACCCAGCGGCTTCCTGTGTGTTGAGGCAAGCTCTCTACCCACTGAGCTACATTCAGCCCACTGTAGAACTCTTTACACGACTGTCACACGCACAGGTAATGCTTTAACCCCTTCTCTTTTGCCCCCTATTTCAGTAGAAAAGTTTAAAATTTTGTAATGCCTGGGATTGAACCTGTGACTTTTTGAGCGCTAGGCAATCAGTACACTGCTGAGCTACAGGTCCGGCCTAGTTATTCTTGCTTTGTTCCTTGGAGACAAGATCTCTCATGCTATAGCCCTAATTTGTCATCCTCCTGCCTCAGTCTTCTCGGTACCACCACACCCACGTGCCCCCTTTTAAGAACATTTTTAGAAAATGTATGTGTTTCTGTATTACTCTGGTGTGTATGCACACGTGTAGAGGCCAGGGGGTACTTTAGGAGTTGGTCCTCTCCTTCCACCATGTTGGGGCAGGGCCTCTCTTGTTTCTGCCGCACAGCTCCCTATATATAAGTGTGCTGGGACCACAAAGGCACCCCATCCATCTTTTCGTGTGGGTTTTGGGGACCAAATTCAAATCATCAGGCCTGTGGGGTAATTATCCTCTGAGTCTTTTCCCAGCCCTCCTTCTAAAAAAAAATCAGTTTAATTAGATGTAATTCGCATACCATAAATTCATCTGTTGGACGTGTGTGTGATTCAGTGGGCTTAAGTTTATTTACAGGGACTGTCTAGTTGTAGAATCCTTAAATCACACCCTAAAGAAGCCTGAGACTTGGCTGCAGTCCCTCTCAATTACCTTTTCCCATTCAGCTCCCCACAACTTCAAATCTACTTCCTGACTTTATATATTTTCCTGGTCGAGCCATTTCATGCAAACGGAGTAACACAATACGTGGCCTTTTGTGATTGGCTTCTCTTATTTGGCATAGCATCCTGAAAGTTCATTGTGTAGCAGGCCCCAAGTACTTCATATGTACCCTGGCAAACTCATAGTCCCTGGCAAATAATATTCCATCATATGGGCAGCCCATATTTCACCTACCCATCTACCACTGAATTGTCTGTATTCCATCAATCAAGGATAAAATTAATAGAAAATTCATGGACATTAAAAAAGACATTTATTTTAATTTATGTATATGTGTCCTTCTGTGTGTGTATGTACATGCATGTGTGGCCCTAGGGAGGCCGGAAGAGGGTTGTCAGATCACCTGGAGCTGGAGTTATTGACAGGTGTGTGTCACCTGGTGCTAAGAACAGAACTTGGGCGGAACTCAGGTCTCTGTAGGAGTCACAAGTGCACTTGGCTGCTCAGACACCTCTCTAGCCCTCTTAAATACAGTTTTTGTTTATCTGCGTTTCATCTCTTGATTATACCTAGACATAGAGTGGCTTGGTCATGAGGTAGCCCTATGCCTCTTTTTTTTTTTTTTTTTTTTTTTTGTAGAGTTGCCAAACTATTTTCAGTGCTTGTGGCATTTTACATTCGTGTCAGCAATTCACGAGAGCTCTAGTTTCTCCATACTCTGTCTCTGGTGAGGTAGTTTGATGCTTGTGTCCCCAATAATCAATGATTCTGAGTGAGCATCTTTTTATGTGTTTATCAGCCATTTGTGTATCTTTTGTAAAATAGCTATTTATACTCCCCCTTAGTTAAAATATTTTCAACTGATATGTAAAAAAAAAAAAAAAAAAACAAACCACTAGAATTTCACATATTAATAGAGTACTGCCACACAATGTTTCAGTACCTGTACCCATTGTGTAATTAAGTTAAACAAATCAGTGTCCTCAAGCGTTCACTGGAGGCCTATCCTGCCTGCAGACTGTATGTGCCCAGGAGAAGTCAGAATGAACCAAGCACAAGACCATAAACTTAATAGTTGTGAGGTTTTGTTTGTAATTTTTCTTCTGTCCCTCAATTGTGTCTTCTCAAGGGTGACTTTTTAGATGGGCAACATGGTGTCACATGTTAAAGGCTGGATATGTGCCAACATCCCAAAATGCCTTTATTCTACCTCTCCGTGACACATGGTACATAGTAGCTTTCTGTGGTCACGTGCCGTGCAATGGCACCAGAACTTCTGACTCTCTTCTGGGGAGCAGCTTAGCACTGACTAGCCAACCTCTCCCCAGCCCTTCTTTCCCAGTCAGCACTTGGTACCTGCCTTTCTGGCTTCTGTCACTTAAGCTCCACCCACGCTGGGACAAATGACCATCTCTCTCTCTCTCTCTCTTTTAAAATTTCATTTAGTTTGTGTGTGTGTTTGTGTGTATACACTGTAGCTATCTTTAGACACACCAGAATAAGATACCACTAGAGACCACCATGTGGTTTCTGGGAATTGAACTCAGGACCTCTGGAAGAGCAGTCAATGCTCTTAACCTCTGAGCCATCTCTCCAGCCTCCAAACTCTTGTTTTTTGTTTTTTTGGTTTTTTTTAAATGACTTAGTCGTACTCCTTCACAGATTTGTCCCCTTCTTATCAGCTGACAGACAGCTCCATTGTTTCCATTTCTTTGTTGCTGAGAATCCCGGCTGCAATGACCTTGGGAGTGAAGTTGTACCACTGACACACCAACTTCATCTCCTCTGGACCTGTGTCCCGTGGTGAAGTTGATGGGTCATGTGCTAGTTGCATCTTTCAGGTTTTTAAGAATTCTCTGTACTGTTTTCTATAACAGTTGTGTAGTCTTATGTAAGCACAGCGGGTAAGGGTTTCTCTTCCTCCACATCTTCACCAGCATGTGCTATTTTTGTTGTTGTTGTCTTCTGGTAACAGCCACTCTTGCTGGAATTAGGTGATATACTGTTCCTTTGACCTGCATTTGTTTGATAACGTTTAGTCATGTTGAATTTTTTTTGTATACCATTGGCCATTTCTACACCCCTAAAAAAAGTCTCCTTGGATTTATTGTTATCATCATTATAATTATTATCTTCTTGAGACAGGGTTCTCAAGAACTGTTCTTCTGTATAGCGCTGGCTGCTCTGGAACTCACTCTGTAGATCAAGCTGGCCTCAGACTCACTGAGGTCTGCCTGCCTCTGTCCCCCAAATGCTGGGATTGAAGATGTGAGCCATCACTGCCTGGCTTACTGCTTGATTTAAATTGAGTTGTGGGATTTTGTTTGTTTATTTGTTTTGTTGAGTCAGAACCTTATCTGTCTTGGTCTGGCCTCCAACTTGCTATATAGCTGAGGATGACTTTGAACTTCTGTTCCTCTTTCCTCTGTTTTCCAAGTGCTGGGATTGCTGGTGGGGTTTACCATGCCCAGTGTATGTAGTGTAGATCAAACCTGGGGCTTCAGCATGCCAGGTATGCACTGCTACAACTGAGCCACATCCCCAGCCCTTGTTGCTATTGCTGAGTTTTTAAGAGTTATGTACATATAGCAAATATCTCCTCTCCTTTCTGTCTTTCTTTCTTCTTTCTTTTCTTTTCTTTTCTTTTCTTTTCTTTTCTTTTCTTTTCTTTTCTTTTTTGTGGTTTTTCGAGACAGGGTTTCTCTGTGTAGCCCTGGCTGTCCTGGAACTCACTTTGTAGACCAGGCTGGCCTNNAACTCAGAAATCNNCCTGCCTCTGCCTCCCAAGTGCTGGGATTAAAGGTGTGCGCCATCACCACCCGGCTTCTCCTCTCATTTCTTAACTTGTCTCCTTGCTGTGCTAAAGTTTTTTACTCTGATTGTGATTCTTGCCTGTCTATGGTTTTGTTTCCTGTGCTTTTGAATGGAGTCTTTTTTTAAATTAGTGGTTCATCTTTTTATTACTGAGTAGTAATAGTTCTTTATATGTTCTGTATTCTGGCTGGAAATCCCTTACTAGACACATCATTTATCACTAAAACAATCATTTGGAGGTATGGTAGTTTGAATGAAAACGGCCCCCATCGGCTTGTATGTTTGAATACTTGGCCCTCAGGTGGTTGAACTGTTTAGGAAGGATTAGGAGGTCTTGTTGGAGGAAGTGTGTCACTAGGACGTCAATGTTTCAAAAGACCACACCGTTCTTAGTGTCTCTCTCTCTTGCTTTGTACTTGGGGATCAGATGTGAGCTCTCAGATGTTCCTGCCACAATGAGAGAAGGTGTTCCTTCTCTCTGCTATCATAGACTCTAACCCTCTGAAATCGTAAGCCCGATTCCATGTTTTCTTTTTGTAAGTTTCCTTGGTCATAGGGTTTTATCACAGCAATAAAAAAGTAATTAAGACATTGGGGTTTCCTTTTCACTGTTTTGTAGCACAAAGGTTTTTCATTTTTGTTTTGTCTTGTTTAAAACAGGTCTCATGTTTTCTAAGCTATTTTAAAAAGATCTTTTCTTAAAAATTAAATTATGTAAATATGTGTGCCTGTGCATGTGGGTGCAGTGCCCATGTATGCCAGAAGAGGGCGCAAGGTCCTGTGGGGTTGGAGTTCCCGGAGGATATGAGCTACTGAGGTGGATTCTGGGAAGAGAACTAGAATCCTCTGAAAGAACGGCACAGGCTCTTACCTACTGAGCCATTTCTCCAGCCCATCTTCCAAGGCTTTTGTCTTTGATTTGTCTATCCCTCTTTTTCTTCCTCCTCTTCCATTAGGGCTATGGTCCGTTTTGAGGTTTTTGGGTTTTTTCCTCATGGTGCTGGGAGCCTTGAGCATGCTAGACAAATGACTACTCTCTCACTTGGCGGCTCCCAGGATCTTGGGTTAATTCCGTGTGAAATGGTGTACAGAGGAGACTTTGGACGTCTCACCATTTGCTGAGATTAGCTCCACAGGATTCTCTTGGCACTGCTGCCAAATAGTCAGTTGGTGGTCAATACGGTGGCTTATATTTCTGGAGTCTTGGAACATTCTTCATCTGTGTGACTGTCCTGGCTCACCACACCCTTGAGCACTATAGCCTGGTTTGTCCCCCTCTTATTGCACACCTTCCCAGGTAACTAGCGCAGAACAACCTGCCTGTCAGGGTTGGTGAGGAGTTCAGGATGGTGGATAGAAACTGCCACTCCCTTTGATATGGAGGCAGCAGACATAACATGCTGGACTCTCTGGGCAACTTAGCTGTTTCGGTAAAGGCCACTCTTTTTCTGGCCTCTCTTGTCTTGGACTTAGCAGGACCTCTGCTAAGTCCAAGACAAGTGACCCTTGTGTGTCCTATTTCCTTGGACATATGAATCCTTAGGGGTGGAGGAAGAATAAGTTAAGTAGTGTGCCAGACACTAGGGAGTTGAATCCTGTGTGACGTGGAGTCTTAGCCTCAACAGTGAAGGCTGTGGACCAAGGCCTGTTGGGTGGGGAAGCAGGGTCTGGTCTGGTGCCCTAGGGCACAGAGTGCTTCCCTCCCAGATGGCTATGGGCAGGTCCAGGGCGTAACTTTCTGTCCCTTCCCGTCTCTCCAGGTCTGAAGCAGCACGGGCTGGGCAGGAGGAGGCTGGGGACCTCAGGGTTCCAGGGGTGCAGTGGCCTAGTCTGCAGCCCTGTGCCTTGGTGGCCTGGTGGCTCAGGGCGCGGCCAGGGCGGCGCCAGGTTTCTCTGACTGGAAAATGAGCACAAAAGAACCAACACAGAGGGCTGCACAATGCTAATGCGGCACAGCTCGGGCCACTGTCACGGCGCGGTGCCTCATCATCACTGCCTGGGCCCCGGCCGTGAGCAGCGGGGCGCATGGCGGCTGATGGCGGAGCTGATAGCGCGGGGCTCAGCGGGCTCCTCGCCGCCCCGGAGCCCCAATTCCCATTACAGTTAGAGGGGGCTAGGCGGGGGGGGGGGAGGGGATGTAATGTACTTTTCTGTTAGATTGAAAAAGTGATCGATGCTAGACTAAAAAGTTCACATGGTGCGGTGGCGCACAGAGGGATGAGACAAGTCCTTTTCTTCCAACCCCACCTCCTTCCGGAACCCCAGGGCTAACCCTGCACGCAGACTGGCATGCGACCTTGCATATATCTGAATGCGCATAACGATTTTTTTTCCCTCAATCTCTTCTTTCCCAAATGCACTCCTGGTATACAGGCTGGTCTCTCATTTGCTTCGTTTTCATGGAGGAATGTGCCTGGAGCGCTTTCTATACGAGCAGGCACAGCCTTGTCTAATTCTTTCCAAATGCCACATAATATTCCACAATACCACGGCGAAATAATTAATTTAACTTCTCTCTAACGACTACTAATTAAATGTTTGCTACACACATGCCCTTTAACTAAGCACCTTACTTGTATTGTCTCATTCAACTCCCAGGAGAGGTTCTAGAAGGCAAGTGTAACAATTTCTTTCTAGAGCAGTGAAGAAACAGAAGCACATGGATGTGTTTTGAGGTAACACAGCTGACAGCCAGGAAAGTCAAGATTCCTCTCCCCTGCTCCCTCCCCTGCTCGGGTCCTGCAAAATGTGCCACTCAGGTCTTTGATAGTAAGTTATTTCCATGTCTAGGCAAACTCCTTATTCCCCATGCAAGGTCACATGTCTTTTGTGTCTGTGGGACTCTGCAGGTCTCATCCAGGTGGTTCTAACCCAGTGATTTCGATCTAAGATTTAGAGAACAGAAACCATCACTGTACAAAGTAAGTGATAGTGGGCCCGATTGGAAAGGGATGTTCCGTTTCCTCCGCAAATTTACTCCTGCATCTTTCAAGGCATTTTGTATGTGTTCCATGACACTTTGTGTATACTTTGGGTTTAAAGGTTGACCTCCAAGGGTTGGGTTGGGGTTCTGTATGATTCCGTAGCATGCATGGGTACTCAGAAACTGGCCTTAACACCGCTTTCACCAATTAATAATATATGTGGAGATCATTCTCTATTGGCATATGTGTGTGCATAATTATATGTATATATGCAATCCTTTTTCTTGTTGTCTTTTAGAGTCAATTCTATATTTTTTATTAAGACATTTAAAAGTTCCAAAGCAAAAATAACAAAATCAAGTACACATTGACTCATTTTTATTTTGTGAGGAAGAAATTTTCCATTTGTCTGTGTAATTAATTACATTTGCTAATTTCTAAAACAATTCCTGGGATTTATATCTATATATGCCTCAGGAACATACAGGGAAGATCATACTGTTCTCTGAATTTCAAATTATGTTTTCTGTTTTATTTCATGAATTTATTATTTTTCTTTGTTTCTCTCTCTTTCTCTGTCTCTCTCTGTGTGTGTGTATGTGTGTGTGTGTGTGTGTGTGTGTGTGTGTGCACGCATGCACTGTGCACTTATGTGTATACATTTTTTTTTTTGGCATGTGGGAGGTGTACCTATGAGGCTGTGCCTGGGTGTGGAAGCCCAGGGTTGATGGGGAAGACCATACTCCACGGCTCTCCGACCTTAGTCAATGAGGCAGGCAGTCACATCTGCCTGACATTTCTGATCATTACCCGTGTGCAGTGGGTGCTTTATCCACCGAGCCACCTTCCCAGCCCATGGATTTATTTTTAATGTTTAAATCTTCCATCTATCCAAAATGTAGACATGTAAGAAGACAGGTGGAGGGCTGGGGTGCACCTGTTGGTGGAGTGCTTGCATAGCACGCAGGAGGCCCTGGGTTCCACCCCAGTACCATGTGATTAATAAAACATGAAGAAGGAAGCCAGTCTTTTGGACTGGCTAGCTAGATGACAACATGGTCAAGCCATCAAAACCATTCTCTTTGTTTCTGACAAACAAACCTATACTAAAATCTCTGTAATTTGTGTCTCTCTAGATTCCCTGTTCCCTCCGTTGGCTGCTCCATTAATTCATTTTTCCATAGCAAATTATTAAAATTGTTGATGCTTTGTGATCTATCTATCATCTATCTACCTACCTATCATATCTATGTATGTGTGTATGTATCATATCAATGTATGTATCTATTTATATATGTATGTATATGTGTATGTATCATATCAATGTATGTATCTATGTATGTATATATGTCAATGTATGTATATATATATGTATGTATGTATGTATGTATGTATGTATCTATCTATCTATCTATCTATCTATCTATCTATCTATCTATCTATCTATCTATCACATTTGGGTTTTGGAGACAGGCCTCACTATGTAATCTTGGCTGGCCTAGAACTCATTCTGTAGGCCATGCTGGCCTCAAATTCACTATGTAGCTAAGGATGACCTTGAACTTCTGTTCCCTCTGCCACCGTCCAGAGTTCTGAGACGCCGTGTGTGTGGCTGTGCTCTGCCCGGCATGCTCTCTTTGCACATACACTTACTATCTGGTACTTGCCTTCCGAGCAGTGTTTAGCTGGTGCTTTAATGGGGCTCACCATGCATTTAGAGGGCAGCTCAGCAGCAGCTTATGCAGGGCCCAGAAGACCTTGGGTTTGAGAGCATGAGCCCCACAGGAGCAGAATTTAGAGACTCACTTGTCACTGCCTCCATCTCAAAGTGTCACATGTCACATTTCTCTGGCCAGAACAAGTTCTTTGGGCTTGACCGTGAGAAAATGAGAAATGTAAGGGACACAGTAAGTACACTATGACGTTTTCTGGGAAATCATATTATGTTCTTGACTAAGAAGACTCAAAGAAGTTGAGGCAGGAGGATTGCTTGAGTTGCAAGGTATCATGGGCAATGGCATGGGTATATGGAGACCTAGTCAGAAACTGAAGGAGGAAGAGGAAAAGGGGAGGGGGAAGGGAAGGAGGGAGGGGAAAGGGAGGAGGGAGAGGGTCCAATAAAGATACCCAAGGGCCACACACTCAGCTGAGGGGAGATCTCTGTGAGCTCCATAGCCAGCAGAGAGAGATTCTGAGGGAGCAAGAAAGCAGTTTGGTTGAACAGGACGTAGCCGCGGGTGTTAGTTCAAACTTCAGGAGTCTGGCCCCAGGTAGGTTATTTTAGCTGTATTTAAGCATAGCACAATTTGGTGAAAACCTTCCTGGTGAAAATCAGCTCAATCCCATGTGTGCAATGAAGTGTGTGTGCATCTGCTGGAGGAATATAGTAAGCCAAATAAAGAGTGGGCGTGACTACACCAAAGCTCTGTAAAGTACGTGTGGCATGCGGTTGACTGAGAAACACAGACATGACAAGGGTCTTGGGGAAGGTCTAATGTGGTCTACAGCCATAGTGTAAAGGTCACCAGGCTAGAAAACGTGATCACTCTGAGCCAAACCTTCTGGGATGATAACAGGTTGGACATTCCTTCCCTTGAAGGAACAACCTTTAGCATTTCTCTCTCTGTCTGTCTCTCTCTCTCTGTGTCTCTCTCTCTGTCTCTCTCTGTCTCTCTGTCTCTGTGTGTATGAACACACCACAGTGTGAGTGGAAGCCAGAAGATAACTTTTTAAACATGGATTTATTTTATTTCGTTTTATGTACATGAGTGTTTTGCTACATGTATGTATGTGCACCTCAGGAGTGCCTGGTATCTGTGGAGGCAAGAAGAAGATGCTGGCTTCCTAGAACTGGCATTAGAGGTGCTTGAAAGGTGCCAGGTGGGCTCTGGGAATTGAACTTGGGTCCTCTAGAGGAGCGCTCAGTGCCCTTAGCTGTGACCCTTCTCTCCAATCCCCAGAGGAGAACTTTTGGTGCTGGTTTCTTCCTTCCATCTCGTGGGTCCCAGAGACTGAAGGCATGGTGACAAGCTCTGTGCCCTGCTGAGCCATCTTGCCAGACTCTCAGGAACATTTTAAAAATTGAGTCATAGCCTGCTATTTCTTGCTGTGTTTCTTTCTTATTTTCCTTTGTTGCTACTGAAAACTGGTATTCAACTTCATGTATGTTTCCTAATAGATTGTAATTTATGTATAGCAAAGTTATTCGTTTTTACATATTGAATGTATAATCCATCATCTTACTGAAACCCTTAGGGTTTTCTTATAAGATTTAGTCAGTTGGGGACTGAGGGTATGGCCCAGCAGGTAGAGGGATTGTCTATCAGGAAACCTTGTGTTGGATGATCTAGAGCAGTGGTTCTCAACCTTCCTAACACTGCGACCCTTTAATCCAGTTCCTCACATTGTGGTGACCCCTAGCCATTGCTACTTCGTAACTGTAATTTTGCTACTGTTATGCATAATAATGTCAATATTTGACACTCAGGTGGTTCTAGGTGACCCCTGTGAAGCAAGCATTTGAACTTCTCCCAAAGGGGTCTCGACCCAAAGGTTGAGAACCAGTGCTTTAACATATACTTGTTATACTACTTGGGAGGTAGTAGCAAGATGTTCGAAGTCCAAGATCTTCCTCAGTTACATAGAGAGTTCAAGGCCAGCCTCAGATACATGAAATCCTGTCTGGAAAAAAAAATGTATTTTGGATTAAACATTTTTTATTTATGCATATGCTTGTGTCTGTGTGAGCATATGCCACATGTGTGCAGGTGCTTTGGGAGGCTAGAAGAAGGTGTGGGGTTCCTTGGAGCTGGGGCTGGATTAGGCTGTGAGCAGCTGGTGTTGGTTCTGGGACCCAAACCCAGGTTTTCAGAAGAGCAGAGAGAACATCTCACCAACGAGCCTCTGGGGAAATAAATCCCAAAATTAGTCAATAATATCGGACTTTCTCTTTTCCTTCCTAGCGCCTTATGAACATAGAGTTTGAAAAGAAATGAGGGTCAGATGTATTTTCTGTATTTTCAAAGCAAAATATCTTGAAGAAGAAAAATTAAACAAACAAACAAACAAACAAACAAACAAACTGGCACATATACCAAAACCTGGAGTTCTGGCTTTCCTGGGAATCTGAGGTGGTTTGACAGCTCTGGCCCTTTGCTTCTGAGGGACAGCAAGCCTGGGGTTGGAGAGCAGTCAGTCTGTTCTGGCTTCAACCCCTCCCTACTTCAGAGGACACAAAGGTCCCTAAAGGCGTTTGCATTTGAAATGCAGCTGGTACCTTCAGAGTGACATTATGTAATAGTGGTGACAGCTGCCACCCAGGGCTTGCTTATGACCTTGCTGGGGCTGCTTGTGTCTGACCCAGGGTGAGGCCTGGGCAGCCCTTTAACATTTTATTCTGTCAAGTTTCAAGCACACAGCTAAGATGAAAGAACTGCAGAGGGCACAGCCCACACCCAGCACCTAGCTGCTTCAATCAGCACTCTGCCCTAGTTGTTTTAATTATGGAACTATCATCTGCCCTTCCTTCCTTTCATCCACCGCTGAAGTTGTCTTCATTTTTTGATGTATTTCAAAGTAAATTGGAGGCATCAGTACATTTTATCTGTAAAAATTTCAGCACGTATATCGTTACCTCGAGTTCAATGTTTTCGTTCAGTACTTTACACAATTTTTCAAATTACGTTTATTTATGTGTATGTATGTTACATGTATGTCCATGTATGTTCATGCTTATGTATGTACATGTATATGTATGTGTGCTTACATGTGTGCTTGTGTGTGTGTGTGTGTTCTCTTGTGTACCATTGGCACTTGTTGGGAGTTGTTCTTTTCTTCTACAACATGGGTCTTGGGAATCGAACTCAGGTCTTTAGGCTCGGTGGCAAGTACTTTTCCCGCTGATCCATCTCACCAGACCGGTTTTCAGTTCTTATTATCATAGTAAAATTCAATGTACACACTTTAGTATGCTATTCTGTATGTTCTGACAAAGCGGTTCACTTTGAAGCCCCATCCTCACTCTGGTTATACAGCAGTCCCATCATTCCAGAAAGCTCTGGGGAGCTTCCTCCCAGCCCAGCCTTTACTGTTCCACCCCAGACAACCACAGCTCATGTTTTTCCTCCCAATCGGTTAGTTTGGCATATCTTAGAACTTCATGGAAGAAGGCATCAAGCTCCTGCCTGACTTCCGCATTGCGTAAAGGCACTCGAGGAGAAGAGGCCTTGCTGCGACCTGACCATGTGTGCGCAATGATGGGGGACTTCTCAGCCTCCAGAATTGCTAAGATGAGCATTGGTTGAGACAACCTGGTCTATGTCTTTTGTTTTTCCAGTGTGAGCTGACTAAAACAACGTCACAGTCAGTGATGACATCATCGTGGTGTCAGGGCCTGAATTAATAAACTAATTTTTAAATTTAGTTTTGACAGTTTTATACAATGTATTGAGAACTTATCCACCCTCTTGTGTTCGCCTCTGTCCCACTCCTACGGACCATTCTCTTCTCCCCAGCTAGTCCCTGCTTACTTTCATGGCTTACACTGCAGTGCACGGTCTTGTATAGGTAGCCACAGCTATGGTGTATTCATAGTTTTATCAGCCTTGTCATATCTGGATGAAAGTGTTTCCTGGGATTCCTGCCACCCTCCAGCACTTACTGCCACCCTCCAGCACTTACAGCCTTCATGCCCCCCCCATGATGCCCCCTTGACTTGCAGGGAGGGACATAATGTTCCAACTACAGATGAACACTCATCAACTAAACCAAACATCTGGAATGGATACTGCTTAAAACGTACACAAGCATCTATATAATGGTTGTATGTGAGTCTAGCTCCTTTTTTTTTTTTTTTTCTCAAGACAGGGTTTCTCTGTATCGCCCTGGCTGACCTAGAATTCACTTTGTAGACCAGGCTGGCCTCGAACTCAGAAATCCACCTACCTCTGTCTCCTGAGTGCTGCGATTAAAGGCGTGCGCCACCACGCCCGGCTGTGAGTTTAGTTCCTAAAAGGTGTCATCCTTGTATTCTTGATACTCTGTTTAACCTTGGTCGGTTAGCTTTTGTGTATGTGCATGTGTGTGGGATGGGGTTGGAGGAGGGCACATGTGCATTCCGTCTATAGAGGCAGGAGGTCAATGTTGGGTGTGTTCTTTCATCAGGCTTTACCTTATCTTCTGAGACAAGCTTTTTACTGATTCTGAAACTCACAGATTGCCAGCAATCTGCAGGGATCTGCTCTGAAGTTACAGATGTATCTGGAGTTTTATGTGGGTGTTGGGGATCTGAACTCACAGTCTCATATTTGCAAAGCTGATTCGTTACTGAGTCATCTCCCCAGCTCCTGGGTTTGTTTGTTTGTTTTGGGTTTGTTTTGTTTTTTGTTTGTTTGTTTGTTTGTTTACATGTAGCAAGATTCTTCTTGCTAACCACCATCTTGGGTTATAAATGAGGTAGAACATTTTCATTTGGGTTCTCTTTAGGAAGTTTTGAAATCAGTGTGATACTGGCTCTAAAATTCAACTTGAAAGACCTGTGATTTATTTTAATTTTTAAATTTAAGACCTGTGATTTTTTTGTTTGTTTTTTGTTTTGTTTTGTTTTGTTTGTTTGTTTTGGTTTTTCAAGACAGGGTTTCTCTGTGTAGCCCTGGCTGTCCTGGAACTCACTTTGTAGACCAGGCTGGCCTCGAACTCAGAAATCTGCCTGCCTCTGCCTCCCGAGTGCTGGGATTAAAGGCGTGTGCCACCATGCCCAGCGGGTTTTTTTTTTTTTTAAATAAAAGGTTTATTTTTACTTTTAGTTATGTATGTGTGCACACATTCACTATTTGATGTGTGTTCTGGGAACCTAACCAGAGTTCTTTGTAAGAGCATCATGTGCCCTTAACTGCTGAGCCATGTCTCCAGCCCCACAGTGTGATTTTTTTTTTGGGGGGGGGGNGTTTTTGCTTTTGTTTGTTTGCTTGCTTTTTGTTTTTTGTTGTTTTGTTTTTTTTTGTTTTTTTGAGACAGTTTCTCTGTGTAGCCCTGGCTGTCCTGGAACTCACTCTGTAGACCAGGCTGGCCTTGAACCTTAGATCCACCTGTCTCTGCCTCCGGAGCGCTGGGGTAAAAGGTGTGCGCCACGACAGCCTGGCCCCGGGTGTGATTTTTATCAGCCCATTGGTGGATGATTTTTGCCTCATGAATAGGTAACATGCCACCTCTTGTGATTCTTGAAGTCAGTCGTTGTCTCTAAAGCCAGGGGAGTCAGATTCCAGCTCCACCCCACTGACAGCAGCACAGTGCCACCGAAGCTCAGAGAGGCAAAGACGGTGTACAGAGATAACACAGCCTCCCTGACCCTCCTTGAGACTGGGGCAATAATAGTTTTCTTTCCTGGGTAGTGATGATGGGGAGTGGTGACAGGGACAGCCTGGCACACAGGAAGCTTGAAAGAAATGCTACTGCCTCTCAGTCGACTTGAATCAGTTGAACAGTTGGCTGCTCTCATCACCCTTTCTGTTTCCTGTTTTATTTTCTATTTGTTTCTTGTTTCAAATAAATCTCGGAGGGTGTTGCATCCCCTGGAACTGGAGTTTCGAACACTTGTGAGCCACTGATTAATGGTCCCGGAAGCTGAACATGGGTCCCTTTGCAAGAGCAGTAAGTAACCAGTGAGCCGTCTCTCTACCTCCAAATGGAGAGTTTTCTTTTTGAGATAAGGTCCCACTTTGTAACCCTGGCTAGCCCAGAACTTACTACGTAGACCAGGCTAGCCTCAAACTCACAGAGATCTGCCTGCCTCTGCTGGAATTAAAGATGTGGGCCACCAGATCAGCTGTTTATTTTTACCAGCTGCCTCTGAGGCGTCCCACTTACCTCCCTACCTTGTTGGCTCCCAGCTCTCCCCAGGGTAGGGAAGAAGGTGTAGGGAGCTGGAATGAAAGATGGTCAGCTGATAAGGTGTTTGCTGCACGAGCACAGGACCTGGCTTTCATATCCCGGATGTACGTAAAAGCCGGGTGCGGTGGTGTGTGCCTGTAATCCCAGAGCTGTGCAGATGAAGATGGGAGGATTCCTGGGCTGGACAGCTCACCAAAACCAGTGAGAGACCCTGCCGCACAAAATAAGAGGGAGGAGCGATTGAAGAAGACCCCTGACGTCAACCTCTGGCCTCCACATTCAGAAACTCGAGCTTGTTCGAGTATGCGCATGCGCACGCGCACGCGCACCTGGGGAGCTGGTGGAAGGTCGAGGCTGCCGTAGGTGTGGCTGGGTCTTCTGCCTACCCTTTCAGGTGGTCGAGCAGAGGCTGAAGGGTCTGGCATGAAGTCTGCTTTGGGTGATGGGGTCAGGAGAGGGGAGTCTGGACATTTAAATAACAATCGGGAAGAGCTTTAAAGGTACACAGATCTCAGTATGCACCTACCTCTGTGGCTCAGTGTGACCTCTGACAAGTTACTGCGTTTCAGAGCCTCAGTTTTCCCATCTGTGAAATGGTATAATTATTCCTATCTCACTGGAGGCCACGAAGAACAGCTGCAGCAGTGGGATACAATATTGTTTCCTTCGTTGGGAGATTGGGTAAATAGGCAGATGTTTAACAAGGTGGGCATGGCTTGTTTTAGACTACCCTCTGCAAAGCATACCCCATCTTCCCATAAAATGCGGGTCAGGCGTGCTCTGAATGTCCCTTGTTAGAGAGTTTCTGTTACACAGGGATTATGTCTACATGGCCAGGGACAAATGTTCCTGTGACTAGTGCTGTCAACTCATGTGGCTTCTGGTATATTTGGCTTCGTTAACTGCTTTCCCTCAGATGTGGTAAGAGAATGACTTTCATTGGGATATCCTCTTTGGTGTAATGACTTCCCTGAGACCAGAAGTATAGCTGCCTTGAGACCTCCTGAAGACCTGAGGAAAATCAGGCGTGAGCATCATTCTATTGTGCTGTGGCAAGAACAAAAGAATGGAGTCAAATGCTAGTGCCAGCCATCGCTGGGTGATCAGCGTGTAGCAACTGAAGATGCATAGATTTCCAAGAGAGAGATTTTGAGTTTGAGGCACAGGCTTGTCTTGAGGGTTGATGGTTAAACATTATATTCTAGAGTGACAAGATGTAATAACAAAAAAAATTGGGAAAATTTCCCTATAATGGCAGATGGAGATTAAAATGCATTTGGGGAAATTTCCAACATACATGAACATAATGGAAGAAAGCGAGTCCTTGGTCCTAACCTGTGAGAAGCGAGCTTCGCTCTCACCTCTCCAGCTGAGAGTGTGCTGGAGACCGGCAGCTGCCCCCGGGGTCTTTGGGTAATTAGATGAGAACTCCGGGGTGGTAAACATCTGCACTAGTAGGTTAATGAGCTAAAGCGAATCTGGAATAGGAAAGGAGTTTGGGTCTGGAAGCTGAGTTCGTGAAACCTGACAGACCTGGTGAAGCTTTACTCTGTGCCTTAAGGAGACAAAATGATGCCCACCTTGCAGTGTGGGCAGACTGAGGCCTGGGAACTGAGTTTTGAGAGGTTACCTACGGAGTCTGATGTATTTGATAGAGTGATGCTTATTACTCTCTTTTCAAGCGGGCACATGAGGCCTGTCAGTCTGAGGACAAGGGCTGTGCCGACCTGTGCACGATTGCCCTCTGCAGGTCCCCATTAGCAACATGGAAGAGAGAAATCTCCAACTCTCAGAAATGGCCGCATCCCATGGACTGCGAGTGAGGGAGTCACCCCACACACCTGCAGTTGGCCCTCTCCAGAGGTGGTCATATGGATGGCTCAGGTATGCCATCTCATTCTATTTTGAAAACAATCCAAAGGGACAAGGTGTTCTTGGAGTGGCAGAGTATCCGAGGCTGCGTATTAGCTGTGTGATCTTCGGTAGATTGGGATGGAGCAACAAGCTGTGGCGTGTTTGACACCCTCTGATGTGGCTTGTCTCTGGCCCTCTTCCTCTCTCAGGATGCCACTCCCAAGCCTTCCCAAGTTCTACTGGAACCCATGAGGGTGAGTGGATTCCTTGTGGAATCATGGCCTGAGCTTTGCATCTGGGGTGACGTGTATATGTATATGTATATTATATGTATATGTATATATATATGTATG
>NC_034595.1:75049673-75067936 GCF_900095145.1 Mus pahari
GAGAGAGAGAGAGAGAGAGAGAGAGAGAGAGAGAGAGAGAGAGAGAGAGAAAGAGAGCGTGCAGGGAGTCTAGTCTGTTCTGGGTTTGAGTTTAAAGTCCCAGCATCCAAGAAGGCTGGAGAGACTCTTCCATGAGTCTGCAGTGACATCAAGTCACATTGTCAGCACTGTCAATGTACAGTGGGAGAGTCAGCGGTCAGCTTTTACCCATCTGGAACGTCTGCTCTTCACAACAGCATTGTAGCTTACTTCTGACATGTCTAATGTCTGAGGAAGAACCTGTTCACTGTTGGGGACTAAGTGGTTGCCCCAAGAGATGAGGCAGAGGACAAGGTAGCCAGGAAATATGATGCATCTGAGGGTTGGAGCCACTCAACCAAGTTCTCCATGGGGTTCGGAGGCTGCTTCCTGGACCTCTGTTTTCTGGCTGACCAATGGCCACACCATTCCCCACAGCAGCCTTTGGCTTTCGTTCTTTGCCTTGTGCCCCATGCTCTTGAGAGTGGACAGCTTCCCAGAGTTCCCACTGTCAGGTCCATGCAAAAGTACTGGGAAAAGATGGGTACCCTTTCTCCAGAGAATGTTTTATTAGGGGCTAAAGGTACCGGGTGGGATGCGGGGGACGCTGACTTCCAAATTCTGTTCTGGAAACCAAACCTAATTTAGGAGAGTACAATGTGCTGAAGAAAGATTGCCTCTTAATTTCAGATTCATGCGGAATGCGGGCGAGAAGGCAGAATCCCTTAACATAACACGGGCCTTTTGGTGCTGTAACGGAATAATAAATCCTTGAGGAATTCCCCAAGCAAAGGTAAAGTAGGATAATATACATTTCTTAATATTGCAGAAGTTTCCTTAATCTTATTGTTTAAACTTTTCAATAAACTGTAATGTTTATTAGTAGTTTTTCATTTCCCACTGTCAGATAATTCCTTTTGCTAAGTTGGGATAAACAGGGTCCCCCCAGTGCCTCTGGTTTCAGTTACGTGTGATATATATCTGACCAGACACTTGATATAATAGAGAAGTATTGTGTTTTCTACCACACTGAACTTAGAGGTTCAGGCGTGTTAATGCAATTGAATTGATTGTAATATTTTATAAAAGTTTCTCCACTGGAAATGTTGTTAGCCATCCGAGTAGTCTGAGGTTAGGAGAGCATATATGGAACTTTCTGGAAGCTTCTGGGCAACGACAGAAGCATGGTCATGGGGTGTCGTGTCAAGAGTTCATCTTCCTGTTCTCTAGACATTCCGTGGCTAGTGACCTTTCTCATTGCTCTGACAAAGCAGCTGCCACAGAGAGGTTTACTGTGGCTCTTGGTTCAAGGGAATACAGTCTATTGTGGACAATGCAGATGTCCCAATGCCCGGGGCGCTAGCTCTGGAGGCAGGGGTAGGAGGTGGTGGCTCACTTTTCCTATGCGGTCTAGAAAGAGAAATGAATGTCAGTGCTTAGCTGATCACTCCCTTCACTCTTTTTAGCCAGCCTGAGACCTCAGCACGTGGGTAGGACTGCCCGCATTAGGAGTGAGTCCTCATCAGTTAAACCTCTCTGGAAATGCTCTCATGGACATGCCCAGGGTTTGAGCCTCCTAAGCCATTCCAGATCTACAGTGGTGGATTTGACCATCACAGACAGATTGATTAGAAGGAAGCTTGGGGGGATGGTGGTGGGGGTGAGGTGGTGGCGGGAGAGCCGGCTCAGCAGTTAGGAGCACTTACTGCTCTTGTAGAGGACCCAAGTTCAGTTTCCAATGTCTATATCAGGTGGCCCACAACCACCTGCATCTCCAGCTCCCAGGGGATCTGGTGCCTCTAATCTCCATGACACTTGCGCTCCTGTGCACAGACATGAATGTGTGCATAGACACACCTGTATACCTAATTAAAAATAAATCTGAGAAAAAGGAAACCTGGCTCTACCTTCTGCCAGAAATGTCTGCAGAGGCAGGAGGCTTTCTTTTCTTCCTTCTTTCCTTCCTTTCCTTTTCTTTCTGTCTTTCTTTCTTTCTTTCTTTCTTTCTTTCTTTCTTTCTTTCTTTCTTTCTTTCTTCCTTTCTTCCTTCCTTCTCTCTCTCTCTCTCTCTCTCTNTCTCTCTCTCTCTCTCTCTCTCTCTCTCTCTCTCTCTCTCTCTCTCTTTCTAAGACCAGGTCTCAATTTGCATCCCAAGGCTTTGAACTTGAGATTCCCATGTCTCTGACTCCCAGGTGCTAGGATTACAGGCCTAAGCCATCATACCCAGTGACAAAATGTGTTTCTATTTTGTAAAGGGCTTGCATTTGTCCACAGTGGGATGGTTCTGCAGACTGTCAAGCATCCCAAATTTTACATGCCTCTCCCATGGAGAAGTCAGGGGAACGAAATAAAACTGGAGATGACGTTGAATCCCAGGCTCCATTTTCAGGAATGTGGTGGGAACTATAATCACTACTGAGAGAAGCTCCTACCCAAAATGCCCTAAGACTATCTGTGTTCCTCAATGTCTCCCCACCGGGGAGACTCCTATCTCAAATGCTCGGCACAAGAATGAAGAAATTAATTTTTACTTCCATTCTCTCTTTTCTCATTGATTTTTTTTCCCCTCTTGGAAATGGCAAATAGTCTAACATTGTGAACAAAATTCTTTCCACTCAGTAGCAGGGGTGGGAGCGAGGAGGAAAATGGGTAGAAAGAGTCCCACTCAGCTAATGAGGTGTGTAACCCAGACATTAGTTCTGCTTGAAGTCCCCATCAGCCCCAGATTCAGCTGGTGCTCTTCCTGGTGTTCGCAGAGTCCTCCAGGTAGTGGTCCACACCCCTCCCCCCTGCTACGTGGCCCCCTACATTCTGGTCTTAAGGAATGAAAAGAGGGGTGGGACGGGAATGGCCTGGGGTTTTATCTATGCAGGTGTGGGTTGATGGAGAGAGAGCATGCATGGGGCAGAAGCCTGTGGCTCTCTCCCTGCTGGCTCCCAGCTCCCTGCCTTATAATATTTAGTGAGAAGAGCAGCCTGAATATAATTTTCAGGAGAGGTGAGTCTGAATGGAGTAATCAGTAGAGAAGGGCTCTGAACTCTTCTGTAATTTTATCTTTTCCTGTCTTTAAATGATACTCAAAGCTGGTCAGGGCCCATGGGGCCTGGAGGCACAGAGGTGAGCCCGTCTTGTTGAACAGGTTGTCCTTGAGCTAAGTCACTTTTGTGCCACAGGATTTAGAACTATGCTTAGGTCTGAGGCTAGAGCGTGTTGTCTGATACCACAGTCACGAGCCACACTCGGCTACTTAAATTTAAGGTAGTGAAAATAATGGAGATATTTGAATTAACCCCTTATTTGTACCAGCTATATTTTAGATGTCCATTAGCCACATGTGGCTAATAGCTACAGAATTAGATAACATAAAACACAGAACATATACAGAAGCCCATAAAGCTCTACTGAGTGACACCAGCATGAAGCTCTTGAGCTGGGCACCCAGTCTGGAGGACTGGATACATGCACAGGGCCCAGCTCCCTGCTGGTAGAGCAGCTGAGTGAACCCTTGAGTAGGAAGGGCAGGAAGCTCATGAGGAAGGCACAGATGACCGCAGGTCCTCCTTCAGCAGCCATGGGCCTGAGTGACTTGGAGCTGTAACCTGAGACTTTGATAGGTGACTATGACGATGTTGTAATTCAGTTGGTTAGCTAGCCTGAAGATTTAGCAGTAAGACAGCCTGCCAGGTTCAAGGAACATTACAAGATAAGTCTCCAGCTGTGTACGTGTGTACATGCGTGTGTGTGTGTGTGTGTGTGTGTGTATGTGTATGATGTGTGTGCATGAGTGTGTGCATGTGTGTGTGTGTATGATGTCTGTATGTATGAATGTATGTGTAATGTGTGAATGTGTGTATATGACATGTGTGTGTATGATGTGTGTGAGTGTGTACATATGTGAGTGTGTTTATATGATGTCTGTATGTGTGAGTGTGTATATGATGTGTGAATGTGTGTGTATGATGTGTGTGTATGTGTGTGTGTGTATGTATGTATGTATGTATGTATGTATGTATGTATGTATGTACTTGTGTTGGAAGGTGCCAGAGATCAGTTTTCGGTGTCATTCCTCAAGTGCTGTCCACAGCCGGAGACTTATTGATTAGGCTAGACTGGCTGAGCGTCCAGAGAGCCACCTCTCTGCCTGCCCTGCCTCAGTGCTGGCATTATCAATGCAGAAGTTTTCACACGGGTTCTGCGGTTTGAACCCAGGGCCTCACGCTTGCATAGTAAGCAGCATTTGACAGACTGAGCCATTCCCCAGCCCCTCCACTTTCTGCTTCCTGTATTATAGGAGGTATTGCCATGTTGGGAGTCTTGCCAATGCTGGATAGACTTCACTCCTCCAGGCTAGCTGATTCCTGGAGTATATACCTTTCATGCATAAGCTGACCCACCCAATCTCCTTTTCCTATGCCCTTATTTATCCAACTCCCAAACACTAAGGGCATAGAGGACCCTGTCCTAAGTCTACCTGTGACCAGGGCTAGGCAAACGGACTCCACCCTACAACTCAGAACCTGTGGTAACCATTCAAATTCCCCAAATCCTAAATTTGCTTAATTGTGACTTGCCTTTCTCCTCCCATTGAGACCAGACTAAAGCCTCTATTCTTCCCCCACTTTCTTCCTCTCAACTGAACCTGTGCTTCACCATGTGGCCCTGTGTGGCGGGGGTACCCTATCTCCTGGGACCTGTAAGGAGTCAGTTTTTTCCAAGGCAGTTGTCTCTATTACTGTTATGTCACCTGTATCTTACAAAAACAACCCCCTTGGGCTGGAGGTGCACATTAGTTGGTGAAGGGACTGGGCAGCTTGCACAAAGCCCCAGCTGTCCCCAGCATGCATAAACTGGGTGTGGTGGTTTACAACTGTAATCTCCACACGGGGCAGGACAAGGAAGGAGGATTAGGAGTTCAAGGTCCCATGCTCCTACATAGAAGGTTGAAGGTCAGCCAGGTTCAGGAGACTCTGTCTCAAAAAATAAAATCCCAGGGACATTTAAGATAGTTCTTTAGTTACGCTCATGGGAGGGGCTATGAGAAAAATCCAGGGTGGTAGGATAGTGGCAACTGGAAGCTTTGTCACACAGGGAAGGACTCCCCAGAGAAGAAGCAAGGGAATTGAGACCTAAAGCTTCAGTGGAGTTAGTAAGAATCCTTGAGAGGTGCAGGAGATGTTCCTGATTCAGGGAAGAGAATGTGTCGGGCCTATAGGGAGAGAGGGGAGCATATTCTAGGAAGTGGAGGGCATCACTGTCCCTAAGCAATCAGTGGGGTAAATACAGGGCCAGGAGAGGGATTAGCTGTGATTGATCCCCCCTCTGCTGCAGAGGCTGAGCATGGTAGCAACCCTGTATCTACAAGGCCCCCCCTGCTCAGGGCTCCAGATGTGTGATGTGCACCTGAGCCCCTGGGTTTCTCAGCCTCTCCAAAGCTGGAGTCCTACGGCCTCCCTAGAGAAGGTATCGGCCTGGCTTCTAGGTTATAGGAGAGTGTCCTAGGAAGGTGTCATGGCTTCCAAAGACAGCTGCACCAACAGGTATATGACTCCTGCTTTTCCGATGGGAGGCTGACCCTCTGCCCTGAGCCTGGATGGACGACTGTCACTGTTCTGACCAATAAACACTGGAGGAAACGAGGCTGCCTGACTCTAGAGACCAGAACATAAGAAGCATCAGACATCTTGCACATTCTCTCTCTTGTCTCCTCTTGCCTTGCCTGGAAGCTCTGACTGTCACCTGGGGTGTGTGACTGCCATGAAGCTGACACACTGGAGAAATCACAAGAGACCAAGTAGAGAAAGAGAGATGATGAGGGGACACGGCAGCTCTCCAGGATCACCTTGCAGAGACAAGCAGCTGCAGCCTGCCCTGCTGCAATCCCATGACTGCACTAAGCCTGCCCTGCCTTGCACACACCTGTGACCACACCAGATGCTTCTACCACCACATTTTCCGCTTATGTGTTCCAACTGGAGCAGCCAGTCTGGTGGGGTCCCCGGTGACCTGGAGCATCCCTGTCAGGTGTCACAAGCAGCAGGCTGTGTTTTCTAAAGCAGTCAGACTCTGATTTCTGGCTTTGGAGTTTGGCTTAGTCGAAAATCAAGCTCTGCCTGGACATCTGTCTAGCGCCTTCCATGAAGAGAAGGTCTGCAAAGGAAATGGAAATGGGAATGGCAACATGAAGGAAGGGACACACCCCAATCGGCAATGGACGTGGCTGATCTGGCAGAGATGCAGCTACGGGTGTGCCATCACACACAAACAACCTTCGAACTCACCACCAGGCTGCATCAGTTCACCCAGGCAGCTCCCAGACGAGTACTTATGAAAACTACAGCCAGGCAGGTAAGGCTTGCAGACAGCTTCCCATGGTTCTAAAATCCAACCTTCACTTGGCATGAATGAAGAATCAATGCAACTTCACTGACAGAGCTTTGACCATGCCAGGCAAAGAACCAGGCAAGGAGCCTCCATTGAAGGAAGTTCTGGTTTTGTTTTTTTTTTTTTTTTTTTTTTTTTTTGAGACAAGGTCTCAGATCCCAGGTTGACCTTGAACTCACTATGTATTGAGGGTTGACCTTGAACTGCCCACCCTCTTGCCTCTGCCTCCCACTGCTGGGATTGCAGGTGTGCACCACCACACCTAGTGTATATGATGTTGGGGAGAGTTGAAGCTTTGATCTTGCTATGTAAGGACTCTACCTCTAGTACTTGAGGGAGTTTCTGTAATTAACCTAGTTTGGGGCATAAGCAGAGATACGGGGCCAGAGAGGGAAAGTGGTATGTACTAGGGTGCCCAGCAGCTATGCTTCAGAAGCTGAGGAGGTGACTAACCAGGCTAATTCACCCATCTTCCCATCCCCACTTGCAGAGGGCAGTTGGTGCAGCATCCGTGAGGCCCTGGTCTGCTCAGCCTGGAAGGCGATGCTCTTATTTTCACGGGTGAGAGATCTTTAAGGGATCAGAGCTGTGGGCTCTGCAATCTTGGAAAGTCGTGTCCTCTTGGTGGGCAGGGGGAGCAAAGAGGGAAGATGGGCTTTGAAGACCTCTGAGCCCCCTCTCCAAATTTTGTCCCGAAAAAACGCTGAGTGTCCCCTCCCCCACTCTAGCCCATAGCAAATACCCATTCAGGTTACAGCTCCTGTTTGCAAAGCCAGCTACAGAGATGCCTTAATTAATTATTCAGGCTGACATCTCTAGCTCCCAAATCACAAGGTTGAAAAGAGATCATAGGAATATAATCAATGTGAACTTGAGTGATAATCACTGGTCCCCGGGTGGAGCAAAGAGAAGAAAACCCTCCAAATTGGTCTTTTTCTTCTACTCTGGCCTCGATTCTGCCAGCGGACAAGATAAAACCGCCCTCCTTTAATAATTAATGAGTAGGCACCGGCGCCCCTGGCCTGGGCCCCCCGGAGGCCTCTCGCGGTGGCTGCGCCTCCTGGAAGGCAGGGCGCGTGTGCACAGCCACGTGCGCCAGCCCGGTCTGGGGCGCAGCACTGAGTCACAGCGGCTGACCCAGCAAAGTGCTGCGAGTGTGACCGGAATGAAGGGTTGCTCCGTCTGTCTCCGAGGTGGCGTGGCAGATCAAATCACAGCGGATCAGGCGCCGAGATGTTGCCTTGCTCTGAGTGACAGAAGTTAATAATTAGTGACAATGATTGACAGATACACTCCATCTGCTGCTCCGACGCCTAGGAGCAGTTATTCCACAACTGTCTGCGGGCACAATGAACTCCCCCGGGAGCGCGGGCTGGCCTGTGATTGACAGCTGCCTCCAAGAGAGACAGGCCACTGACGGAAAGTCGCTGTCAGCAGAAGCGCGCTCCGGTCCCCCCCCCCCCCCCCCCCCACTCTCTCTCTCTCTCTCTCTCTCTCTCTCTCTCTCTCTCTCTCTCTCTCTCTCTCTCTCTCTGCCCCCCCCCCCTCCCCGTGTTCCCGCCGAGGCTCACTCGCTGTATACATTTATTCTGTTTCATTTATCATGTCAGCCGCGGTTTTAAATAGATTACTAGCTAGCCTGTTTTTTAACCGAAGAGTTTTCTACCCGTAAATTAGAAATATCCACGTACATGGCGGGCTACTTCCTAGGACTCCAGACTTCCTCTTGTTCTCTGCGTGGATCCAGGAGAGGCGGCAGGAGCTTCGGGGGTTGGGGGTGTTCAGATGTGCCGAGTCTTTCCATTCTAATCAAAATGGAATGTTTAACCAGAAGCCCTGCGAAATGGTGCTGAGCACCGAGGGGCAAGCTTAGGCTCAGACTACAAACTAAACTCCCGAAGCACCCCCTCCCCCAACCGCCACCATCACCAACCCCGGGAGAAATAAGTGTGTCTCTGAGACTGGCTTTCAGTGACATAACTTGTAACAATCACTCCTTAAGTGATATTTACATTTTCAGATAGTGGCAACTGTGGGAGGATTCTGAATCCAGTGTTCGGGGCGATCTGTTTACTACCTTGTGGATTTAGGGTCAGAATCTGCTGTTAGCTAGGTAGAGACTCTTAAGTGAGGGTTACAGTTCCATCCAGACCAAAGTCCCTGTCCCTGCTTCTTCCCGGATTTTCCATTCTGAGTTCAAGGTTAGAGTCAAGTAGCTCATGTGGAACTGGGGAGAGAAACACCTTCCAGCCCCATTATAAATAGGGAAGCAGGAACACAGGGGTTTTCACTAGATGGATGGTTCCTGCGTCTAATTTGTTTGGTTTTCTGGAAAAGTCCATTTTAGTTTGGCTGCATTTTGGATCCCACATAAGTATCTGGCCACTGCTTGCTCCTCTGTCTCTCTTCCCCCCCGATGTCACGGCATAATGCAAGGGGCCGTTCATTGCGTTATGAGTAAAAGCCCACTTGAATCCCGCTGTTTAAAATACAGTGAACCCTGTTGATATTGATCTCATTCGCAATGCTTTCCCGCATATGATGTCCATCTCTTAAAGTATGGGTCATGTTTCCTCTTAAGATCTTTTCTTATCTTATTCCCCTAAAATGATATAAACAGTTTCAGTATTCTTGATAATTAGGTATTCGGGCAAAGAAGAGACATCCTGTTCTTTTTTTTTCAAGTTTTTAAGTGATCAGGATACCAGAAAATGAAGTCATAGGGAATACAAATGTCGCTTCTCATCTAGGGTCTGTTTTCCTTCTCGATTCTATAAAAAGCAAATTTATGAGCACACAAGTGGCTGGCAGCACCTCAGCCCACCCCCTCCGATGGCTGAACCAGCCCATGATGCCCTGGAATGACCCAATTGTTGGGTCACACAAGAGCACATTATGTACATGTTTGAGTTGTCTGCCTGGCATCGCTCACGTCTCTTCTAGACAGACTTTGGAAAGGGTGAGGTGATGGAGCTTGTTTGGTTTTTGACCCACTGGCTGGAAGGTTACCACGTCCATTTTCCTTCTTAGAACTGGCCCCAGCCTTCGGCCACTGTAACCTGAGCAGGACAAGCCAATCTCAGGGACACAGGAGGGGGCAGAGCGATGTATGCCCTTGGCCAGCAGCTTTCTGTCTCCTGAGGAACTGGACCATCTGTGGGACCCAAGCTCCTGAAGAATGGGGAAGAGCAGAGGCCAAGGGAACCCTCAGGGGAAGCATCCATGGGACTCATGGGGTCACAGAAAGTGGGGAACTGGTGAGGTACCCCTGGGGTACAGGAAAAAGCCTCAGGAATCACAGTGGGTGGTAAGGCCCTAGATAAAGTGCAGGGGTATCACAGGGTAAGGCTGGAGAAGAAGGGGTCCATCACTGTGGCCTTACTTATCGCAAAGACCTAGGATTTCAGCATTTGCCATCAGGGAAGATCCCCGTGGCTGTAGGGTGGGGAGTGACTGGGTTGTAGCGGGCCTGAGACAGGAAGCAGTGTGCCTAGGAGGAAGTTCTAAGCATGGCTTCAGCCTGGGTCAGGGGAACAACTGTGGGAGAGGAGTGATGTGCACATCAGTGACAGAGTTGTGTGTCACTAGTGGAGTGACTAGAAAGATGAGTTAAAGTTTGGATTTATGGAACTGGGAGTGTCAATACTCAAGGCCAGCTATACGGTGCTCTCAGAATGGCTCCAGGCTTCGTTGATGCTCAGCTGTCTTGATGTCTGTAGTAAGATCTGAGTAAGGTGCCCCACGTTTTCATTTCATCAGACCTGGAGTGGAAGTCAGGGAAATAGCTAGATTTCTATGAAAGGCAGGGATGGAGAAGGAGGTGGGGATGCCCTAGTATAAGGAGACAAACCTTGGAAGAGGAAAGGCTCAGCCAGGGAGGGATGGACTCACTGAAGGAGAGCAAGAGGAACAAAGAAAACAAAAGAAGGCAGCCAAGAGTCAGACCCTGAGACTGATAGAATTTCTGTGGAGGTCTCTAAGAGGTGCTAAGAAGCAACAAAGGTTCACCCTGTCTGGTCTGAGGATGACTGGCTTTGTAGCAAGTTATTAGCTAAATGGCAAGTTCACTCAACAAACAAACAAACAAATAAATAAACTAGTCTTATGAAAAAAACCTTTATGCTGGACCTGATAGTTTGTGTCTATAAATCCCAGCACTTGGGAGGGGGAAGCAGAAGGATCAGGAGTTCAAGGCCTGCCTCAGATACCTTAAGGAGTTTGAAACTATCCTGGGCTATATCAGATTCTATTTCAAATGAAAGAAAGAAAGAAAGAAAGAAAGAAAGAAAGAAAGAAAGAAAGAAAGAAAGAAAGAAAGAAAGAAAGAAAGAAAAGATAATAGAAGAAGAAACTGTCTTTTCTTACTACTATATACATTTACTGTATTCTCCAGATTCCAAAGCATCTTCATCCATGTATCCATCAGGTATTGGGTATTTGTTGAGCACCTCTTATATGTCAGGAGCTAGGCTGGTATCAGGAAAATCAGTGAACAAATAGACAAAAATCTCCAATTCTAGTGAGGACAGATGGTAAACAATAAACAAATTAGGGAATTATATATTAGAAAATAATACTGCTTAAAAAAAAAACAAGTATTTCCTTCCTTTCTTCCTTCCTTCAAAAACAAAAACTAAATGATGTTTTCTGTCATGTAACATGAGTTACCGGGGAAGGGCTCTGGGGTTCCGTTGATGTCCTTGGGTCTGGCTTCTTTGTCTGCTCCCTTTGTGATGACTCTGATAGCAGGTGTACTTCCCCCTCGTGGGCCAACCTCAGAGGTTCAAAGCAACTCCCTGTATGACATCCAGCAGGGGAGAGTGAGGGTTTCCTCCTCCCTTGCGAAGAGAGCCTCATCATAAACTGGCACCCTTTGTCACGATCCTTTGTCATTCTTAGGACTCAGCCAGTTCGTTTTGAGAGTCTCCTAGGACATTGGTGAATGCCCAGTGAGGAAGCAGTCCTTAGCACCACTTCACAGGGGAGGAGGACTGCGTCAGGGGAGGTGAGGGCCATTCCCAAGGCAGCACACTGGCGACAGGCAGAGACACACTCTACTCCATTCACCACAGGTACCTCCTGGGCACCTCCTTTCTCTTGAGCCTTTCAAACACTGGCTAGTTTGGGATCTGTAAGTCCAGCCGTCCAGAGAAGGGAAGGCTAGTCAAGGTCCCTCACCATGGAGGGAACCAGGCCAGTGTCTCAGGTAGGAGATGCAAATTAATATCATGAGATGGGGGCTGGAGAGATGGATCAGTAGTTATGAGCACTGGCTGCTCTTCCACAGGACCCTGGTTCGAGTCCCAGAACCCACATGGGACCTCAAAATCATCTGTAACTCTAGTCCCAGGAGATTGGATGCCCCCTTTAAGCCCCCATGGACACTGGATCTACACATGACACATAGACATGCATTCAGGCAAGACAACCATATGGCCTTAAATTCGGGCTGTTTCTAATAGATGTGTCAAGAGAAAACAAATGACTTCAAAGACCTCATTACCCACAGACATATGCAGAGGCTTCAAGTGGCTTATGCAGATAAGCATGAGGGAGTTACCTAGGGCCAGGCAAAGGACACCAGCTCAGTTCAGAGTACTGCTGCCAGTATACTGATTCAGACCTTCAGCATCTCACCTGTGCACCTCTTGCCTCTGACAGTCAAGGAAACTGACCTCTGTGTGTGTGTGTGTGTTTTTAAGACTGCCAACGTGTTTGTACCATTTCACATCTCCACTAGCAACATACAAATGATATATTTTCTCCACATCCTTTTCAACATTAAATATTCTCAGTGCTATTGGTTTATTTTTTAAAGATGTAGTTTATAGTTTGTGTGCTGTGTGCATGTAGTACCCATGGGGGCCTGAAGAGGGCGCTGGATCCTGTGAAACTAGAGTTAGCCTACATGTAAGTATTGGGAATCGAACCCAGATTCTCTAGAAGAGCAGCTAGTGCTCTTAACCCCTGAGACATTTCTCCAAGTCCAGCCCAGGTTTTTAACCATGAGCAGAGTAAAAGTTTGTTTGGTTTTTTGTTCGTTCGTTCGTTTGTTTGTTTTGGTTTGTTCCCTGTTTGAAGAAGGAACCTTAAAAACCAGGAATGGGTACAGAGCCGTTTCCCACTTTTCTCTACATGAGGATACATTTTTCTTTTTGAGACGGAGTCAGCCCCTGCAGAGTAGAGGACTTACCCACACTGACGTGACTGAGGCTTTGGGGCAGGCTCTTGGTAAGGTGCTTGACTGGGGCAGAGAGGCTTAGAGGCCAAGTGAAGCAGAAAGCAATTCGTCCCCGGGAACTGAGGACCTGTCCGTCATTGCGGGTGATGCTCCTGTTTGGAGGGGGGGGTCATGCACCCCTGTCAAGCGCGCTGTCTATAATCGCCAGAAGTGTCAAGAGATTTACAGAACTTCGGGAGCTGCCGCATACAGAGCGATCACATGACAGGGCTGGTTCAGGGCTCTGGTAATTACTTCCTCATTCTCGGAAGAGCTGCTGAGAGAAGTGGGGTGGGCAGGTCCTCAGAAGGGGAACACAGAGGTGTCCACTTCATACGCAGTGAGCTTGAGGCCTACTCAGAGTGACTGTGAGACTTGAGGAGGGCCACTGTTTGTGAGGGAGATGCTGGCATTTAAACTTGGAACTTAGATTTTATCTTCACTGACTTCTTAGCTACCAGGTAGCAACATCTACTTCTCTCTCTCTCTCTCTCTGTGTGTGTGTGTGTGTGTGTGTGTGTGTGTGTGTGTGAGACTATATGCACACTGTGTATGCAGTGCCCTTGGAGGCCAGAAGAGGGCATGAGAGGGCATTAGGTCCCCCAGAACTAGACTTACAGGTGGTTTTGAGCTGCCCAATGTGGGTGCTTTTGTATTCGAAAGCCTAAATTGGCCTCAAGCTCACAGTCCTCATTGTCACCTCTGAGTTCTGAGGTGGCAGCTATGGCTGCCATGGCTCGTTCTTGCAGGGCTCTGGGTGGAAAGCTGGGTTTTCTCTCTGAGAGAGTAGCTGTGATTCCTGATCCCTGTACGGAGGCCAGAGTGAGGCAGGGACATGTTTCAGGTCATCCTGAAGCAAGCCGATAGATCCAGAACAAGAATGCAAGTGCCTTGGCTCCTAGATTACTGAGCTGTCTAACCACTGGGGTGCGATGAAACAACTTATCCCTAAAACTGTGGTACAAGAAATATTGATGGAAGTTTTATCCTAAACTACTTCTCAACGTAATGTGAAACTAGTTCTAGTTCCTTAGAGAGCTTAGTGTGAGCCCTGCCCTTGTCCTGTGCCCCTCCGCTATGTTGATAACCTCGTGTCTGACTTCATTAGTCCAACATGGTTGAGGGAGGACTGTGTTCAGTCAACAGACTTCCTACCCTCTACCAAAAGGCCCTTACCATAGCAAGTTTCGTTGGTGCTCCCGAGATGAAGCCCAGTGAATCCTGTCACAAACTGGGTTACCTATGTGGTTGTGTCATGTGGCTGTGCACACAGACAGGCGTGACCTTTGCTGGAGGATTTTTCTTCACTCTCAAGAGTGTTAGTCATTGGCTACGTGGTGGAATTTTCCATTCAACTCATGTAATCTTGACACCTGCCCCAGATTGGTAGGGTAGAGATGTGGGTTGGGATGGTGCTCCATCCCAGTTTTCAGATTAAGAAAGTAAGGCCCATCTAGATGAGGGGACTTCCTAAAGGAATTGGACTGGAAGTGGCAGATTTAGAGCCAACCTCAATGGTTCATGTTACCCAAGACTGCTTTGCCCCAGAACTCTTCACCTCTTTTGGGTTCCACAGATTGTGGGGAAAACCTGAAGTGACATTCTCCCTGCATGTGACTCATTCAGCTTTGTAGATATAGTGGCCCTGCTTCCTCTCCATGCCCCCCCCAAGAAAGACTAACTGGGGTCCCCCAAAACTGTTCCCCTCAAGGCCCAAAGATCCAGCTGAACGGTCAAGCTCACTCAACAACTCCTTCTTCACCCAGCCTCTGTCTTCTGCTGAAACAGCAGATTTTTAAAGCTGCTTCTGCATGTGGGGATTTCTTCTACCACGGTAGGTACCACGGTGACTGGTCACGTGCCGCCAGTGATTCCTCTTCTCCAAGGCTAAGTGCGGAAGTGGACCAAATGATTTAAAGGTTCTGGAGGGGCAGAGCCGTGTGAGGAACTCTGGGAGACCTGCGGGGAGCCAGTCTGGAGTGCTACTCGGTGCTGCTGTGCTTCCAAGACAGCTCAGCCCTTCTCCACTCTATCTGCACACATTTCTTAAGGTCCAGCATCTAGGAATCAGGACGGCTTCCTTAGACAATGCTTGCGGCCTTTCCTCTCTCCTTCTTTTCTTCCTCAGGACACTCTTGTGTCTGGATGTGATACCTGGAACTTTTACAGTTGTGTTGGCACGGTGCGGGAGGCCACTCTGGCGGTAGAACTGATTCACTGAAGATATGAGATGGAGAGACATAGAAAACAGAACCTCAGCAGCTCTGGGCTCAGCCACCTGAACCAAACTGAGCTCATCTCAGGCGCCCGAGTGACGTGGTCCAGTGTTTGACAGCATAGGATTTCATCTGTTTCTGATATACTTTTGTCATGTGACTTTGGGCAAGGAGTTTGCGAGGGTCATACATGTTAGTGTCATGAAAAGAACCAGGCTTATCACGTGTGGGCGAGTCAGGCTTGCATAGAGTCTGGAGAGCAGGCACTGTTGTAAGGAATAAATAGGTGGGTACCACATGAGCAGAGTTTGAGAGGAGACAGTGGACGCAAGCCTGGCCGGGTGGGGACACAGGAGGTAATCTGAGCACAGTAGGGAGATGCCCCGGGATCAGTAGTACAAGGTCATCCTAGGCTACACATAGTGAATTTAAGACCCACTGAGGCTACGGAAGACTTCTACAAGAAAACAAACCAAGTAAGGATGTTACTGCCGTGAGAGCAGCTGGCTACGTGTCAACGGTGCCTGGTGAAGAACGAACTTCAGATGGGGTACCCGTGTGTGTATGGGATGGATGAAGTTGGAAGTAGGCCTGGACCAGCTGTGGAATTCCTGGAACACCCGACTAAGGGGATGACTGTGAGCCCCTGCTCCCCCCCCCCTTCCCGGTGTCTGAGGGATCTTGGTCCAGAGGGACATTGCCTGCCTGCAATCAGGTCAGGAGTGGAAAGGTTTCCGGCTCTTCCAGGCACCGGCTATCACGCATGCGCGTGAAGGCTCCGTAAGTCCTGCCGACTGAAGCCGACACTTCGTTTCTCCAGTGTCTTTTATTATAAGTTACTAAATCACCAGGAGCTTTCTATCCCGTTGGCATTCGCTGTGGGTGGAGGGAACCAATATAGTTAGATCTGGGGAGTTGTTGAAAGGTTTGAGGCACAGGAATGAGGGGTTAGTATAGAGTTCCCCGTAACCCCGTGTAGTTATTTAAGCCATAAGGGACCGCATTAAGTCCAGCGGCAGCCATTTTAACGGCAGTGGCTGATTTCAGCCAGATCTTGGCTGCACTTGGCGTTGTCCCTCTCCCAAGTCCCTTGCCTTTCAAGTATCCTTGTCCAAAGCAGAGAGACTTCCTGGGGTGCCCTGCTGGTTCCTCCTGACCTTAGGCGATGGCTGGCGCTTTAAAGCTGAAGGTGAGCTAATTCAGGCCGGGAGCTCAGATTGACACTTGAAAGCTACCATGGGGCTCCTGCGGGTTAGAGGTTAATAGTCGCTAGAGCTGCAGTTTGACTTGAGAATCTGAAGTCTCTTTCTTTCACTCTTCTCCCGTTCCTCTTTAGCGTTTCCTCCTCTCTTCTCTTCCCTTTGCTCTTTTTTTTTCTTTTCTTCTTTCCCTCTCTCCATTTAGAAAGCTTGCCACCTCTTCTGCCTCTGAGGGTGTCACACACACAGCCACAGCCGTTTGGAGCGCTCTGGCCGTGCCAGGCTGGGATTTCTCAGTAACCCAGAGGCAGGGGCTTTTGAGAGGTACAGGGTCTGGGGAATCTGTTTCTTGGGTGGTTTGGACGTACTATCAAGTTTAAAGCTACAGTAAGGAGTATCATTCACCCGCTCCTTACCGGCTGCCCCTCAGTGCTGCCTGCAGCAGCCCTGCCTGCCCTACAGCCTCAGGACTGAGGACCAGACACCCATCTGCACAGAACACAGCTCCAGCACGCCAGCATCTCACCCGCTCCCCTCACAGCAGCCTCCGGATTGGTCTGTGCGCTTCTCTTAAAGTCTATTCTGACCATGACTATCTCTAATCAGAGCCTTTGACTATGAGCCTTGGTCTAAATTTCACTGGGAACGAACTCCAAACCCTTTATTTCACCACACGCTCTGGGACTTTCTTTGCAGCTTCCCTCTCCCTTTACCCACACCCACTCTTCTCTCTACTGTTTTTTATGCCACCCCCACGCCCCTGCCCAGTGCACAGACTTGTCTCTCTCTTCCTGTAGTCTAGGCTGCCAGGCTGTCATGTGCCTGTAGGGGGTTCTTCTCCGGAGGCAGGGTCCCCAGCACTGTGTGGATCTAGACCCCTGTGCTGCTTCCTCAGAAAGGCTTTCTCAAAACCGGATCAGACTGGTGGTCTGCAGTGCCTGATACTTTTCCTGATACCTTTGTAGCATGCAACATTGCCTACAATTTTCTTATTGCCTTATGCTTTACACTGTTCTACTTTCCGTATTAAAATACTGCTGGTGTATACATTCTGCCCAGGAACAGTATCTGGCTCACAGTAAGCCCAAGTGACTATTGGCTCTTTGATGAATTGTCAGCCATTACTGCTGCAGGTCTGGGGCTGCCAAACCCAGCCACCTTCATCCCCAACCCCTCGGCCATGTGAGTGAGGGAAAGGAACTGTGAAAGCCACCCAGGATATGGCCCCAGTTTCACTATGTACCCTACAGCCTTCCCTGGGTACTGGCCCAGTGCGGATCCTGAATCAGGGACTGGCCTCATGGCCCTAGCTTTGCCCAAGCCCAAGGACATTTTTAAGGTGTGACTTTTAATTCTCAGTACTTTACATTTTCCACACCCAGACAGTCATCAAGAGCTAAAAATCACTAAAAATCACAAAAACAAACAAACAGACAGACAAACAGCCCAACATAAAACAGGCCAACATTGGTAAAGATACAGATTACAGGAAGGGATCATGGAACAGACGCTCGCCTCACCAGAGAGCCAAAGGCAAACCCAAGCCAGCCACCCTTCACCCTTGTCAGGCTGATGGAAATTTATAAATATGGATAATCAATCATCTTAGTGTTGGGAGGGGGTGAGGAAATGAGTCCTCTCCTGCGCAGTGGGTGGCGAGGGAGCCGGCGGAGTGTCTTTGGAGGACCACTTAACGGCATCCATCAAAAATCAAAATGCCGTAACCGGTCTGCCCAGCTAGGAGGCATCTGTCCCAGAGCCTTCCTCACAGGAGGTGTCTGAGCGGGGACAACTTCTAGAAGCTACAGCTTGGTAGCAACTTAAGTGGCCACCATCAGGGGAAGAGTTAAGTAACCTGGGGGCTGCTTAGAGTTAGGGCAGTGACCCATTGAGGGAGAGGTTCAAAAGCATACCATGTTTCTTTAAGTACTGATGTGAAACCACCTCCAAGGAGTACAAGACTCACTGTGAAGTGAAACCCTGAGCAATGGGAACGGGAACAACTCAGTCTTCCCTGAGTAAAAGAACCACAGGACATACATGTTAACATTTCTTCTAAGCGCCACCCAACAGCCAGGTAGGAGTCTGGCTTGCTATAGGAGGACTGTTTGCTCTCTCCCTCTCCCCCCTCGCTCTTTCTCTCCTTCTTTCCCTCCCTTTCTCCCTTCCTTCCTCTCTCCCTCCCTCCCTCCCTCCCCCCTTGTCTTAGTCAGGGTTTCTATTCCTGCA
>NC_034595.1:75068106-75072899 GCF_900095145.1 Mus pahari
TGGATCTCATGGAGGCATTTTCCCAACTGAAGTTCCTTTCTCTGTGATAACTTCAGCTGTGTCAAGTTGACACAAAGCTATCCAGTACACCCCTCTTATATCTCTGGCCTCTCTCTCACTCCTTCTCTCTCCCCCTGTTCATTCTCTCTCTGTCCTCTCTCCTTTCCACATGTTCCCAGCAGGCCTCTTCCCCTCTTTCAACTCTTTCTTTCTGTCCTTCTCTGTCCCCTTCCTTTCTTTCTTTGCCTCTATCCCTTCCCACCCAGCTTCCCATGCCCCAAATAAACTTCATTTTATATTAGACCTATCATACGGCTGACACCTTGGGGGGGGGTCAGCATGGGCCCGCTAAGACACCCCCCATGACGCCGCCACATTACACATCATATCCCATGTAATACGAGCAGATATCTCTCACTATTCCTGCCTCTCATCTAGAACACACGGCTTCCTGCATAGGCTCCTGAGCCTGCGCACTGGTGTCCTCCCACACCTTCTCTCCTCCAGCCTTTCAGCATCAGGCTTCCTCCACAGTTCCTAGGACCATTCTGAAGGCTCCCCTAAGCTTCAGGCATGAGTGTCCACCTTGGGGGGCCTGCAGGATACCCCCTTTTCTTCTCTCAGTGGTTGGTGGAGATGGCATTGGTTGGCTCAAGCCTGAAGCTGTGGGACCCTCTTGGATGCAAGCCCACTTCTTCAACTCATACCAGTATATATGTTACCGTATTCTGTAACATGCCACTCTGGCTGAATGGACAATGGCCCCTAATGATACATTCTAAAATGAAACTGAAAATGCCACTTTTCCTTTTGCAATACTAGGCATTGGACCCAGGGCTGTGTGCATGCTAGGCAAGCCCTCTCCCTCTGAGCTCCATCCGTAGCCCTGAATGTGATGAAATGTTACCTCATATGACGAAACCTTTTGCAGATGGGACCAAACAAAGCTCCCCCCATCCCACTTCTCCAGTGGACTGATTGCCTGGGAAAGGTTCTAAGTACAATCAGGAATGCCTTTATAGAAGGGAGGAGAGACAGCTGCCTACAGGAAAGGAAGTAGTGACCATTTAAGCACAGGGTTGAGTGATTTGAGGAAGGGACCTTGAGCCAAGGAGGGTGAGCCGAGTCATGCGCTAGAAAAGGCGGGGACATGGGTTCTACCTGAGGCACTGGCTGTGTGCAGAGTGACTGGAGGAGGGGAGTGAGTTTGGAAGAGGCTGATGAAGTCCATGTCACGTTTGCTCCAAGGTGCACACTGAGGTCAAAGTATGAGGACTATTTAGGGAGTCACTTAGGAGTAGGGGGTGACAGGGAATCTCTCTATGGGATGGGAATGGGGGAAAAGGGGTGATTTAGGGAGGGTAGCCTATGGCTGGTGGGGGGTAACCACCTCAGGAGGAGAGTCAGGTGGGGGTTCAGGATGGAAAGGAAGATAAGACTGTTTCTGCACGGGCTGAGAACACCCAACCCTCAGAGGCAGGAAGGGAAGTAAGCTTATGAGTAATCCAGACAGTGCCCTGCCTCCATGGCCTCTCCTCAGAGAGAAAACTCTCCCCAGTTCTTTCCTCAAGGGCAGGAGCCTCATTTGTTCTATCTCAGAACAGCCTCATGTTGAAGCCCTGCGTGAAGCAGCCATTTTTCATTGCTGTCCTCGGTCCCAGCTCCTGCTGGGAGCCCTCACCCGTTATCGCTCAGCCTGGCATGGCCATCAGTTTGCACCCAGCCAGGGACTGTATCTCCCCGAGATTTCTTGATATGCTATCAGCAGAGAGCTTTCACTTTCTAAGTGTCTCTGAGAGGGTCAGGCCAGCCTGGTGGAATGTTAACTATGTGGAGGACTCGAGGCAGCTTCTACATCACAGTCAAACCCTGGGTACCCCTTGTCTTTACCTTGGAGATTCTCCAGAGCTCTGGCACAGAGGGGACTATGCCTGAGTGACATTTTGGCTCACAGACTTAATATTCTGGGGATCTCATGGGAGTGTTGAAGGCCACGCTCAAACTATTTCCCTGAGGTAACTGAGGATAAGAGCTGGCAAATTGATTCTATATCCATCCACCATTTACCCATTTATCATTCCATCTGTCTATGCACCCACCTATCTACTTATGCCTCCAATTGTCATATTAGCTCACACAAGCACCAGGGATGGGTGCAATGGAGCACACAATGGCAGGCGATGGGTTGCTCGGGTAGGTAAACAGGTACTTGCAATACTCAGGGGCAGAAGTGCAAGTATGGACTTGGCATAAGACTAAGCAATACCTAAGTAGAAAAGGGAAGCAGGAAAAAGAGTAGAAAGACCCTGGTGTTGGGGAACATGCAAGAGGGGAAAGTGACGAGTTGAGGGGGGCAGCTCAACATGGCTAGAGTTAGTGTTTACGCATATGCGTCCATGTGTGTCTTAGTCACTGCTCTATTGCCGTGAAGAGACACCACGACCATGGAAACTCTTAGGAAAGAGAGCATTGAATAAGGGCTTGCTTGCAGGCTCAGAGGTTTGGTCATCATGGCAGGGAACACAGCAGCATGCAGGCAGTATGGTGCTGGAGAAGTAGCTGAGGGCTCTACATCTGGATGGGCAGGCAGCTGGAAGAGGAAGAGACTGGGCTGGCGTGGGCTTTTGAAATCTCAAAGTCCACCCCCAGTGACATGCACTTCCTCCAACAAAGCCACACCTCCTGGTCCTTCTCATGTAGTGCCCCTCCCTGATGACTAACTGTCTTAGTCAGGGTTTCTATTCCTGCACAACATCATGACCAAGAAGCAAATTGGAGAGGAAAGGGTTTATTCGGCTTACATTTCCATACTGCTGTTGATCACCAAAGGATTCAGCAGGTCAGGGAGCAGGAGCTGATGCAGAAGCCATGGAGGGATGTTCTTTACTGGCTTGCTTCCCCTGGCTTGCTCAGCTTGCTCTCTTATAGAACCCAAAACTACCAGCCCAGGGATTGTCCCACCCACAAGGGGCCTTTCCCCCTTGATCACTAATTGAGAAAATACCTTACAGCTGGATCTCATGGAGGCATTTCCTCAACTAAAGTTCCTTTCTCTGTGATAACTTCAGTTGTGTCAGGTTGACACAAAACTAGCCACTACACTAACCTTTCAAATATATGAGCCTATGGGGTTCACTCTTATTCAAAACATTTGAACAGATGTACACATGTATGTGCATACACATGTATGCACATACACATTACAGGCATATGTATGTGTGAATATATGTACGTGAGTACATGTAGATTTTTGAAGACAAATGTGGGCTTCAGGGGCATGTACACATACAAGTGTTTGTATCCATGTGAATATGTATATCAGTGTTGATACATGATATATGTCTATGTGTATATACATATGTATATGCATGTATCTCTGTGTGTAATGACACAGATATGCACGTACAGCTGCATGCAGGTGTGAGTATACATATGTGTTCACATGTGCATATGTGTATGCATGTATCTGTATAGGTGAGACATATGTATACACATCGGTACATGCACATCTATATGTGTGTGCACACATGTGTACATGTACATGCAGATATCTATGTGTTCTGAAGCAAGTGTGTTTGGTACAGGATATTATAGCCAGGGGAGATACTGACAGACTGTCCTTAAAGAATTCAGAATTTAAGCAACAAAGAGTGAAGACCACTAAACAGTTTCCCAGGCCCATGGCTGGACAACTTAGTCACACATTTGGACAGGGAAGCATTCAGGTCAATATCATACTCTGCTCCCAGCCTGGCTTCTCATGAACATGCATGTTCATTGTTCATGAAGAACATTTCCTTCTCCACTGAGAGTCTAGATTCTAAGCAGGAATGTGTATGCATGTGCATAACACACACACACACACACACACACACACACACACACACACACACCGGCAAACCTGACCATGTATGCACGTAAGGCTATATATACCCTTGGGACAGCATGAGGGTCAAACATTATTGCGGATATTTCTTTGAGGATACTTAAGGATTAGATTAACAGAGTGGTCAGCTTTGAATTATGTAGGTAGACCTTTCCCCCGATTAGTTGAAGGATCGACTGGAACAAACTAAGAGGGTCCCAGACAGCCCTCCGACTTGACCAGCAGTGATAGCTTCCCAGGTCTTCAGACTACTGACCCTCTCTGGAGATCTTGGGCTTTTTAATCTCCATAATAATGCAAACCAAGTCCTTAAGGTAAGTTTTTTGTTGTTGTTGTTTTTTGTTTTCAAAACAAAACAAAACAAAACAAAAAGGTCCACATCCTATTGAGGTAACCTCAACAGAAAAAGGCCAAAAGGCCACTGCTGCACTGGGAGATGTGGAGACTGAGACCACACCTGGACCATCCCTATGGTCACCTGCAGTGCATGTTAGGTGCTAAGTGACAAGCACCTTTTGCACCAATGGGCTGTCGCTATGTCTTCCCAGTGAGAGTCTTCCCAAGGAACCCATAGAATCAGGGCTCACTGGGATCGCAAGATAGTGCAGAAAGAAGTCTTCAGAGAGTGGCAGGAACTAGCAACTAGAGAGCTGATGGGAAACTCCTTCCCAGCTCATCCTGTGGTTTCCTGCACCGTCCTCTCTCTGGGTGACTGGATTTTTCCTCACGGTGCATTTGCTTTAATCGTCTTTCTTATTCGTTGCTTAAGACTGTTACCTGCTGGGGCTGGTGAGATGGCTCAGTGGGTAAGAGCACCCTACTGCTCTTCCGAAGGTCCGGAGTTCAAATCCCAGCAACCACATGGTGGCTCGTAACCATCCGTAACAAGATCTGACGCCCTCTTCTG
>NC_034595.1:75072964-75081202 GCF_900095145.1 Mus pahari
AAAAAAAAAAAAAAAAAAAAAAAAAGACTGCTACCTGCTAACTACCATTTTAATCTCCTTTGTCGGAACTGCAAGAAGAACCTGATTGGCTAATGCACTGCCCTCTCTGGGTCAGGTGGTGCCCCGATTGGATACCAGTGTCTTGGACAGCTCCCTTCGAGGATTGAGGGGCGGGGCGCAGGTCAAGTTCCAAGTTCAGGCTAAGTGAACCAGTGATCATGGCCCACCTATGGAACATGGTCGCACTCATAGGTGATGCTGGGGAAAAGGGTTTGAAGTCAGATCATGGAGGCTCTTCTACACGTGTCAGAGACTGACTTTTAAACTCTGCGGCCAGAACCTGTGGGGTGATGTTAATCAACAGCTCCAACCCTTCAGGTCACTATGAAGTGGTTCATTTACTTGTTTGAAGCGGTGCAGTTTGACGCAGGAGCTGGGGAATGTTCTAAGGATGAGCCTCTTTTTGATGGATGCCTGAAAGGAGGCTCAGGCTTTGGAATGATGTGCTTCAAGGACTCTTGGCTTTTGTATGTTTCAGTCTCAATTGCAACACTACACGAATGTGGTTTTTTGCATCGAATTAAAATTAATCTAATACTTGACAACTCTGGCTGGATGCCTGCCAAATATGGAGACTCGAGATGCTTCCTGTAAATTCTGCCACAGAACATTCTTACGATTCAGGGAACATCTCATTTACCTCACCACCGTGCACTCCCCGACCTGAACTCCCCAGGGACTCCTTCTGGAAGCCCTTCTTGCATAAACGTGAGCACACTGTGTGGCAGTTACTTTTTCAAATCCAAATCATCTCTGGGGAGCAGGGTGATCTGGGGTGCAGGGAACGGGTCATTTAGATGAACCACCTCTGCTCCAAGTCAGTCTTGGAATTTTTCCAGTAATAATCTCTTTAGTCGTTAATGGCCTGCTGGGTGAATCTTATTATATCTCCTTGAAATAATTTAGATGCTAATATCTTGCAGTGACCATCACTTGGGGAATTTGAGGCTGGGGGTGCTGGTGAGGAGGGATGAAGGCTGTCTAATGCTCAGGTCCTTTTCACAGCTGGAGACTGTCATTTGCTGGGCTAGCCAACGATGCCCTAGCAAGCAGGCTTTGTACGTCCTCACAGCTAAAGGGTCTTGGGTGGGATGTCCCAAGGTTTTCCTTTCTGACACGAGAAGTCAGGATTTCTGGTGAGTGACCCAAGGGGACTCTAAATGAATAGTTCAGGAGAATTCTGGGTAAATGATAGAGAGGCAACTGTGGGTTTGTTGGGGTATAAGCTTGAGGGCGGGGTACAAGAAAGGGATTTTACTGGACTAGAGGTAGAGAGGCATGATGTCTAGGGTTTTCTTCGTTTATTTTTATCTTTTGGCTAGAGAGTCTCATGTAGCCCAGGCTGGTGTACAATGAGGCAGCTGTTCTAGTTTCCTTTCTGTTGCTAAGGTAAAACACTCTTGTTTCATAAATACTAGTGAAGGGGTAAGCATTTGGCTTACCCTTCTAGGCCATGTAGCCCCTCACTGGGAAAAGTCAGGACAAGAACTCAAAGCAAGAGCTTCAAGCAGGAGTCATGGGGAAATGGTGCTTGCTGACTGGCTTTCTGGATTGCTCAGCTACCTTCCTTATACAGTCCAGGCCAATCTGCCCAGGGATGGAGCCACCCACAGTGGGCTGGGTCTTCCCACATCAATCATCATTCAAGATGATCTGATTGGCTGAGTACTTGATAAATCTCAGACACTGCCCACGGGCTAACCTGATCTGAGCCGTCCCTCAGATAGCTCTGGGCTGGGTCAAGATGATGCTAACTATGACAAAAGCCAAGGAACGACCTTGAACTCTCCCAAATCTTCTGCCTCCATCTCAAAAGTTCTGGGGCTCACAGGCTTGTGCCACCATGTCCAGTGTATGTGGTACTAGGACTCAACCCTGTAGCTTCATGAATGCCAGGCAAGCATTCTAACAGCTAAGCTATGTTCCCAGACCTCTAAGGTGTGAATCAGTTCTTAGTTTGTTGCTATCATATATAGTCTTCTCTCCCTCCCTCCCTCCTTCCCTCTCTCCCTCCTTCTCCCTTTCTTCATCTTTTCTTTCCATCTCAGTAGCTACTCAAAACCAAGCCTTTCCCAGTGGCTAGGAACCAGGCCATGGGGGCAAGGGTGGAATAAAGAATTTCTTTTGCAGGATGGGTGAGCATTTCACCCACACCTCTTGGGCCCCAGCTTCCCAGACTCCTCCGAGAATTCCAGTCGGATTCCAGCTGATCTTAGCACCTTTCACAGGACAAGGCCTAGGTGGGTCTTCTCCAGTTCCTTGGAGCATGCTTTCTGAGTCAGCCCTGGGGAACCAAGTGTAAACAGACTGAATCTTCGCTGAGGATCTTAATGGAGAGCACCAGGGAATATGCCACCACTTAAAAACAAGTGATAATGTTGTTGACATTTGAACAGAAATATTTCTTCTTGGATGCTGGAGAATGTGCTAATGTTGTTTTCTGACAGAGGAGGAGGTGTGGGTATACAGCTGGGGGAGGGCTCAAAAGGAACTCAGCCATTATCCCGAGGATGCAATGCCCCTGCCCTGGCTCAGTCTACCTGTGAAGGCTCCATCCCACAGTGGAGCTGGAGAGCCTGGGAATTTCTTTTCTCAAAAGCAGAATCTGAGTTAAGGAGTGTCAGTGGGGACACTGTGGGGACTCTATCAGAGGACATCAGCCACAGAACGAAAGACTCGAGGCACTCTGGGGGAATCTCCTCACACACAACTTCCGGTGTCTCTTCTGGAGAATATACACTCCTATTTCCCTGTCGGTTTGACCTCGCACACCATGTCTAGGGAACACTGCAGTCGCTGAGTCTGGCTATGTGCTTGGAGCACAGAAGGTCTGTAGCTAGCTGGGAATGGAAGGCAGTTAGAAAATGGAAGACAACAAAGACCAGGAGGAACCCGGAAGTCTGGGCCTCTTGCTCCCTTTGACAGCACAAGGTGAGTGGAAATAAAGGCCACGGGTCACAGAGCCAAACTCAGAGTCCTGACCTAGAATTCAGAAAAGCTGTAGAAGGGTCTGGGGTGAAGACCTCAGGTCAATAAGGTCCATCCAACGACCACTGTTTCCTGTACCCTCCAGGCCTCTCACAGGAAGTTCTTTGTGACCTGACCTTACAGAACATGGGATTCTGGGAAATGTAGTTTAAGGCAGTCTAACTGCCACATTATAGAGGCAGACATGGATTTGGGAGTTTATTTGGGAGCTGACTTACCTGGAAACATGGGGTTGGGGTGGGACATAGTGAAATGGGAGGAAGGCAGGACACAGAAACCAGGTCCAGCCAGCACCTGGATTTATCCGGGCTTGCTAGCAGAGGAACTTGGGAGTAGAAGAAGGGATGTTGGGGGAGGGAGAAGAAACAGGATACAACACTGGACTAACCTCAGCTCATCAGAAGGCAAGGGAGCTGCAGTCTGCCTGAGAATTGCATACAACCATAGACAGGGTCACAAATGGGCTTGACAGGCAGCCCTGAGAGCAGGGAGGAAAAGGCAGGGGTCACGTTCCCAAGCACTGTGTGTCTGGTTCTCTCTGTATTTCCTTTTGTGGTGATGACATAGCTTCTACTCTCCTCCAAAGTGGATATGTACTATGTGCATGTATATATAATATATATATTGTGTATGTATAGATGTGCATGTATGTATATATATGTATATATATATGTTTGTATGTCTGTATATATGTATGATACATGATGTTTGTATATATATATATGTACACATATAATACATGTATGTGTATGTATATATGATGTGGATGCATTCATGTATGTATATATTGTGAGAAACATTTTTTTTCAAAGGTAGGTAACTCTGTGAAGACTCATATTTCTTGAACTGTCCCCTTCCTGGATTAGCCAATCACATCAGATTGTAAAGTCGGGCTCTCCCTAAAGGAATGAGATGCAGTCACCACCCGCAGCAGATGGAAGCCATTTTGGTAATAACCCGGTTTCACCTTTTATGAAAAAAAAAAAAAAGTCTTGCCAGCTACACTTGTTTTTCTTACTCCTTGTTTTTAACAGGTTGCGTGTGTCCCATGGAGTTTGGGGACCACTAACTATTAGGACTGGTTCTCCCCCTCCACTATGTGAATCAAAGTCAGGTGGTTAGTCTTGGTGCCAAGAACCATTAGCTGCTGAGCCATTTCATTGGCCTCAGGAATCTTTCTCTCTTAAATTTTAAAGACAAGCCAGCCCCTATGGGTTCAGAACTTACTATGCAGACCAGGCTGGCCTCAAACTCAGGGAGATTCGGCTGCCTCTACCTCCTGAATGCTGGAGCTGGAGGTGTGCACCACCACAACCCAACATCGCTCTTTAAGAAACAAAATAAAGTTTAAAATCTCAGACGTCCTCCAGCAGACGCCATCTTCTGCTTCACAGTCACCGCTGTCTTAGTCAGCCAGAGAGCATGCGCAGGATGGCCACGGCAGTCTCAGTCAGCCAGAGAGCATGCACAGGATGGCCACGGCAGTCTCAGTCAGCCAGAGAGCATGCGCAGGATGGCCACGGCATTCTCAGTCATCCAGAGAGCATGCGCAGTATGGCCACGGCAGTCTCAGTCAGCCAGAGAGCATGCGCAGGATGGCCTCAGCATTCTCAGTCATCCAGAGAGCATGCGCAGGATGGCCACGGCAGTCTCAATCAGCCTGAGAGCTTGCTCGACAGCCGTGACCTCCTGCTACCTGGACAAAACTGGGCTTCTGTGACCAGAGAGAGGGGAAGAGGCAAGGGCTGTTTGTATGCCTTAAGAGGGCCCTGGTTAATGGGACAACCTCTACCATGCACATGCCTTCTGGGTCTGCAGAGAGCAAGCTTCTGCCCATGCTGGGAAAACAGTCAGAAAACCCCTCATGTCCCTTCTCTGTGCCCTGTGATCCTGGGGTGCACCCTTATCTCTGCTCACCCTTACCTTCCCAGCTTCCACACTGGACAGGGGCGACTTTACTTTCCTTCTCTGGTGCAGGTAACAGGTGACGTGTGGGGCTTAGTTTCTTTAAGAGAGACTCATGGGCCCTATTTATATATGTATTAATATATACAACTGATTGTTGAAGTTTAGTCTGTTGCTATGTATTGTAATGCAGATTTCTGTACCTGAAGGTCTAGGGTACCAGCCTTTGCTCTGCAGTCCTTGCTCCTTAATTCAAAACTGTGGAGGTTTGGTCTGTTGCTATGTATTGTAATGCTACACACTGGCCCTGGTTGCCCTGGTTGCTTTATAACATTGCCCCCCAAATTATCCCTGATTGGTGAATACAAGCCTATAGCTTGTAGCTGGGTAGAAGAAAGATAAGATTCCTTTCCTGGGACTTGGGGTCTGTGGTGGTTTGAATATGCTTGGCCCAGGGAGTAGTAGCACAATTAGGAGGCGTGGCCATGCTGGAATGGGTGTGGCCTTGTTGGAGGAAGTGTGTTACTGTGGGGGTGGGCAATGAGACCCTCCTCCTAACGACATGGGAGCCTGTCTCCTCCTAGTGGTCTTCAGATGAAGATGTAGAACTCTCAGCTCCACCTGCCTCGTTACTGCCACGCTCCCACCTTGTTGCTAATGGACTGAACCTCTGAACCTGTCAGCCAGCCCCAATTAAATGTTGTCCTTATAAGAGTTGCCTTGGTCATGGTGTCTGTTCACAGCAATGACACCCTAAGACAGGGTCTGAGGCAGAGACCACGAGGAAATAAAGGAGACAAGGTGGAGAGATGAGAAGATGCCATGTGGTGAGGGATCTTGAGAACTGACCATGAGGGTTGAGTAGCCCAGGTGGAACTTAACAAGTCAGATCTTGGGATTATTGATAGGGAAATAGATACTAATAGCTTAGAGGGTAGATATCTGCCCCACTCTACTGCTGATTAAAGCTTATAATAAATATAAAAATTTTGTGTCTTTTATCTGGGAACTGATCAAAGGTGGGGTAGAAACCTCTGATTGAGGTTAAATATTTATCACAACAATTAAAATAACAATATAATAATAAGAAGGGAGCCTCAGATAGCCCAAGCTTGCTCCAAAATTGCTAAGTATTGGAGGATGACCTTGAACTCGTGATCATCCTACTCCACTTCCTGAGTACAGGGTTTATAGGCTTGTGCCACCATGCTTGGTTTGTGTGGAGCTGGAGATTAAACTCAGGGCATTGTGAGTGTTAGGCAAGCACTGTATCAACTGAGCTATTTCTCTAGGACTTTGGGATCCATCTCCAGTCCTATTGCATGTATGGAGCTTAGAGGTTAATGTCAGGTGTTTTCTTCTATCACCGTCTACCTTAACTTTTTGAGACAAGGTGTCTTCACTGAGCCTGGCAATCACTAATTGGCTAGGCTGGCTGGCTAGCAAGACCCCAGGATCCACCCATCTTTACATTCCTAGTACTGAGGTCACAAATGCTGGCCACCACAGCTGGCTTTTATGTGAATGGTATGGATCTGAACTTGGGTCTCCTTGTTTGCGCAAAACTTTATCCAGTGAGCCACAACCCCCAGCTCTCCCATGTGGACATATTTTAAGTGTTTACAGAATCACACAGTTCTCATATCCCATTAGTGAAATGGAAACTTAAGGGTTCTTTGGATAGTCAGTTGTGTTGGATGGTGTTTTGCTAAGGCAAACACACAAAGGAGTGTTTCACTGAAGCAGACACAGGAGACAGGATGCTCTGCTAAAGCAAGCACATGAAAGGATGCGTGGTAAAGGATTCCTCACTAACAACACCCATTTATTGGTCCACCTTGCGTTGTGTAGTTGAGCTGCATTTGTTGGGACTCCACAGAGAGAAATACAACAAAAACCTGGTGCTGTGCTGCAGTTTCTTGCCACTTCCACAAACTCGGGCTGATAGGCAGAGTGATGTCAGCTGAGACAGACGCATGTGCTGAGGCAAGACCCATGGAGGACACGTGATGTTTGGGGGGAGTATAAGTAGAACTTGATGGACAGTGACAGGCGGAGCTTGGCTTGCTTGCATAGCTAAACACTCCTTGGTCTCGTGTCTTCACTGATCTTCAGTTTGCTGAGAGAGGCACAACTGAGAACGTTTCCTGGCATTCCTATTGGCCCTGGTCCCTCCTGCTGACTGGTGCCAAGGCTGAGGCCTGGCTGTCTCTGCTAGGTAGTGCCACTGCTGCTGATTCCTGTTTGCTCTCCTGACTCTACTGAACAGGATGGCTCCTATATCCGTGAAGTGTTTTCCAGTGGATCTAGCTGCTCCTGCTGACCTGTGACCTGAACAGCTGATTTCCAGACAACACAGACGGGAGTTGCTCCAAAGAACCTTTCTCAACAGGTCCACTCACCCCTTAGCCCCGTATCCTTTCTTTTCCACTACCTCTAGTGGTTGGGGGGCTTAAAGGGAGGTTAAAGCATTTAAGAGCCATTGTTAAAAGTAGATTTTTTAAAAAATTGAAGTTGTAGTGCAGTTTCCTGATCTGATTTCATGTTCACTTTCCTTCGGGACAAACGCAGTCTGTCTCAGATGATTCTGGCAGCTGGACGAACATTGTTAGCTCTTCTTAGGCAGATGCCATGAAATGAAAACCCAGTCAGTGGATCCAGCCTGAATTCAAACCAATAGTCACCTAAGAGCTGTGCCACCTTGGCAGGTATCCTCAGCTCTCTGACCCCAGCAGGGCTGGGCACATGAGGCTGTTGTGAGGACTTGTGCTCTGAGCGAGGCACACAGAGAACCCTGTAAGTTCTGTCTGGTCCTCCTTTGGGACACAGAGGGGTTTCCTCAACTCAGCTGGGAAGGGGACACTTGAACTCATTACGTTGGCCCAGGTTGGCCTTGAACTTGTGGCACTTCTACTGCCACAGCCTCCTGAGGGCTGGGAGATTACAGGAGTGCACCATCACAGACAGCATTACTTATAGTACAAATTATACCCCTGCACCCTTTCCTTTGCTTTCTTACATTCTTCATTAAATATTTATTGACTCATCTTGTGTCTGAGACACTGTGAGAGAGGTTAAGAACACAACTCAGTGAAGAACAGGAGGCTGGAGTCAGCAAGCAAGGAACAGGCCAGGCTTCTATGAAGAACAGCGTGTTGCCAAGGTATTGTCCCGGAACAATCAAGCCATGCGACAGATCTAATATAAAGAAGGATTATTGGAAGGGAAGAGGACCTGGGAAAGGGACAGAGGTGGGGGTGGAAAATGACCAAAAAAAAAAAAAAA
>NC_034595.1:75081337-75101707 GCF_900095145.1 Mus pahari
GGGAGAGGGAGAGGGAGAGGGAGAGGGAGAGGGAGAGAGAGAGAGAGAGAGAGAGAGAGAGAGAGAGAGAGAGAGAGAGAGAGAGAGAGAAGCAGTCTTTCTTACACATACACCTGGCTCTTACCTGGCAGGAGGAGATGCAAGCTGTTGCTAGATAGCTGTTGGACAGAGCCTAGAGGATTGCCAACACAGTGGGTACCTCTGAAGCCATGAAGGGTGATTAGCTAGAGAATTCTTAGGGTAGTGACAGTTAAGCTGATGATTAAGGGACTACAGAAGCTGGTGAAGTTGGGACTAAAGGGTCTCTAGCCAGTGGGAGCATGGCAAATATGGCTGTGGCAGGCCTTGCCTTTCCTCTATTCCTTCTGCCTTGCTAAAAACCACTTGGTTACGTTCCTGAAACTAGCTACTAAGGTCTAGTCCCTTATTTGGCCACTTCCTCCCCCTGAGGCTGACTACCAAGGTCTGGCTATCAAAGTATTGAAGTCCAGCAATCAAAAGCCCCCTTTGGCTCACCTAATTTATCTGTCCAATCAAAATTAAACATCTTATCCTAACACAGGGTTTCTCTTTTTACTTTTATAAACTGCCATTTGCCTATGGGCCACGTCTGTCTCCTCTCTTTCCAGAGATAGATGACTTTGTCATCTGAGTCCCTCCTGCCACCTTCCCACCCAAGACGAATGTCCCTTTCCCCTCTCCCTCATCCTCCATCTCCTGTCTTTGTCTCTTATTCCCTGCTCTTTGTCCTCTGGAGCAAATAAAATCTCCTTTGTGCCGAGAACATGGTCTTGGGCATCCTGTGCTAACTAAATTCCTGTCCCTTCAGGGATGTCCAGAGATGACAGGTCCAGATACTGGGACCATCTGGAAGCTGGACAGTAGGGCTGTGAGGAAGAGGCCTCACTAGAAAGGACTGATCCTGGGGACAGTGCCACCAGTAATGAGGACTAGGGAGAGAGAGAGAGAGAGAGAGAGAGAGAGAGAGAGAGAGAGAGACTGGGCAAGAGAGTCAGTGCAGAGGGCACTGAAGATGGAAGAAGTGGCGAGCTTTCTGCGTGAGAGGGTGGGACAAACAGGAAGCCATCCTAGTCCTAGGACCCCCCCTCCCTTCTGACCAACAGCCTTGGTCAGGGTCTCCTCTGCTCTGGCCTCATGGTGGCCCACCCGAAGGACAGACACTCAAGAAGGTGCTGGGGTGATCTTTGGGGGACTCTGGTCCAACTGTACTCACTGATCATAAACGATTTTTCCTAATTTAATTGGAAGATGTCCTTAGGAACATCCTCGTTTGTACTTTCGAATACATTAGCATAGTGTGTTCTGTGGTGGCCTCCTAGTCTTGGTATACCCGCCCATTCCACCCTGTTCCTTCTCCAAGAGGTTAGCGAGCCAGCTTCCCTGCTAATGTGATGAAGGGCCTGAAAGCAAAATCATCTGGATTTCTCCCACAGCCGATTCCAGTGTTAAGAAAGCCATCTTCCAGGTGGGCAGGCTATGATATTCAGGAGGTATCTCTCTCAACCAAGATGAAAGGGCCCAGCCTGCGACAGAACTGAGCTGGCATCTGCACCGGGCTTCCAATGAATCACATCAAAGGCCTCCCAGTCTCTGCCCGCCCCATCCAGCTGTGGGAAAATGGGCTCATTAGAACAGAGAGTGGTGTTTACATTAGGCGCTGCTGATTTACAAGCCCTGAGCTGCCATCTTTCCCCTCACCTTGAACCGAGGCTGGGAAAACCCTCTACCTGGGTGCTGTGGCTCCTTTGAAGGTTCAGCAGGCTCCTGAAGAGGGACAGGAGGCCACCCTGCCTTCCCCTCATGCCTTTCTGCACTAATTAGGCTCCTTCCAATTGAGCAGTATCTAGGGGTGGGCAGAGACTAGCAGGGGACTTTCGTCGGAGGCCTAGGCATAATTGTGTTGATTAAGAAGTACAAGGCTGGCAATGTTGTCTTCCTTCAAGATCAAATCCTTGCACTTGTGGGACTCTTGATATTTTTTTCTGGGCCAATTTGTTTGTGTTTTCCTAATTGCCTGGGAAGAATGTTTCTCACAGAAATCCAGCCTGAGGGGATTGGTGCAAGTCTACTGCCGGAGGCCCCTAGTTTGGGAAGACACCAAGAAGTCTTATCTTTGAGTACCAGGCTGATGGTGGGGCAGCATTGGGGTCAATCCTCAGAGGCAGGATAGCAAAATAATTCCTGGGCCCCAGCTTCCCTGGCCATTGACTGGGAGCCACCTGACTGGTGAGTAGAAGTGGCATATGTCAGTGAATGGCCAAGGTACTAGGAGCTGGTGGGTCCTCCTTCTCTTGTCTTTTTACCTTTGACATTGTGACGTTGGAAACAAATATTCCAGACAGAGGAGGGCAGCCTGACCCATGTCTGTAGTCTTATATTTTTCAAAACCTTCTTTAATAAGGGTACTTAAATACTTTAATCTCCCTTCTAGCCCACCACTCAACAGAGGTAGTGAAAAGGAAGGGTTAATAGTGCAAAAGAGGATGTGGACCTGTGTAGAAATAGTTCTTTGGGGGCGAATCCAATCTGCATTGTCAAGATATTAGCAGTTCAGTTCACCCAAATCATTAGCCGTAGCTTGATCCACTAGAAAACACCATTTACGAATCAGCAACGGCAGTTTGATCAAGAAGAAACTGTGAGGCTCTGCCAATTGGCCCAAGTCCACAGAAGTGGCAAGAAGCCACCAGAACAACACCAGAGGTTCTTTGGTATTTTTCTCTCTATGAAGTCATGGTAAATTGAGAAGGGCTAGGCTGATTCCATGACAGGTTTCAAATCGGCAGTTAAGGAGACTAGCCCTAAATCTCTGTTTCCAAGAACTGGGTAATTCCAGGCAAGTCCAGGCCTCAGAAGCTGCCCCACCTCCTGGTCTGAGGCAAGGACGATGGGTCAGCAGCAGTTTCCAGACTTCCTCAGCAACAGTTTCCAGACCTCCCCAGCAAGTCAACAGCCCCTATGCCCCAGTAATGGAATGTCCATAGAGATGGACCCAACATATTAACATAGAAGTCACCTACCCTGGAATTCCCTAATGTGCTTTAAATCAGGCCTGCAAGCTCACTAGGTTGTCTCTCTGTCATGGTAATGGGGGGGGGGGCAGCATGCTGGACTGCTGCAGAATAAAACATTCTTTGCCTTTACATACTATTTGAGTCTGAGGTGTCATTCTTCAGTGAATCATGGACCCTTACAAAGTGATGATCAGCAAAGAAGGCTAGGTGAGCCAATGCCACAGGGTCAGAGCAAAGAACCAGCATCAACAAAGTCCAATGAAGATCAGCAAGGAGTGGCAAGGCATACCAATGCCACACAGAGTTGTCCCCTGTGTGTTGGGATATATTTATCTCCTTTCCAAACATCGTGTGTTCTTTCAAGCATTCATTCTAGCAAAATATCACATGCCCTTTATCCAAGCAGCATCCAGAGAAACACCATGTGTCTGTTTTCAGCAAAAACATCCTCTCATAAGACAGCTTCCAGAAAAACATCACATGACACAACTGAGTTTCCAAAGAAACCAGAAATTTTCACTTCACACACCCGACTTTTTGTGAGAAATAAACTTATTGTCTTAAGTCTAATATTTCAGGGTTTAGTTCTTCTTACACTCTACTGTAGCCTGTCCTCATACATGGCTGTCACCAGTGGATGTCACCCATGCCAGAAAATGGCTGGCTCATCTGTTTTGAGAGGCATTCTGGCAAAGCCAGTACAAAAGGAGAGCCTTCTCCATCAGTTTTGAGCTTCTTGAACCCTGAGTGGTAGCGTGTGCTCAAGCTGGGCTTTCTCTTGAGCTTTTTGAGAGTGGGTTTGCTAGTGTCACTGCTTCACCAATCACTGAGCACAGAGAATTGGGGTATTCTGATTGGCTAACCCAGGTAAGGGTTTGAGCTAGAGCTAGGCTTAGTTGGGCCAAATGATTGGCAGTCCCAAACAGTGGGAAAAGAGGATTGTAAACAGATGAAAATATCAAGTACAAATGTTGTGTCTTGGGCTGGCATGAGCCTAGCTTTTAACATACTGTTCTGACACATCACAGAGACCCAGGCAGGTATGGGCCTGTGTACCAGAGGCTGACCAGCCTGCGAGGAGTGCGGTGGAGCTTCAAGTGGCATTTCAGGAGAGCAGACCTCTTCCCAAGTGTTACAGCTCTTAGGACAGAAGTCTTGGACAACGGAGTAGTTCTTGCACACCTTTAATCCTTCCAGATAGGATTCTTATACACAGTTTTGGGGTGGGTCAGGGTCTGACAACAGGTACTTCTCATTGGTTTGGTCTGAGAGCTTTGGGGAAACTTTATTTGCAAGTGGGAGGGCTTGGTGCTGCTCCTACATGACTGATGACCACATGCCTCTGGGGGAGGGGGAGGGCTGTGGGAGGCTGTAACTGCAACTGGGTCCAAGGGCCCAGGAGGTGTGATCGAACACTTTCCATCCCATGCAGGTGGAAATCACCACCCACTGGGTCACGGGGTTCCAGACCTTTGCTCAATTGGGGACCAGACTGTCTGTGCACAACCCACCACCCCACAGGCAGGCTCCAGGCTCAGACTACTGGGAAATATTCTTGCCAAGGGTAAGAAACTCTGGGGTTATTAAGGTAAGAATCAACCAGGGTTTGGAGATGGTTTAGCCTTCTCTCTTTCTAGAACATGTTCTTGAAATACTCATTGGCATTGGATCCCAGTGGTCCAGCCATGACCACTGGGACCTGGAATGGGGGCTCTGACAGCTTTTAGCCCTTAGAGGAGGTAGGGGCTGCCTGTGGCACTCACCCTGGTGGACAGGGGACTGCTCCAGGGCCTGTGGGGAAGAGGGGAATGGAATGGATGAGGAGCTATGGTGTCCCTTCTGTGAGGAAGTGGAGAAGAACTCAATAGGAACCTGACATCTACAAGGAGCTGGGGGTGATGATTCTGTCAAAGGCACGGGGCTTATGTTGAGGCTGTCTGAGGGCAGATGAGCAATGGGAAGTGGCATGCAGCCCCAGGAGAAGTCACAGAGTGACTGCTCCTGGCCTATTGGTTGGGGTCAACTTCAAGGCTGACTTTCTCATCCACTGTTTATTATGGATTGTTATTGCACCAAGAAAGTACTGTGTGTACATGTTGCCCCACTTTTACCTTCCCCTGACTTTGTGATGTAGGAAGGGATTATTTGTGAATTTGAAGAGACAAATTTGAGAACTCAAGTCACCTACCCAAGGTAGAGCCAAGAATTGAACCCAAGTCTGGCTGGCTCCGAAGCATTTTCATGCCTCATGTGCAGACTGTCTACCCTGTCTGGATGCCCCTTGGCCTTGTCTTCAGCTCTCTAGTCCCACGGTTTTCCTTTCCACACTCTAGTTATTTCCTGGACTTTTCCAGCCTAGGGCCTTGACACATGTTAATCTTTAGGCCCACAAAGCTCAATCTCTCCTCAGTTTGTAGATCCTAGCTTAATACCGCTTAATACCATTTCTCTGACTTCTAGTCAGACCCCTGGCTGTGGATTCTATGAAAATCACCTCTGCCCTATAAGTTGGTACTCCTTTTGCAGTAATTTGTGTCAGTTGACAACTAGGCGAGCAGAGAACAGAGACTGGTATTCTAAGCTGTATCCTCCTTGGAGGGACAGGAAGGACTGTATACTCATGTTCACTCAGCCCAGGCTAGTCTTATCCTTTCTGACTCTGAGATCTTCCCTTCTTGTGGCATCCACATCTTAGCTTATTGCCTTCTGCATGGGCTCTGTGGCTCCATACTGTTAGGACATCTGTCCTGTACCCAGGCCTTGTCCCTGTTTTGGAGAGGCTGGGGTAGGCCCCTGGAGGGATTTGGAGAGGCCAGCCAGGGACTAGATATATCTTTAGGGCAGTCATGACCTTGGGATATGGATGCTTTGGCCTTGTGAAATGGTGTGCGCTGACATTTGTACCATAAAGATCTGTGCCACACAGGCAGGAGATGCTAACGTTAAGTCAGCATTTAAACTGGACAACATTCTTGACATTTCTACCCAGATGCCCAAGCCAGGAAGAGCTTCCCCTCCTGTTGTGAATCTCCAAACAGACTCCAGAGCAATAGAACGTGGCTTACAGGCCTGCGGCGGCTTGCTCGTAATTCTAATAACTGCCCTGAATTAGATCACTTCACTTACACCTTATCTCCTTCCTCATTCATCTTCTGGTCAGGTCATTAGGAGCTGTGCAAGTCTTCCCCAAACCTTGGCATCCTGTTATTTATATATTGTACACATTCCTCTACGGAGACCCTGAAATACAGTGACATAGCCAGCAAGGAAGGGCTTTCTTTCTGAGGACAGCTAGACATGTTCTTCTCTTTATCCGCAGACCCATTTAACCCACTGGTATTTACAACTTTCTAACTCGTGGCTCATCAAGTTGAGGGGGGGGTGCTTGTTGCAGAGGATCTGAGCTCCATGCCTGGAACCCACAGGGTAGAATGGAAGAACTGACCAGGAAAGCTGTCCCCCCTCCCCATACACACACACAGACACAGACAGAGAGACAAACAGACAGACAGACAGATACATACACAAAGACAGGCAGACAGACAGAAACATATGCAGAGACAAAATAAATGAAAAAGATTTAATTTTAAAAATTCCAACTCAAGACATGGCTAAAGGTCTTCTTTCTAGGGCCAAGTAAACTTGGGACAGGGCTGTTGATATGGGCCAATGGCTACAATTGAGCAAGAGAGCCGGGAGAGGCAATGTGGATCGTCCAGCATTTGGTTCTAACATATCACTGATATGTTGATCTGTCCATTTGATGACAAGAGATGGTTCATGTGGCCGCATCAACACAGAGTAAAGGGACACTCTCCTTATTTTTAATCTCTGTGTGTATGAGTATGGAGGTCAGAGGTGGATGTCAGGAGTCTTCTTCAGTCTTTCCTCATCTTATTCTTTTTGTGAAACAGGATCTGTTACTGAACCTGGGGCTCTTGAATGCAGCAAGGTTGGCTGACTAGTGAGCTCCAGATGTCAGTGTCTCTGTGGTCTCAGCGCGGGGTAACAGGATGTACCAGCACCACACTTGGCTCTTTTACGTGGGAATGGAGTATCCATACTTGGGTCCTCAGGCTTGCATGGCAAACATTTCCTCACTGAGTCTTTCCATCTTTGAAATCCACCGTTTGAAGGTGAAATGTATCTATTATTTGCTTGTTTTTCCTGAACTAAAGAAATACTTATGGGGGAAAAATCCCTCAAACGTTACAAAACTGTGTCGTTTAAAGAGTAGGCATCCCTTACAACCCAGCTCCTTGCAGAGATGATGGTGCTGTGGGTGGTACCCTCGAGCGTCTTCTTACATATATGCAAACCTAAGCAAGAATGTATGATTATTCCACACTTATGATTTAAAACCTTGTAACCCTAAGACAGCCCAGATCCTCCCATCCATTTCGTGCCATTCAACTGTGCCAAGCTCATGGGGTGGGGTTAACAATTGGGCGAGGATGCCTACCACCCACTGTGTTGCTAACAAAGGAGATGAAATATTAATGCCCTTCGCTTTCGTCCATGTCAAAATGGCTTTTGTCCAGGGGTCTGAGGTAAAAATACCCTGCCTGTTAAGATCCTGTGGCTACTAAGCTCACTCCTTGCTCAAATTTATTTCATTATATTTAATTGTGTATGTGTGTGTGCACATGTGTGTGTGCATGTGTGTGTGCACGCGCATGTGCATGCGTGTGTGTGTGTGTGTGTGTGCATGTGTGTGTGTGTGTGTGTGTGTGTGTGTACCATGGTGTATGTGTGGAAATTGGAAAACAACTTTATGGAGTTGGTTCTGGCCTTCCACTGAGTGGCTCCCAGGGCTGGAGCTCAGGTTTGTCTGGCTTGATGGCAGGTGTCTATCTGCTGAGCCACCTCCCTGGCCCCTACTCCTTGTCTTTGTGTTCCATGTGGCCTCATGGGACATTTAGTCCCAAGGGCCACCAATGTCAAGCATCATCTCTTCCAGAGAGGTTCCTTAAATTGTCTCTCCCTAGGGTCTTTCCTAATCGACTTCTAGAATCTAAGACAATGCAGAGCGGAAGAAGACGAGGTACCGCCACACTCCAGCAAGACTCTACTTTCTCAAGTTCCAAATGTTCTCTTTGAGACACCACCTTCCTGCACAGTCTCCCAGAAAGCTTTGTTTCCCATGACCTTCCAAGCTGGGTTTCCAGGCATTCTTTGCAACATCTGAGATTAAGATCAGTGATTCTGAGTTCTGACTGCAAGGACTGGCGTCTCCACCGCTAATTTAACACATTGGATGGCACAGCAGATGAGCTCACCGCTGAGTCTTTTCTTCAGAAACCAAAAATAGCAACAACAATAACAAGGCAAGGCGATGTTCAGGAGAGCAGTGTGGACACAGTCTGGAGATGGTGGTGGCTCAGCCTCTTCTAGTAAGTCACTGCTCAAGTGAGAAACCTTCACTGTCCATAGTGTACAGACTGGACCCAAGAAGACAGTACTGAGTGGCCAGAACTCAACTCTAGCTGACAGGAGCCTGATATAGATGTCTGTCTCCTGAAAGGCTCTGCCAGAGCCTGGCAATTACAGAGGTGGATGTTTGCAGACAACCTTTGGACTGAGCACAGGGTCCCCAATGAAGGAGTTAGAGAAAGGACTGAAGGAGCTGAAAGGGTTTGCAACCAAATAGGAAGAAAAACAATATCAACCAACCAGACCCCCCCCCCCCGGAGCTCCCAGGGACTAAACCACCAATCAAAGAGTACACATGGAAGGTCCCATGGCTCCAGCTGCATATGTAGCAGAGGATGGCCTTGCTGGACATTAATGGGAGAAGCCCTTGGTCCTAGGGAGACGCAATGCCCCAGTGTAGGGGAATGCCAGGGCAGGGAGGCAGGAGTGGGTGGGTGGGTGAGCACCCTCATAGAAGCAGGGGGATAGGGGATTTCCAGAGGGGAAACCAGGAAAGGAGATAACATTTGAAATGTAAATAAATAAAATATCCAATAAGAAAAATAAAAGGAAAAAGAAAAAGAACTCAACTCTATCCCTGACATGCATCCGGGAAGCTAACTACCTTCAGCGAGCCGCAGTTTCCTGGCTAAGATGGAGTGCAACATGCCCTATGGTCGTCTTAGAGTTCATGTGACAGTCAAGATGGTTAAGACAATAGGCATCCACAGCATAGGTTCACCTTTTAGACTTGTATAGAGTCCTAATATGCTGTTATTTTTGGGTAGGCAAGAGGGATGCTCTGCCTCCCAAACACAGAAGAGGGTCAGGTACCGTTTGCACATGGGCTCGTCGTCCATGCTCAGCCGGTCAGGAGCCTTTGCTCTGTGCAGTGGTTTTTTGATACACAGAGTAGGGGTATAGATTAGAATTCCTCCTGGTTGTCCCAGGTCAGGGGTGGCTCAATTGGCAAAGTACTTGCTTTGTAAATGGGGAGATCTGAATTCCCAGAACCCATATAAAAGTGCCCGGGGATGGTGGTGTGCACTGTAGCCTCAGTGCAGGCCGACGACAGACCGTTTTAAAGAAAGTAGGCAGCCGTCCTGCTGATAATACTGAAGGTTGTGCATTGGCCTGCACATACATGCACACAGCTGCATGCACACATACATGTGTGTAAAAACTGAACTAAACAGCAAACAGAATTTGAAATGGGCACGGAACATGCATGGGGAGTTCTGCCCAAACTCCTCCCAACCTGGTACTACATTTTTTTTTTTTTTTTTTTTTTTTTATGAATCTGCTTCTTGACTCTAGGCTAGGAGCTGCCAGTCTACACGTGCCACCACTGAAGTCACCTATGCTTGGCTCCAGTCATCTGAGGAATGAGCAGATGCAGAGTCCTTTGTGAAGTGTGCAGCAATCTCCCCATGTGAGATTAGCCACGGAAACCCCTTCCTTGTGTGGCTGAGAGGTGCAGATGCCAGTCTTGCCCTCCTGAGACTTGATGTAGCATTTCAAGCTGCATGGGGCCGAGAAGTCCCAGTTTCAGTTTGCGTCAGTTTCCAAAGGGCACAAAGGCAATGACTTTTTCTAGAAAGTGTACTCAGGTGTGTTTATTATCATCCCCATTGCTTATCCTAGAATACCAAAGACAAAAATCAGCACAAAGAAGGAAGGGAGGGAGGGAGGGAGGGAAGGAGGGAGGGAAGAAGGAAGGAAGGGAAGGAAGGAAGGAAGGAAGGAAGGAAGGAAGGAAGGAAGGAAGGAAGGAAGGAAGGAAGGAAGGAAGGAAGGAAGGAAGGAAGGAAGGGGTTTCTTTTGCTTCATGCTTTGAGGGTACAGGTCATCAGGACAAGGAAGGCAGAGCAGCAGGAACATGAGACAACTGGTCACACTGTGTCTGCAGATGCTTGAGGCAGCCGGTCACATGGCGTCTGTTGTCAGGAAGCAGGGAGAGATGAACATTGCGGCTCAGCTCGCTACTCAGCTCATTTCCCCTTTTCACTCACTCTAGGACCCCAGCCCAGGGACCGGTGCCATCCACACTCAGGATAAATGTCACCTCTGTCAAACCTTTGTGGAAATAACTCAGAGACACCTTCTAGCTGATTCTGATATGCAACCAAGTGAATAGCAAAGACTGACCATCACACCCTGAATTCCTCCATGTGAGTTAGCTTGGTTATGGAAACCACTCCATGGAGAAGGCTGTTCATGATCACAGCCCTGGCTGCCTAAAGGGACAATGGTTAGCTTAACCTAGCTGTCTTAGTTAGGGTTTTACTGCTGTGAACAGACACCGTGAACAAGGCAACTCTTATAAGGACAACATTTAATTGGGGCTGGCTTACAGGTTCAGAGGTTCAGTCCATTATCATCAAGATGGGAGCACAGCAGCATCCATGCAGCCATGGTGCAGGAAGAGCTGATAGTTCTACATCTTCATCTGAAGGCTGCTAGGAGAAGACTGACTTCCAGGCATCTAGGATGAGGGTCTTAAGCCCATGCCCACAGTGACACACCTATTCCAACAAGACCACACCTCTTAATAGTGCCACTCCCCGGGCCAAGCATATACAAACCATCACAGTAGCTAAGTTGCAGGAGGGGATATTATTACACAAATGCTAAAAGTATGTGGGGCTGAGGGTTTGGTAACATGAAGTGTTTAAAGTCTAATCCATGTAGGTGTATAAAGATGTAAGAAAACTTATTTATACTATTGTGTGGGGTGACAGGTTTTCAACAAAACATGGATTTCTCTTTCTTTTTCTATATAATACTTGATATAGTTAAGATGGATTGTGCTTAGAGGAAATCCTCATCAGAATGATTATATAGGCAAACTGAATGATAGAGCAGTGGGGATTTCTCAGTCCTGTGGGGTCTGACCTGGTAGAACCTCAAGCTTCCTGATGGAGGAGTATGGTCTTAGTCAGGGTTTCTATTCCTGCACAAACATCATGACCAAGAAGCAAGTTGGGGAGGAAAGGGCTTATTCAGCTTACACTTCCATACTGCTGTTCATCACCATGGAAGTCAGGAGTGGAACTCAAGCAGGAGCTGATGCAGAAGCCATGGAGGGATGTTCTTGACTGGCTTGCTTCCACTGGCTTGCTCAACCTGCTCTCTTATAGAACCCAAGACTACCAGCCCAGAGATGGCACCACCCACAAGGGGACCTCCCCCCTTGATCACTAATTGAGAAAATGCCCCACAGCTGGATCTCGTGGAGGCATTTCCCTAAATGAAGCTCCTTTCTCTGTGATAACTCCAGCTGTGTCAAGTTGACAAGGGGTNGATTGTAGTGGCTATTCCTGGTTGTCAACTTGACTATATTTGNAATGAACTACAATCCAGAATTGGAAGGCTCACCAGTGACCCTAATCTGGAGGCTGTGAGATAGAAGTTTCTGATCTGGATCTTGGTATGGAGATCTTGAGACACAATAGTGATTGAATCCAGAAGATTAAGACAGGGATCTCAGTGACCTTTGTGTCACGGTTTGTATGCATGGACTAGACAAGGCGAAAGCTGTGCCAATCTCGTGGCAGAAGTCACAAGGCCACCTTAATTTTTTCATTTATTTGTCTAAGAATGTGAAAAGATGTATGACCGTTAGGGAATTTATTTTACCACTGATTAGCAAAGATTAATCCGGAAGAGAAGGAAAGCCGGAAAGGCAGAGGCAGTGGTTTTAGTCAGGAGTTCAAGGTCATCTGAGATTAAAGGTGTGGTGGCACACACCTTTAATCTGGGCTACACCCTCTGCTGGAGACCATATAAGGAAATTGGAAGAAGGGAGTCTGGTTCTTGCTCTTTTGCCTGCTTGCCGCGTGGGCCTAAGCAACTGCTAGATCCTTGGACTTCCATTCACAGCTACTACTGAACCATTGTTGGGAATTGGACTGCAGACTGTAAGTCATCAATAAATTCCTTTACTATATAGAGCATATCCATAAGTTCTGTGACTCTAGAGAACCCTGACTAATAGACTAATACAATGACGTTTGCAGATTGTGTACATGGTCTGCAGACAGAGCACTGGTTCTCTCAGGGCTCTTCTCCCAGGGTGTTGAGACCCTACTAGGTACTCTCCAGTCACCCTAAGGAGGTGGACTGACAAGGCTGGAAAGTCACTGGAGATTGACCTCTCCCCCTGGGGTAGATTGGCAGCCTGTGGAGGCAGGAAAGGAAGCTATGGGCTTTTCATCACTGGTCAAAAGAATGGGATCTGAGTTTGCTTCTGACTCCGAGTGAAGGCATTACATTTTGAACTTCCTGGAAGACGGTTAAGATTTCTATCTAGCTGCTGTAAGAGTCGATCTAAATGAACCTGTCAGCCATCTAGACAGAGACACCCTGCTGCTGCCTGTTCTAGGGGCTTTAGTGATAGTGTAAAGCCCACCTAAAATGTAGATCACCACAATGGTCTCTTTGGCTATTGCCTGCTCTTACCCCCCCCCCGAAAGTGTGATTTCTCCCCCCACAGCACTTTGTCTTGGTTTTATGTGGAGAACACAGGACCAGGAAGCTGAGTGGGGTCCAGAGTGAGATCTCGGTGGTGGTGGCAGTGGCCCCATGAGGTCATTTTTTTCCCCTGCCTTTCCCCCCTCCCCCCGCTGTCTGTGTCAGGCTGACTTTTTGGTCTTTGGTTGTGACATCACGCTCCATTACTACTAGACACCTCCAGGGCAATTCCGAGGGGTGCCTGTCCATCTTCCTGAGTCACCGTCTTCATCTTTTCTGTAAACTCTCATCATCACTTCTGTGCCATGTGACCTCCCACAATGGGTGGTTCAGATTTTCCTTGCCATTAAAAAGCCAATAGACCCTAGTGTGGACTTCCATAGTGCAGGTGGGAGCTTGGGGCCAAGAGCTGCCATTTCTTTCTACCTCATGAACTGCAAAGTCAATGTATGGATACCAAGAAAGAGAAGGGAGCAGGTCCTCCCTGGAGAGAGGCCTCCTGATGTTTTTGCCCTTGAATCCTAAGGAATAGTTCTAAACACTTGTGGATCTCCCTTTGCTGCCTTAGCTTAGCTGTGTGGGTTTCTAGTTCCTGTAGCTTCAGAACTTTGGCCAGCCAGTCATCCCTGCAGCAGGGTGAGGGAGAGTCAGGGATCACAGGGGAGGAGGAGGAGGAGGGGGGGGAAGCAGGAGACAAGATAGGGGACCCCATCAGGCATTAAAACATTTTACTAGTTCTTTTGGCATCCCATGCACCCCAAGTCTCCTCCAAAATGGAACTGCCCAGAAATCTGTCAGTGAGTCCATTAATAATTTTTGTTTGTTTGTTTGATCCTAATCGTGGGTTGGTCCCTATGTATCTATCTCCCATGACTAGGGTGACCCTTCTGGAGGGCTGATTCACTCTGTAGAGTGAATGATTTTGTTCTAAACCCTTGAAAAGTCATGGGTCCTGCTGAAGCATTGTTTGATAGTATATTTTTCTGTTTCCCATCTTGAAACATGTGTTTATAATGAGTGTATTTGTGCGTGTGTGTATGCGTGTGTGCATGTGTGTGTATGCGTGTGTGCATGTGGAGGCTAGAGGACAGCAACAGCAATCATTTTCAGTGATGCGTCTATTTCCTTTGAGGCAAGGAAGGTCCCTAACTGGCCTGAAGCTCAGCACTTAGGATAGACTGACAAGCCAGTAAGCCCCAGGGACCATCCTGTTCCAACCTCTCCAGTGCCAGGGCTGTAGTGTGGATGACCATGTACAACTTTTTAAGTAGGACCTTTGAACATTAAACTAGTCCTCCATGCACTTTATCAACTGAATCACCTCCCTGCCCCAAGCCCTACTTCTAACTGTTTAAAAATCAAATTCCCAGTCAGGCATGGTGGTGCACACTTTCAATCCCAGCACACAGGAGGTAGAGGCAAGAAGATCTATGTGAGCTCAAGGTCTATATGTTGAGTCCCAGGCCAGCCAGGGCTACACAGTAAGACCGTGTCCAAACAATAGAAAACATTTCCTGGGACTGGAGAGATGGCCGAGTGGTCAAGAGCAGAGGAGCTGAGTTTGATTTCTAACATGTTCATCAGGTGGCTCACAACTGCTTGTCACTCCAGCTCGGGGGTTGGGGGGAGTTGTGTGTCTGATCCCTCTTGACTTGGTAGGCATTAGCACTCAGTGGTTACCCACAGTGCTGCCTAGTTTTACCTCAAATTGACACTAGCTAAAGTCATTCGAGAGGAAGGACCCTTAACTGAGAAAATGCCTCCATAAGACCAGGCTATAGGCAAGCCTAGAAAACTTTTTTTAGTGATATATGGGGAGGGCCCAGTCCATTTTGGATAGGGCTGGTGGTCCTGGGTTTTATAAGAAAGCAGGCTGAGCAAGTTATGAGGAGCAAGCCAGCAAGCAGCACTCCTCCATGGCTTCCTCATTGGCTCCTGCCTTCAGGTTCCTGCTCTATTTGAGTTTCTGCTATGACTACCTTCAGCGATGAAACATAAGCAAATTAACCCTTTTCTCCTCAAGTTACTTTGGTCATGGTGTTTCATCGCAGCAATAGTAACCCTGACCAAGACACCCGTATGCAGCCCACACATACACACAATTAAAAACAATGATAAAGTAAATCGTTAATAAGCAATCAAAATCACAATGAATTTTTCTTTCCAATTGGATCCCCCCCCCCCGGCCCCCACAGAAGCTCCTGATTAAAACCACTGCCTCTGCCTTTCCGGCTTTCCTTCTCTTCCGGATTAATCTTTGCTAACCGGTGGTGAAATAAGTTCCCTAACGGTCGTACATCTTTTCACATTCTTAGACAAATAAATGAAAAAATTAAGGTGGCCTTGTGACTTCTGCCACGAGATTGGCACAGCTTTCGCCTTGTCTAGTCCATGCATACAAACCGTGACACAAAGGTCACCGAGATCCCTGGACTTATTTACATGCAGCAGTGGCGTCGTTGACACTGTCACAGAGTTAACCCAGATATTTCATGGTTTGGAGAGTTTTTGACTAATGAGAGGAATCAAGCAGTGTATTTAGGGAAAGATTAAGGTCACTGGCCCTCATCTGAGCTGATTGGTATCTGGAAATGAGACGTTAATTGTGAAATTGATCGGCAGATTTCTATTTGATATTTTAACCCCCAAATAGTATGTTTACAATTACAATAATAGAAATGGGAAGTGTCCACTCACTGTAGCCCCCCCTCTGTTCTCAAGCCATAGAACCTCTGTGCATGTAAGTCCTAAATCCTTTTCCTTTGCCTCTGAAATGAAGGGAAGAGGAGAGAGAAATTGCTTAGAGTCTAGTTAGGTTGACATCTCCTCAGATAAAGACCACTGTTAGAATTACAGGCAAGAAAACCACTGCCCACAGCAAAAATAGATAGAGGGCCAGTTTTGCATGATTTTCATTGTCTATAATTAAGGTTATTATACTTGATTCCTTCATGTAAAGAGCATTCACTGAGTCCCTAGCCTATGCAGGCCTATGCTGGAAGGGCTAAGGACACTGAGGTGGGTTGGAAAGTTGAGTCCCAGCTTGAGTTCTGGTAGGGAGGGTTCTGAGCATAGGAGCAGTATGCTAGGATGTTTTTCCATGGGGAGTTGGCCTGACTGTCTTATGGGAAATGTGTTAGACCAGAGTTGAGTAGGCAGGAAAAGAGAGATGGGCTGGGTGATCTGCAGGGTCAGAGGTGACGGCAGCTTAGATCTTGTGGGAACAGTGGGAAGGGGTGGCCTTGGAAGTTGAGTGGAAAGAACTAGCTGATAGGTAGGCCACAGTGGATAGAGGAGAGAGCTGGTAACAGTACTTGGGCCATGCTGCAGGTGGGGTAGCTGGGAAGCAGGTCAAGAGTCCTTGCTGGAGGTCTTGACTGGGAGACACATCCACCTGTGCTGACAGGTTGCTGGGTGCCTGGTTTCCTGATGAGGCTTTGGAGTCTGGTCCTTCACGGAGGATGATAGAATCATCTCATTTGAAAGGAGTGCCAGGGAAATGATTTTCATGACAGTTTAGAATGGCAGAATTGCCTTGGCCAGCTGCCACCCTAGAGAGCATGGAGGGAGGGTGCTCAATAAAGTGAATGAAAAGTTCTCAGTGCAATGGTTGAAAGGGAGAAGCGTTGACTTGGCAGCAGTCCTTTGTGGATGGAGAGTCTGGGGAGAGCATCTTTAATAAGGGCCGGGTAGAAGAGAATGACTAGATGTGTGTTTGAGCTATAGCCACAGCAAGTTCTGAGTTGGGTTCTCAGTGAGAAACCATCACTTATAACTCCTGGGTCACCTGACCCAACTTCTCTGGATTCAGATGTTGAAAGGTTTTTCTTTGTTTGTTTGGTTTCTTGTTTGTTTGTTTGTTTTATCTTCCCAAAACGTTTGCATTATTATGCAACCACTAATTTGTCCCCCGACCCCACAACTTCTCTCTCTCTCTCTCTCTCTCTCTCTNTCTCTCTCTCTCTCTCTCTCTCTCTCTCTCTCTCTCTCTCTCTCTCTCTCTCTCTATCTGTCAAGCTGAAATGTCCCGGCAATAATGGCAGCCAAAAGCCAAGGTGCTTTTCTGTAGGCATAGGCCTTATCTTGCGTGAGTGGGCCACATCAGCTGTGATGCTTAAAACCTGGAGTCAAACTTCTGTACCCTCGAGGCTCTTCATATACACGGCAGGAGAGTATCCCTGGTGAGAAACTCAGGGTATTCAGTAATCTTGGCTGTGTCTCCAACAGAGATGGGGTAAAGGAAAACTGGGGTGCCTAAGAATGAAATGCTCTCCACACCTTAGAGAAGGCGAGCGAGCTGTGGACTGCTTTCCATGTCTAAATCCTGGGAATGCCTTTAGCAAGGGGGACACACATACCTGACAAACGCATTTACATTGGCTTAGGTTTAGGGGAATTCCACTGGATTGATGTTAGGTGGATATTGCCCAACTAGGATCAGCAAAATAGTAAGTATTCAGAATCTTGGCTGAGTTCCCTATCTTCCTGGCTACCTTGCCCATATATGACCAAAGCCCCCAAGCAGCCTCCAGTTTTCCTAAAGGAGCTCCCTTTAAGAAGCTTAGCTGTTTGGGGTGGAAAGTCTTCATGCACAAACCCAAATTATAGCACTTTTCATCTGTTAATACCGAGTGTTTGCAGCCATAGGACACTGGGGAAAGAAAGCAAGCTTATACATACTGGTACTTACTGATGAAGAAGCCCAGGTGAGACACATCCATCAAAGCCAGCACTGAGCCGGGTGTTTCAGGGCTCCTGTGGAAGTGGTACTCACCCATGTGATACTGGAGTCTGTAGACTGAGAGAGAGATCCTGCAGATCCTGGGCCACCAGGGTACCTTCCCAAGGTGAAGGATGCTACCTGGGAGAGAGAGAGAGAGAGGGAGAGGTGGGGAAGGGACAGGGTGCCAGCACTCTTGCACATCAGTTTAGAGGCAAAAAGAACCTCTTTCCTCTCTCTTCAGCATTCCAGAGCTGAGTGGGACACATCAGGCATGTATTACATTGTATGAGCATCCAGCCGGCTACCCTATGAGGGTTAGAAGCTTATATGTTAGCATCAAAGGGAAGGTTTAGTTGTTTAGATAAGAATGGCCCCTATAGGCTCATATGTTTGAATACTCCGTTTCTAGTTATTGGAACAGTTTGGGAAGGATTCAGAGGTATGGCCTTGTGGAAGGTATACCCCTGGGGGCAAGCTTTGAGGTTCCAAAAGACTCAGTACCATCCCTAGCATCTCTCTCTCTCTCTCTCTCTCTCTCTCTCTCTCTCTCTCTCTCTCTCTCTGTCTCCTACTTGTGGGTTAAATGTGAGCTCTTAGCTATTGTCCCAGTGCCATGGATGCCTGCTATCAAGCTCCCTGCCATGACGGTCATGGACTCTAATTCTCTGAAACCTTAAGCCCCTTGGTCATAGTGTCTTGTTCCAGTAATAGAAAAGTGACTAAGACAGAGAGATGTGAGGATGCAGGCAATTTAGGGGGAAGAGTAAGAGGGCTTTAGGGGGATGAATGAATCCAGAGAACAGAGATTGGCTCCATTCTAGTGTCTCTCCTTGTGGATGACCGCAGTCTGGTGAAGGGACTCCCTAAACCCAATGTCTCCCAGAGGATCAGGCCTGCAGACTAGATAGGAGAGAGCAAGAGGAAGCTCTTATGTCCCACACTGTACTCTTTGGTTCTCCAGGACTGATTTTTGGTACCATTTTCTGATTCCTAGCCCCAGTGTAATTCTTACTCTCTCTGGATACAGCTTGAGAGGACAAGAAGTAGGTAAGTGTCTCGCACTGTCTGGTTCCCCAAGTCCTTTCTAGCATACTCTGTGATAGGAGCCTCGGGGATCTCAGTTCTGTTGGAGGGGTTAGTGAAGAGGCGGCAGCTTCTGGGGAGGGAAGACAGGCTTGAGGTGCTGTAGAGTGGGGATAAGACTTTGGACCCTGGTTCTCAGCACCCACCCCTCAGCCTAGTTCTCTTCAAAGGATCTGGGAGGGTGGGCGTGCCCAGCAGTGCAGTCTGCTCTAGCTCACCAGCTACTTGTTAGAGTATTCATTCCTTACCTTCCTCCCTTCAGGTGCAAAGCCTGAGGGAGCTGCTAGGTTGGCTGGCTGGCGACACAGATCTGCACTAAAGGATGAGCCAGGAAGAAGAGTAAGTGTTGTAACTACAAAGTGCTACTGTGGGAGGAGCTCACAGCTACTTTCGTTTCTTTCTTCCAGTCTTAGCCCCTGTCATAGCTCATGTGCCCACAGGGTTGGGTTTACAGTTCTCCTGCTAGCAACAAGGAAACCCCAGCACAGAACAGGTATGCCTGGTCTCTATGGGGGCTCAAAAGGTGACACCCCGAAGTGGAGGAGGCCTCAGGAGCAAAGCTTCTCTCTCTGCTCTCCCATCTCTCACCCTCCTCCTCGCCTGAAGCAAGCAAAGAAACTGTAATTGCTGCCCCTGGGGTGAGTGCCACTCTTGGAGAATGGTAGAACTTTTCTCAGCGCTCAGTGAGCTTAACTCAGAGAGCTGGGGTGCCTGAGGGTAAATGGTCCCCAAAGCCAGGCTGAGCCATTGTCTTCTGCCCAAGAAAAGTAAGAAAACTCCCGCAAGGCGTGAGCAGAGCGAATGGAGATTTATTAAGAAAAAGTGAGGAGAACTCTGGGGAGTCGAAGGCGTTTTAAGGTAGGGGTATATCTATGCTAACATGCCCTGTGCCCTTTTGTGGGTCTTGTGTTGGAAACTGGATGAAGACTGGAGCTATCTTTATTGGGATTAGTCATTTTTAAGCCCATCCTGGGCTTAGCCAATAAGGTATCCATCCACCTGTGCACTGCATGTTCTCCTGGTCCCACTGAAAGATCATCATCTGTTACTTGTCCAGCCAGGGGCCTGGTCAGATGTGACCAGCTCATGGTCCAGCATGGGCCCTGCCATTCATGGTGTAAGGAAAGCCCACTAACTCCTAACTCAACAGGAGCCAGAACCATTTTCCCCAAAGCCAGCCTGGAACCCTCAAAATATACCCTATTTTTCTCCTACTTTTCTGTGTAGGAGCTGGGCCACAAAGGACTTAAGATCCTTGTTGCAGATCCCTGCCATGCATCTTGAAAGAAGAAATGCTACAAGGGGAAGCTGGAGAGATGGCTCAGTGGCTAAGAGCATTTATTGCTCTTGCAAAGGACCCAAGTTAGGCCCCAGCACCCACATGGTGGCTCACAGCTGTATATAACTCCTGTTCCAGGAGATCCAATACCTCTGCTGGCCTCTTCAGGAACTGCACACATGTGGTACACACACACGCACACACACACACACACACACACACACACATATTCTGAGAAACACTCATATACATAAAAATAAATGAACCTTAAAAAAACAACAACGCCCAAACCAAATATTACCACTGAGGGGCCAAGAAGAGTCTGGACAGACAGCACCACTCTTTTTTTTTTTTTTTTTTTTTAA